>NC_060062.1:57073801-57382213 GCF_020283565.1 Trifolium pratense | reverse complement strand
ACCTTAGCAACACAGACAGCGCTGCTATTCAATTCCACAAACACAACAGGTGGAGACACACTCCTAAGAAACTAGGATTCACTCTTGCTTAAAAGCTTGCGAGTAAACCACACAACACAATAGAACAATCTCCGTACTTCAAAGCTTAGGAGAAGTTCACACTTACAACTCAATAACACTCAGGTCCTAAGCTTGCATCAATGAGACACAAGATAGGCTCACAATTAACACTCTAAAATCCCTAAAACACACGCTTTGTAATACACGATTTTAGATGCTTGAAACCATATGCTTGCCTTCGTATTTATAGTAGTAGAACGACTTGGGCTTCAAGACAAAATTAGGGCTTCTAGAATTGCGGCAGCAGTGATATATTTTTGAAAACAATAGTTATATTTTTGAAACCGCAAAAATATATTTTCCAAAAATATAATTCTTTTGGAAAATAAAACTAGGGTTTAGCTGCCTCATGAAACACATTAAACACGTGCGCCTTCCTTTGTAAGAAACCTTGACATAATTCTTCAAACAGATCTTCAAAAGATTGAGTAGAAAATAATAACATCCAGCTGGCGCGCGCAGAACAGAGTCAGGTGTTGTTCCAAAGTGTCACAACATTTGTCACAACACTTGGGGTCAGCACACTTGTCTCAACACTTGGCTAAAATATGTTTTTGCAAAATGTAGCCAATATACAAAAACCCAACAGGATGCATAGGAGTATTCATTATTTTGCAGTCATCTAGATTGAATTTCTTCAGAAGTTCTTTGGTGTATTTTGATTGATGAACATAAGTTCCTTCCTTCTTCTGATTGATTTGAATTCCAAGAAAGAACTTCAACTCTCCCATCATGCTCATTTCAAATTCATCCTGCATTATCTTAGAGAAATTCTTGCACAGAGCAGCATTAGTTGAACCAAAAATAATATCATCAACATAAATTTGTATGATTAAAATGTCTTCTTTGGTTGTTTTTCTAAAGAGTGTGCAATCAACCTTTCCTTTCTCAAATCCCTTTTCAAGAAGAAAATTACTGAGTCTATCATACCAAGCTCTTGGAGCTTGTTTCAGACCATACAGTGATTTCTTCAGTTTAAAAACATGTTCTGGATTTGAGACATCTTCAAAACCAGGAGGTTGCTTAACATACACTTCTTCAGAAATAAAACCATTTAAGAAGGCACTTTTAACATCCATCTGATACAAGGTTATTCCATGATTAACAGCATAAGATAGAAGTAACCTGATTGCTTCAAGTCTAGCAACTGGTGCAAAGGTTTCAGTATAGTCAATCCCCTCTTGTTGACTATAACCTTGTGCAACCAATCTAGCCTTGTTTCTTACCACTTCACCTTGTTCATTCAGCTTGTTTCTGAATACCCATTTTGTTCCAATAATGTTCTTGTGTGAAGGCTTAGGCACTAGAGTCCACACATCATTCCTTTGAAATTGATTCAGCTCTTCTTGCATTGCTACAATCCAAGCATCATCCTTCAGAGCTTCATCAATCTTTGATGGTTCCATCATTGAGATAAGACCAACTAAAGATTCCTCATTTCTCAGTTGAGATCTTGTCTTCCTTGGACTGTCCTTGTTGCCTAAAATCAGTTCCTCTGGATGTGATGATTTGTATTTGAAAGTATTTCTTGGGGGCTCATCATCTTCAGACTCATCAACATCAGGTTCAGCAGATGCTTCAGTACTTGGTTGTTCAGAGTCTGTAGGAACTATTGTGTTCAGAGGTTCTTCAGAGAATGGATGTTCTGAGTAGTTTGGAATATCTGAATATTGATCCTCTGATACCTGAAATCTAGACAAACCTTCCACAAGCTCTGACACTTGGTCAGGCTCTTTGTCATCAAATTTGACATGCATAGTTTCTTCCACAGTATGTGTTTCAGAAATATACAGTCTGTATGCTTTTGAGCGTTCAGAGTATCCTATAAAAATACCCTTATAACCTCTAGCATCAAATTTCTTTAGATGGACTTTGTTATTTAAGATGTAACACGTACATCCAAACTGATGAAAATAAGAAATATCAGGTTTTCTTCCTTTGAACAATTCATAAGCAGTTTTGTTCAACTTAGATCTGATATAGATTCTATTTTGAACATAACATGCTGTGTTTACAGCTTCTGCCCATAAAAACTTTGCTACATTTGTTTCATGCATCATGGTTCTGGCCATTTCTTGCAGAGTTCTATTCTTCCTTTCTACAACCCCATTTTGTTGAGGAGTTCTGGGAGAAGAGAATTCATGCAAAATGCCATATTTTTCACAAAAGTTTTCAAAAGGTTCATTTTCAAATTCTCCACCATGATCACTTCTAACTTTTAAAATAGTGTAGCCTTTTTCATTTTGAATTTGCTTGCAGAAGATGCTAAACTCATCATAAGCTTCATCCTTTGTTCTCAGGAATTTTACCCAAGTCCATCTACTGTAGTCATCAACAATCACTAATCCATACTTCTTTCCATTGATAGAGGCAGTGTGAACTGGCCCAAAAAGATCAATGTGAAGAAGTTCCAATGGTCTTGAGGTAGAGACAATGTTTTTAGGTTTAAAAGATGATTTTGTAATCTTCCCTTTTTGACATGAACCACAAAGTGTGTTTGAGTGATATTTGATTTTAGGTAAACCTCTGACAAGGTCAAGCTTACTAAGCTTAGAGATTAACCTCCAGTTAGCATGGCCTAACCTCTTATGCCAGATCCATTTTTCCTCACTCAAGGTCAAAAGACACATCACTTTTTGTTCATTCAAATCAGAAAGATTAATTTTATAAACATTGTTCTTTCTCAGACCTTTGAATATCATGGAGTTATCAGATTGTTTAGACACAGTACATGATTCCTTATTAAAGACAACTACATAACCATTGTCGCAAAATTGACTTATGCTCAATAGGTTATGTTTGAGTCCATCTACTAACCAAACATCATTAATAGATAGGGAGGAATTACCTACTGTACCTGTACCTATTATCTTTCCCTTTTGATTGCCTCCAAAGCCAACAGATCCTCCTTCTTTCATGGTTAGCTTGGAAAACAGTTGTTTGTCACCAGTCATGTGCCTTGAACACCCACTATCCAGATACCATGAATGATTCATGATACTTCTTTGAGTGATAGGCTGTATGAGAAACAACTTTAATCACTACGGTGGAACTCTTTATCACAGTTAATGATAAAGTCATCCCAATATTCTTCCTCTTCATTTATCAAGTTCTGATTGTTAACTTGAGAACTTGTCAGCCATTGGTCAAGGACATAAGCCCTTCTTCCTTTGCATAGGACTTGTTTCCATACTCTAGGTAGGACATATCCTTTCCTAGTTGGTAAATCTGAATGATACATAATTTCAGCTTTTGGTACCCATCTTCTGGGTCCACGCTTGTTAGTCCACAAATGTTTACTGTGTTGTTGAGTGTGAGAAAAGGATTTTGGTTTGGAATAATAACTCTTTTGAAAATGTTTCTTAGTATGAGTTTTGTTATTATTCCAGGACTTGAGTTGTTTATGATTCCAGAATTTGTATTTATCACCAGTCCAATGATTTGACTGGTTATGTTTACTGACTCTAGAATCATAAATAACCTTAGTCCTATGTTGCCTCTGAGGTTTGAGGTTTGACTTTCTTTTAAAAACTTCTGAGCCTTTAGGTTGACTTTTCTCATGAACTAGAATTCCTCTGGTTCCAGAAGTTGAAGCCTCAGATTTTGAAACTTTCAGAACATCTGAACTCATACTGTCAAGTTCTGAATAGCTTTTATCTTCTGAGCTTTTCTTCCCAGATCCTGAGGAACTTGGTTCTTCTGAGTTGTCATTTCCCAAATCTCTCAGATTATTGTCCTCATCTTCCAGAGTACCAAATCTCTTTTCTTCTTCACTCTGAGGTACAACATAGTAAACCCAAGATTTTCCAACCTTTTTGGGATAGGTCTTTAGCTTTGAATATGTTCTACCATATTCATAGCCAAGTCCCTCTCCTCTATGTCTCATGACATTATAAACAAGATTAGCAGCTTTGCTCTTACCAAGGTTGAGATGCACAAACTGTTGAAGAGCCATTTCTTGCTCATCAGTAGGTTTGTGACACACAGCACAACCCTTTTCAAGATCATTTACTCTATTCAGAGTTTCTTGATATAGACCTTGAAAATGTTCTGCTTGTTCAGTCAGAGTGTTAAGGTTTTCTTGTAAAAATTTTTGTTTACTTAACACTCTGAGATGTTTCTCAATGACCTTGTTAAGTGCAGTTATGAGTTGAGATTTAGAGCAGTCAGAAAATACCTCATCAGTTACTTCTGAATCTGATTCTGATTCATCGTCTGAGTCTGCATCTGAGTCAGTTGAAGCCATCAGGGCTAGATTTGCTTCTTCTTCTTCCTCAACTTCTTCCTCAGATGATAGCTCTTCAAAGGTAGCCATCAGACTCTTTCTCAGTTTACTCTTGAATTGTTGCTTCTTTGAGTTGTATCTTTTGCTTTTGTCTTTAGCAGACATTTCTGGACAATCAGCAATAAAGTGTCCTGGCTTCTTACAGTTGAAGCAGTTCTTCTGATCATCCTTTTTGCTGACAAAATTTCTGGAGCTGTTACCTCCTCTGAAATTTCTTTTGTTAAATCTGTTCCATTGCTGAAACTTGGTGAATAAGGCAAACTCATCCTCATTCATCTCATCCTCTTGACCATCAGCAGAAGATTCTTCTTCAATATCAAGAAGCTGAGTCTTAAGAGCCTTAGAAGTAGTCTTAGTTGACTGTAAAGCCACTGACTTGGACTTCTTCTTAGTTTCTGAGTCAGCATCCAGAACCATCTCATGGCTTCTGAGATTGCTTATCAGAGCTTCAAGACTCAGAGTCTTGAGATTTTGAGCTTCCTCTATTGCAGTGACTTTAGGTCTCCAAGCAATAGGAAGACTTCTCAGAATCTTCTGAACATGGTCATAGGTAGAATAACTTCTCTTAAGAGCTTTAAGACCAGATACAAGGATTTGAAACCTTGTAAACATAGTCTCAATGTTTTCATCTTGTTGCATAGTGAATAGTTCATATTGCCTTATCAAAAGACTAGCTTTAGCCTCTTGAACCTTTTCATTACCATCATAGGTAGCACACATAGAATCAAAGATAGATTTAGCAGTAGACTTGTCCTCTATTCTGACATAGTCTTCATGTCTAATAGCACCAACAACAATGTCCTTTACTCTATGATGCTTAGTATAGGTTTTTAAGTTAGCTGGTGTGAGTAACTTTCTATGCTCAATGGACAACCTTCCATGTTCATTTAAGTTTTCAAAAGTTACTCCCAGCTCAACCAAATCCCACAACTCATGATCAATAGCAGTAATATTGCTATACAGTCTTTCCTTCCACCACTCAAATAATGATGCATCACCATTGAATATAGGGGCTTTTCTATTGCCACTATGTTCATGTGATTCATTACTTAAGTAGTCATAACCAAAAGCATTTCTAGGACCACCACCAGCACCACTGGCCTCACCGGTTCTAGTGCTACTATCGTCTCCTCCAGACATAGTGTTCTCACAAGATCTTTACTGTCAAACTGTTAAGTGAAAGTAACAGACCAGAGCTCTAGATACCAATTGAAGGTGTGAAAACACAAGAAGGGGGGGGTTGAATTGTGTTTTAGCTAAGTTAAAACTTTTTCAAGTTCTTAACTCAACTACGTTAGCAGCGGAAAAATAACACAAATAATAACAAGATAGAGAGAGAGAGATCACACATGCAATTTTATACTGGTTCCTCTCACAAAACGAGAGTAGTCCAGTCCCCTTGCACTTCCAAGGGATTTCACTATAATCACACAAGATTACACCTGCTCAAGCACACAAGCAAGAGACTTCTCAGCAATGCTCAAGCACACAAGCAAGAGACTTCACACTTAAGCACACAAGCTTAAGTTTCCTCAAGTAATGAAAAGTATATAACACTATACAAATGCTCTTAGATGAACCTAAAGAGAGCAAATACAAATAGTACAGAGTATTTGGCTAAAGTGCAAAAACACTTGACAGAGGTTCAGAGCTTGTATATCACAGAGTTCAGAGTTTGTTCAGCCCACGTTCAATTCTTGATAATTGTATATATGTTGTAGCTGAATCTTCTAGTATATATACCACTAGAAAAGAGTCGTTGCAAAAAGAACCGTTGGAGTTGATAATCTTTTGTCTTCAAGCAGTCTGTCTTGATGCAGTTTGGTTGTATCCAAAACTAAGAAAGAGTTTCAGGTACTTTGACTACTGCAGAGTGGACTTTCCTTATTCAGCTAACAAAACTGAAGACCCACGTTCTCAAGTTAGGACAGACAGAACAGAGGTAGCTGAACTGATCAGGCTTGAAAGGTCCTTTTCTTCATTGGTAGAAGAGTTGACTTGAAAAGAGAATCTTCACAGCTTTCAAAGAGATCTTCAGAGTTTGATGAAGCTTGTAGACAGACAAGAAGTTCTGAAGTCTTCATCCTCTGAAGGTTGTAACTTCTGAAGTCCAACATCTTCTGAGCGCTTGTGAACTTCTGAATTCACATCCTCTGAACTTCACTCAGAGCTTATATGATGCTTATATCTGCGCACTTAAAATAAATTTTTAGTCCTTCCAATTTGTTAATTAATACTTTGTTATCATCAAAACCTTTATAGATTTAGGGGCAAACATTTTTAAATCAAT
This sequence comes from Trifolium pratense, assembly GCF_020283565.1. Taxonomy (NCBI): domain Eukaryota; kingdom Viridiplantae; phylum Streptophyta; class Magnoliopsida; order Fabales; family Fabaceae; genus Trifolium; species Trifolium pratense. Next base: position 57,375,518 of record NC_060062.1, on the reverse strand, counting down.
TTTGTTCCAACACTGGAGAGAGAAAAATTTGCTTTTAAAAGTAGGACACGTGTCACACAATGGTTGGCTGGGCGTGATTTTTGTTCATTTAATACTTTGAACTCAATTATTTCGTTGTAAATTAATTTTTTATTTTTTTATTTTTATACCAAAATTCATAATTTTTTTTTTCTACAAATAGAGACTTGGTTCGTTTGATTTGGACACCGAAAAAAAAACGCAATTTTTCACTACCTTAATCTCATTTTTTGTCTACTAAATACGTTACTTGTGTGTTGTAATTTAACACGCACCACTCAACCAACTCACTGAAACCATTATACCAGGAAAATAGTAGATAATATTCTGGAACTTTTGGTATATTTTATGAAATTTTTGGAGACCTGAAACTATTTTTAGTTAATTAAATGAGATAAAACGGTAATTAAAAACTAATGTTTGCTTCTGAAACCATTTTACTGGTAGAATGGTTGCACATAGTTGTATTCTGAAACCATTTTACTGGTAGAATGGTTTCAATGAGTAATTTATTAATTGTGTTTACTTCTGAAACCATTTATCTGGTACAATGGTTTCAGAGAGTTGTAATCTGAAACCATTTTGCTGGTAGAATGGTTTCAGTAAGTTGATTTTTAGTTATTTGCTTCTGAAACCATTTAGCTTGTAGAATGGTTGCACATAGTTGTATTCTGAAACCATTTTACTGGTAGAATGGTTTCAGTGAGTAATTTATTAATTGTGTTTGCTTCTGAAACCATTTATCTGGTACAATGGTTTCAGAGAGTTGTAATCTGAAACCATTTTGCTGGTAGAATGGTTTCAGTGAGTTGATGTAAGGTAGTGAAAAATGAGATTAAGGTAGTGAAAAATTGAGTTTTTTTTTTCTGTGTCCAAATCAAACGAACCAAGTCTCTATTTGTAGAGAAAAAAAATTATGAATTTTGGTATAAAAAAAATAAATAAAAAATTAATTTACAACGAAATAATTGAGTTCAAAGTATTAAATGGAAAAAAATCACGCCCAGCCAATCAGACAGCGACACGTGTCCTGCTTTTAAAAAGTAGATTCTTCTCTCCAGGCTGTAATCCAGTGTGGTGCACGCGCTGGAATATGATGGATTCGGATGATCTGGGCTGTCTGATTGATCAGACAGTCTTGATGAGATCAGATCTTGGCTGTCTGATGGAAATCAACGGCCTGTAACCATGGTACTGCGGTACGCGCGCGACACTAGATCCGCGTCCATTGATGGTAATTTGGTTAATTAATTAAATAGAATGGGTATTTTGGTCCAACTGAAAAGGTGCACCTTGCTAACTTAGACCCAACTGGGTCTAAGTTAGCAGCCCCCATATATATATATATATATATATATATATATATATATATATATATATATATATATATATATATATATATATATATATATATATATATATATATATATATATTCCTTACGGATTGTCTTGGTACAATTTTTTCCAAATATCAATTTTTTTCCAAATATATATCAATGTTTCCAAATATAACAAGTGTGCAATTTTTATTTTTTTTTGGATACCAACCTATTCACTAATATTTTGGTACTTTAAACCAACTTTTCTAAACTTAAGGTTCATCCAAATAAACTTTTTCGGATACAATCTTTTGTCACTTATTATTATATATACTTTTCCCATAAAATCATCACATTAAATTATCTGACTTATTTAATTTTACAATTTGATATTAGCATCAAGAATGTCGAATCTCTCGAAACTACAATTTGAGGCTCTAAATATTTCTGGGAAAAATTATTTGGCTAGGTACAATTGGATACACTTGCGGTTGCAAGATTTCAAAACTGTAACTGATTATAATTCTGCAATGTTTCAAATTACTACTCAACTAGAGTTGTGTGGAGAAAAGATAACAGATGCTGATATGTTAGAGAAAACTTTTTCTACTTTCCATGCCTCTAATGTGCTCCTGCAGCAGCAGTATAGAGAGAAAGGGTTTACCAAATATTCTCAATTGATTTCTTGCCTACTTTTGGCTGAACAGAATAATCAACTCTTAATGAAAAACCATGAGGCCCGTCCCACCGGTGCCGCTCCATTCCCAGAAGTGAATGTAGCTCCACACCAATATGATAATGGTGATTTCATTGATGATCCAAATGGAAGAATTGATCACGTTATTGGTGATGGGAATATCAAGAAGTAGTTTTTTTTTATATAGTTATGGCTACTTATTTTGGATTTTATATGTAATAATTAAGCTATTATGCTTAAACTTGGGACCAGTTTTTTTTTTCATATAACATTGTCATTGGTATTTCATTCTTATTACTATTGTTATTTCATTCTTATTAGGCAATTGATTTTTATCATTATTTATTTTATACTTTTGTTATTTATTTTTTTAGAATGAGCTTTGACACTAGCATCAATAAGGATGATACATGTCTTGTGGATAGTGCAACTACTGATCGGTGCATTTTAATGCACATTCTTCTACTATTGTACTCAAGTATTCCTATGGTTTATTTCATTATTTTCACCATTTTAGTGTGTTTTTATATTTAAGTTTATTTCTAGCTTTATTTTATTTTCGTCACTTATTTTCTGAATTAATAATAACTTGACACCTTCGCAGTCTGTAGGTCATAACTGGAGCTACGTATACCGGATTGAGGCGCGGGAAGATGCGTTGGAAAGCTGAGAAAGAGAGCTACAACTTTTGTGTTGAAGCCTCAAGTCAATTCGGAGCGCAAATGAGTCGAATAATTACGTTTATGTTCCAGACGAATTAAATTATTAACTTTCAGCACAACTTTATGTTTTCGGCCCAATTGTTTTAAGGCCCGTTTCCATGTATTATTTAAACCGAAAAAAAAGACAGCTAGGGCATATTATTCATTCTGATTTCACGAGAAACCAACCCCCAGAGGCAGCTTCTTGCTATGGAGAACTAATCACCAAAGATTGATCTACTGTAATCGGTTTCCGCCGACACTTTGAGGTTCTATAATTTTCAATCAAATTGCTTTTCCCTTTCAATATCTATGATATATATCGTGTCTGCTTAATTCAAGTTCTATAGAATAGGTGTTGATTAATTTCGATGATTATATGTTCTTGTACCTTGATCGCGTTTGCTTAATTCGCGTATGTTTGATCATGTTTGCTTAATTCATGATAGTTTTAATCCGTTTGCTTAATTCGGAAATCTGGAACATATATCTTTTAGTGTCGATTGCGCTTGTTTAATTGGTACTATATTATTAAAGGGATTAGAATCCGCTTAGGAATTGGAAATTGTATGAATCAATGATAAGTTGGGAAACCGAAACAGTAGATTAGTCGTTTTAACTTATTTGTTAATCACTTATTTCAATTTTAATTTTCAAAACCGAAACTTAAACCCAAACCCCCATATTCAGCTTGTTCTTATTGAATCTAATATTTTCTAATTGATAAAGAGTCCTTGCGATACGATACTCGAGTGTCGCTTCCAAAACTACACTTTTAAAACTCGTTTTTGACCCGTGTGCGACAGCGGATCAAATTGGCGCCGTTGCCGGGGACTCTTAATTGATTTTAGCTAATATTAGACTCGGTTTCTGTGTGGTTGTGTTCTAGCCTTGCTTTCCTGTGTTTTCTGGCTTTTACGTTCCCTAATAATCAGTTTTCGTAAAAAAATAGTTTTCTGGAAAATCTTCTCTAAATCGAGTGTTTCCTCTACCTGTTCATCAGAAAAAAATCAGAGTTCAAAATCCCCTATTTTGGAACAAAATAGGTGACGGTAACCTAAAAAGTCCAAATTCCGTGTTTTACTATTTTATTTTAATTTATATCTGTTTTTATAGTTTCAGAAAATTCCAAACTAATTTCCAAAATTCTTATTTTACTTAATTAGACTAAATTTCGTGTTTTTATATTTTTCTGAATCTATTTTAACCATATCTCTTCTTTCGTTTTGTTTCATTAACGAGTCTGATTCTGATTCTTACATAGTTTCTCTTTGCATACTTTATTTGATTCTAAACTTGCTTTTGATAACATGGCTGAACAAAGAACACTAAGGCAACTTGCTGCTCCTGATGTCAATTACAATGATCTATGCATCCAATATACTGACGTTGATATTCCTTTTGAATTGAAATCTGGTTTGATACACTTGTTGCCCAAGTTTATTGGTCTTGCAGGTGAGGATCCGCATAAGCATTTGAAGGAATTTCAAGTTGTTTGTTCTACACCATTGAGGCCTGAAGGTATAACAAAAGATCACATCAAGCTCAGAGCTTTTCCATTCTCGCTCCGGGGTGCTGCCAAAGATTGGTTGTACTATCTTGAGCCGAAATCTATCACAACTTGGAATGATTTGAAGAAGGTCTTTCTAGAGAGATACTTTCCCGCTTCTAGAGCTGCGTCAATCAGAAAAGAAATATGCGGCATTAGGCAGGGAAACGAATCATTGGCAGAATACTGGGAAAGATTCAAGCAGCTAGTTTCCAGTTGTCCTCAACACCAGATCACCGAGCAATTACTCATCCAATATTTCTATGAGGGGTTGCTACCAATGGATAGAAACATTTTGGATGCTGCTAGTGTTGGAGCACTTGTTGATAAAACTCCAGCTGCTGCTAAGGCCTAGATTGAGAACATGTCACTCAACTCGCAACAGTTCATAACTAGAAATAATTATGCGAGTGTGAATGAGATTCACTCATCCTCTTCTTCTTCTTCTTCCGTCAAGGCTCTAGAAACCAAAATTGAAACAAGAATTGATGAACTTACTTCTTTGGTGAAACAATTGTCAGTTAGTAAAGCTCAACCAGCAAAAGTGTGTGGTATTTGTACTTCTTCTGAGCACCCGACTGATACATGCCCCATTTTTCAAGATGAGTCGATCACTGAGTTGCCTCAAGCATACGCAGCAAACCTTTACAATCGAGGCAACAATCAAAATAGGTACAACGCTCCTGACCTTTCCACTAACAGGTACCATCATAGTTAGGCGAACCACCCACTTCTGCGGTATGGGAATCCAACCGCGCAACAAAACACACCACCTGCGGCTGCCTCCGGACCTTTATTGGAGGACCTTGTCAAGGAGCTGGTTGTAAATAACACACAATATCAACAACGAACAGATGCTAGCATTCAGAACCTGACAACACAGATGGGACAAATGGCTAATGCAATAGGCCAACTGCAAGCTCAGGGCACCGGTAACCTTCCTGCACAATCAGTGCCGAATCCAAATGTAAGTGCAATTACCTTGAGATCCAGAAGAGTGTCAGAACCAGCTCCAGAGAAAAAGAAGAAGAAAACCATTGCATCATCATCTACTCCTGAACCTGAACATGTTATTGAACCTTCTGTTACAACTGAAACTAGAACTGAAAAAGTATATGTGCCACGAATTCCTTTTCCTCAAAGGGTGCAGAAAAATAAAAAGAAGACAGTTGAAGAAGACAAAGAGATTCTTGATACATTCAGAAAAGTAGCAGTTAACATTCCTCTTCTTGATGCAATTAAGCAGATCCCTAAATATGCAAAATTCTTGAAAGATTTGTGCACAAACAAGAGGAAGGTGAAGGAAAATGACAGAGTCAGTTTGGGGAGAAATGTTTCTGCTTTCATTCATCCCAAATCCAGTTCCTCGGCTAATGTCTCAGTTCTCAGTCAGACCCTGCCACAAAAGTGCAAGGATCCAGGAGTTTTTGCTATTCCTTGTTCCATTGGGGATAGAAAGTTTGAAAATTGCATGCTTGATCTGGGAGCAGGTATTAATGTTATGCCTACTTCTGTTTATAATAACCTTGATCTTGGTCCTTTGCAGCCTACAGGTTTGATTATTCAATTGGCGAACACGAGTAATGCCCGCCTTGCTGGAGTGCTAGAAGATGTCCTTGTGCAAGTTAATGACTTAATTTTTCCTGCAGACTTCTACATTTTAGATATGGAGGGAGAAACTAATTCCAGCAGGGCACCCATCATTCTAGGCCGACCCTTCATGAGGACGGCAAAAACAAAAATTGATGTTTATGATGGCACAATGTCCATGGAGTTTGGCGACATTGTCGTTAAATTTAACATTTTTGATGCCATGAAACATCCCTTAGAGGAACACTCTGTTTTTTATATGGATTTGGTTTCTGAGTTGGTTGGTGAGACCTGTCCTGAATTCTTTTCCGCAGATTTTCCTTCATTGTCCGATTTTGATTCATGTACTAATACTAACCTTTGCTCTGAGATTGCATCTTCCTTGCAGGATAATAACTTTCATACAGGTGAAGATAAAGTTGTTGATGAAGATGTCTATGTAGCTGAAGTTCTACCCAAAATGTCATCCATTGAAGAGCTCTCCTTGGACGAGCCTTCCTACACCACAACAGCTACAACGTAGCTCCTCGGGTGTGTTCCTTCCTTTACTCTCACTTTATGTTATTATTACATTGTGGACACTGTCTGGTTTAAGTGTGGGGGAGGGACATTTTACATTTACATTTTGTGTTAAAAAATAAAATTGTCATGAGTAGTCACATGTTCTAAGGCTAGGGCAGATAGCTGTAGGGTCAGTGAAATTTTTGGAGATTTTTGTTTTGATACTTGACATGATAGTCTTTGCAACTTAATGCACAACTGCTTGAACACTGTCAAACTTATTAATGTCTAGATAAACCTCTGAAATATTTATTTTTTAAACTAAGTTCTCTAATTTGAATATGATGGAGGGTATGATTAGAACCAAGTGTGGGGGTAAGGCTAGAGTAACAGATAGACCGATCATTGCTATTAATTGAGAAAAAAGGGAAATTGCTTAAGAGCTAAAAATAATGAATATAACAAGTTCCTGTGCCCGAAAATGGAGGAACAAGTTCCTGTGCCCGAAACTGGAGGAACAAGTGCTGTGTAGGATGCTCTACTCTGAGTAACAGGTTGGACTTATTACAAGTAAGATCCCGTCAGGTGAAAAGGTGGAGTAGTGCCTAAAGCTTAAAACAATAAATAATAATAAACAATAATAAAGCTTGGAAGTAGTTGCCCCTGAGTTGATGTTGAAAAGCTTTGGATCTCTTGAAAAGAAATAGCCCCCCTAGTCTGAAATTCTGGTTAAATCCAAAATTATAGGAAAAGAATGACAGCTTAGCATCTAGAATGGTAGTTTCAGAGAGGGATCTTGACATTACTTTGGTTGACAGTGGAAGACAGTACACACACACGCAAGATTATTATTGAAAGTTGATAGATAAGAATTGTGTCAATCTTTGAATTTTGACCCAAGGTTTGAAGCTTGAAACCTGGAATATGTTGACTGCTTGTGATTTGTTTTTATGTTTTTTCATTTGAGTTTTGCTCGGAGTGCAAAAGTTCAAGTGTGGGGGAATTTGATCGGTGCATTTTAATGCACATTCTTCTACTATTGTACTCAAGTATTCCTATGGTTTATTTCATTATTTTCACCATTTTAATGTGTTTTTATATTTAAGTTTATTTCTAGCTTTATTTTATTTTCGTCACTTATTTTCTGAATTAATAATAACTTGACACCTTCGCAGTCTGTAGGTCATAACTGGAGCTACGTATACCGGATTGAGGCGCGGGAAGATGCGTTGGAAAGCTGAGAAAGAGAGCTACAACGTTTGTGTTGAAGCCTCAAGTCAATTCGGAGCGCAAATGAGTCGAATAATTACGTTTATGTTCCAGACGAATTAAATTATTAACTTTCAGCACAACTTTTTGTTTTCGTCCCAATTGTTTTAAGGCCCGTTTCCATGTATTATTTAAACCGAAAAAAAAGACAGCTAGGGCATATTATTCATTCTGATTTCACGAGAAACCAACCCCCAGAGGCAGCTTCTTGCTATGGAGAACTAATCACCAAAGATTGATCTACTGTAATCGGTTTCCGCCGACACTTTGAGGTTCTATAATTTTCAATCAAATTGCTTTTCCCTTTCAATATCTATGATATATATCTTGTCTGCTTAATTCAAGTTCTATAGAATAGGTGTTGATTAATTTCGATGATTATATGTTCTTGTACCTTGATCGCGTTTGCTTAATTCGCGTATGTTTGATCATGTTTGCTTAATTCATGATAGTTTTAATCCGTTTGCTTAATTCGGAAATCTGGAACATATATCTTTTAGTGTCGATTGCGCTTGTTTAATTGGTACTATATTCGTAAAGGGATTAGAATCCGCTTAGGAATTGGAAATTGTATGAATCAATGATAAGTTGGGAAACCGAAACAGTAGATTAGTCGTTTTAACTTATTTGTTAATCACTTATTTCAATTTTAATTTTCAAAACCGAAACTTAAACCCAAACCCCCATATTCAGCTTGTTCTTATTGAATCTAATATTTTCTAATTGATAAAGAGTCCTTGCGATACGATACTCGAGTGTCGCTTCCAAAACTACACTTTTAAAACTCGTTTTTGACCCGTGTGCGACAGCGGATCACTACCCACACAATTTTTAAAGATAAAAAATATTTCTCCTCTTTGGTGAAACGAGAAACTAATGTCAGTACAATATCTGGCACTTCAAAAATAATTGAAGGCTCCGGAAGAGCAGATATATTGTTATATGGTGGAACAAAGTTACATATTGAGAATGCATTATATTCCTCCAAATCTTATAGAAATTTATTAAGTTTCAAGGATATTCGTCTAAATGGATACCATATTGAAACAAGAAATGAAGGAGGTGTTGAATACCTTTGTATCACAAAGCGCAATTTGCATAAAACATGTGTATTGGAGAAACTACCCGCTTTCTCTTCGGGTTTGTACTACACTCATATTAGTACAATTGAAACACATGTTATTGTAAACCAGAAGTTTACAAATCATAATGTAAACCAGAAGTTTACAAATCATGATAAATTTGTTGTTTGGCATGACCGGCTAGGCCATCCCGGTTCTATAATGATGCGAAAAATAATTAAAAACTCAATGGGTCATCAATTGAAGAGCCAGGAGATTCTTCAATCTAATAAGCACTCATGTGCTTCTTGTTCACAAGGGAAGTTGATAATTCGGCCATCACCATTAAAAATTAATAGTGAACCTCTAAATTTTCTAGAACGTATACATGGTGATATCTGTGGACCAATACACCCAGCATGTGGACAATTTAGATATTTTATGGTTTTAATTGACGCGTCAACTAGGTGGTCACATGTTTGTTTGTTGTCAACTCGCAACCAGGCATTTGCGAGACTGTTAGCTCAACTAATTCGAATAAGAGCTCACTTCCCTGATTATCCCGTCAAGAAAATACGTCTTGATAATGCTGCTGAGTTTTCATCTCAAGCATTTAATGAGTATTATATATCCATTGGGATTGACATTGAACACCCTGTAGCACATGTTCATACACAAAATGGAATGGCGGAATCACTTATCAAACATATACAATTAATTGCAAGACCACTCCTTATGAGATGCAAACTTCCAATTTCCGCTTGGGGACATGCAATTTTACATGCTGCATCGTTAATTCGCATCAGGCCAACAAGTTATAATAGCTCATCCCCTTTAAAATTGGTTTTTGGTCAAGAACCAAATATTTCCCATCTAAGAATTTTTGGATGTGCGGTCTATGTACCAATTTACCCTCCTCAAAGCACTAAGATGGGTCCACATAGAAGGTTGGGAATATATGTTGGATATGAATCTCCATCTATTATTAAGTACCTTGAGCCAACAATAGGAGATTTATTTACAGCGAGATTTGCTGATTGTCATTTTGATGAATCAAATTTCCCAACATTAGGGGGAGAGAATAAACAGCTAGAAAAAGAGATCAGTTGGAATGAATTATCATTATCTCATTTTGATCCTCGAACTAAACAATGTGAACTAGAAGTTCAAAAGATAATTCATCTACAAAGTTTAGCAAATCAATTACCAAATGCATTCACTGATCTAAAGGGTGTGACTAAGTCATATATACCAACTGTTAATGCTCCGATAAAATTGGATGTCCCTGTCGGACAATGTATTGTTGCAAATGAGTCTCAACCTCGCCTGAAGCGTGGTAGGCCAGTCGGTTCCAAAGATAGAAATCCTCGAATGAGAAAAGGAGCTAAAAAGATAGATGGCACAAATGAAGATATAGAAGCTCTAAAAGAGCCTTCAGACATAACTGATATTTCAGTCCCCGAAGAAATTGATCAGGTACCTGAAATTCATGAAAATAATGAGATCTCAATGAATTATGTCACTAGTGAAATTCAATGGAACCGAAATAATGTCAACGTTGATGATGTTTTTGCATATAATATAGCGCTAAATATGATAAATAATAATGAGGATCATGAACCAAAATCTATTAAAGATTGTCGACAAAGTGAGAATTGGCCAAAATGGAAAGATGCAATTGATGCAGAACTAAACTCACTTTACAAACGACAAGTTTTTGGACCTGTTGTCCGCACACCCGAAGGTGTAAAACCAGTTGGATATAAATGGGTGTTTGTGCGAAAACGAAATGAAAACGGTGAAATTGTGAGATATAAAGCGAGACTAGTTGCTCAAGGATTTTCGCAAAGACCCGGTATCGATTTTGACGAGACATATTCACCAGTAGTTGATGCAACTACTTTTAGGTACTTAATTAGCCTTATAGCAAACAAATGGCTAAATATGCACATGATGGATGTTGTTATAGCATATTTGTATGGCTCACTTGATAGTGACATTTATATGAAACTCCCTGAAGGATTTCATTTTCCTAATGCCAATAATTTAAAGTCTCGAGAAGAATACTCCATCAAATTGAATAAATCTCTTTATGGACTAAAACAGTCTGGACGCATGTGGTATAACCGTCTCAGTGAATATTTGCTAAGAGAGGGTTATAAAAATGACTCCATTTGCCCATGTATTTTTATAAAAGGATCAGAAAGTGAATTTGCTATAATTGCTGTTTACGTTGATGACATAAATATTATTGGAACTCCTGAAGAGCTTTCAAAAGCCATAACTTGCTTAAAGAAAGAGTTTGAGATGAAAGACTTGGGAAAGACAAAATTTTGTCTTGGATTACAAATTGAGCATATGAAAAATGGAATTTTTGTGCATCAAGAAGCTTATATAGCAAAAATGTTAAAACGCTTTTACATGGACAAATCTCCGTTATCTACTCCAATGGTTGTTAGATCATTGGACGTGGAGAAAGATCCTTTCAGACCTAAAGAAGAGGATGAAGAACTAATTGGTCCTGAAGTACCATATCTGAGTGCGATAGGAGCACTAATGTATCTTGCTAATTATACACGTCCTGATATAGCATTTTATGTCAATCTACTATCAAGGTATAGTTCTTCACCTACAAAAAGACATTGGAACGGAGTCAAACATATATTTCGTTATCTTAAAGGTACAATGGATATGGGATTATTTTATCCTAAAGTATCCAAACTAGAATTAATAGGTTATGCAGATGCAGGTTATTTGTCAGATCCTCATAAAGGAAGATCACAAACAGGTTACTTGTTCACAAGTGGAGATACAGCCATCTCATGGAGATCTGTCAAACAGACCTTAACAGCAACATCATCAAATCATGCGGAACTTTTAGCACTACACGAGGAAAGTAGAGAATGTGTATGGTTGAGGTCCGTAATTCAACACATACAAAAGAATTGCGGTTTATCTTCCGAAAGAATGAATACAACAATCATTTTTGAAGACAACACTGCATGCATTGCTCAGTTAAAGGAAGGCTCATTAAAGGAGACAGAACAAAACATATCTCTCCAAAGTTCTTTTTCACTCATGATCTTCAAAAGAATGGTGAAGTAATCATACAACAAATTCGTTCGTGTGATAATCTCGCAGACCTCTTTACAAAGTCACTCCCGAGCAGAATCTTCGAGAAACTAGTACAAAGGATTGGTCTTCGTCGTCTCAGAAATATTTGTCTAGTTGAGGGGGAGAAATAAATATATTGTAAAAGGATTGTACTCTTTTTCCTTCACTAGAATTTTTTCCCACTGGGTTTTTTTCTAGTAAGGTTTTAATGAGGCATATCCTCGGTGGACATCCAAGGGGGAGTGTTATGAATATTTAGTGGATGTCCATATAGGTTCTGGCCCATGTTATTGGCCCATTACATTTGCCTATAAATAGAACCTATGACTAATGTAAACTACTCACTTGGTCAATCAGACTAATTCTATTCTTTCTCTCTTCTCTTCTTCTCTCCTCTATACTTATATATTATTACTATTACTTATATTTCATAACATTTGTGATTGTGAGGTTTCAACTTTTTGCAATGCCTAAAGCTTTGATATGAGTGGTGAGGACAATATACTTGTGGACAAATTCTAACATGGACCAGTACTCAATCTGGTCTATGATGGACAAAAGTTTATGGTGGTTAGATAAATCAAGATCTCATGGTCATATAGTAGACCTTACACATCGAATATTCGAATTATTTCTCCTCACTCTCATGAAAAGCGCTTTTTGTTTTATATGATTTTTTTACAAATGATTTTTATTATTTAAACATTTTTTTTACAGATTTTATTATTTAAATTTAATGAAATTGATAAATAAAAAATTGATCAAGCAGCCTAGTGGCCACTGTCCATAAATTCCACCTATAAGGTGGATAACTGGATGACCGGGGTTCGAACATCAACACCCTGCATCACTTCCAACTGAAATTACTGTCAATGGCTATCATCATCTCTAATGACAGTTGTCACCTGCTGGCACAAACGGTTATAACAATCTCCCTCTATATAAAGGAAAACTTTGGCGACAAGGCACAAATTCAATCACTTTTTACTTTCACTCCTCCTTGATGACATATTGAATCATCTAGTTCTTCATTGAGTAGAACAGTGGCGCCGTATGTGGAGAAACTCTTCTTTGAATCTTCCTGAACCTCTCTCTCTAATGTTCTCACGGTTTAACTTCATCTTCGATGGCTGGTTCTATTGAATCTCTCTAGTGGTTGTAATGATAACAAAGTATTAAAAGAACAATTGGTGTTACTAATATTTGATTAAAGTGTGCAGGATTGAAAGATAAAATTAATAACCACTTGAACGTATTTAAGAGAAGCTGAAAAACAAACTCTGAGAAGCAGACTCTAAAGACGTGCAGAGGTTGCAAGCTTCAAAAGCTGAAAAGCGTCAGAAGCAGTGAACATCAGACTCTGAGTCACTACAGTCTTAGAAGATCAGACTTTGGTCACTCAGAGGTTCACTTCATAGTTGACAAAAAGGAAAGAATAAAGTACAATGTCACTATCATAGCAGTTGTCCTTTTGTCATAAATGTGAAGACATTATCCTCTTCGTCAAAGCATTGGAGTGGTTATTACCCAGATTGCAACTGTCTTTGCAGAAAGCAAGATACAAGTTTCAACAAGCTTTTCAACGGTCATCTTCAACATATATATTTCTACTGCCTATATATTAAGCAATCTTTTTGAAGAATATCATCCGAACTTACAGAATCTGAAGTGCTAAAACTTTGCCAAAATTAAAGCTGTCAAAAACACTTGGGAATTCTTACAAACTTTGTATCTTAGAATTTAAGTGTTAAGTCTTGTATTTGTTTTGTATTTTGTGAACACTCTGATAGTATATCAAGTGTTTAATCCCAAACTTTCTTAAATTTGTTTTAAGTTAGTTTAAAAAGTCTCTTGCAAGTGTGTTTGAGCAAGGAAATCCTAAGCTAGAGAGTTTGGGCAAGAAAGTCCTAAACAAGTGTGTTTGAGCAATTGTATTCTTTTGAGACTTATAGCGCACCCCCTTAAAAGTGCAAATACCAGATAGTATGACCGCAATTACCCAAATAGTGATATTGAATGAGTTCAAAACAACTTAATTGTTTTTTCTCATAAAAAATCCAAACTTCTTTTATTTTCTCGTTATTACTATTCTCGTTAATATAATTTTTGTTGCTATTAAATCGATATGAAATCCTCCCAATTTATTGTCTTTAATCCAATGTCGATTTTAAATGCATTGTTGAAATTGGAAATTTATGTGGAGACAAACTTATTATTATCTATAACAATATATAAAGGGGATAAGGGAATTTGGGCTGGATTTTTTTTGGTCCATTTTGCCCTTAACTTCCTTTATGGTTTTTTAATTATTCCATAATTGCCCTTAACTTCCTCTTTTTTTTTTATGGTTTTTTCATCTATATCTATTCTATACTATATCTATAACAATATATAAAGGGGATAAGGGAGTTTGGGCTGAATTTTTTTTGGTCCATTTTGCCCTTAACTTCCTTTATGGTTTTTTAATTATTCCATAATTGCCCTTAACTTCCTCTCTTTTTTTTTATGGTTTTTTCATCTATATCTATTCTATACTATAATATATAAAAAGAATACATGAGTTTTGGGGTAGAATTTTCATAATACCAACATTAGGGATGACAATTTCACTCATACTCAGTGGGCACCCGCAAAAAATACCCATAACGGGTAGGGTAAAATCCCACATTTTGGGTACGGGCACGGGTATGGGTAATTATCCGCAAAAATGAACGGGTATGGGTGCGGGTACGGGTACCTTAGTACCCACCCCGCCCCATACCCACATAGTATATTTATTTATTTTATATATGTTTTTATATAATAACATATGTATATCAATTTAAAAAAACACAACAACAATTAAATTATTAGACATTTTTAACAAAAATGTTTATTTATAATATAATACAAACACAATGTGACAAGGAAATGAACTTTAACATGAGATTGATAAATTTTTTGTTTATAATTTTCCCGAGTCAACATTAAAATCTTTTTTAAAAAATAATTATATTAAAACAATATGATATTTTATAATCGATCGATTTATTTTTATGAAAAATGCGGATAACGGGTACGGGTATGGGTACTTAGGTACCCATAGGGTATGGGGACCACTACAAGAAATTTGATAGTTAGCGACGGTTCTAAAAGGCATTAGCGACGGTTTTGAACCGTCGCAAACCGATATTACGACAGTTGGTAAAGGGCCGCAAAACCTGGCGTCGTCGCTAAACATTGCGACGGTTTTTAAGAACCGCCACACAAACCGTCGCAACAAAGTTAGCGTCATTTTAAAACCGTCGGGAAATGGAAACTAGCAAGGGAACTATTTCTGCATTGGCGACGGTTTAAAACCATCGCTCTATCATTAATTTTTTTTTTACTTTACTGGCAGTTTAAAACCGCCGCAATCTCTATTTTTTTGGAAAAAAAATTCAGTGTTTTTTTTTTTCCTGCAATTAATAGTTCTTTTCTTATTTTTTTTTCCTACTTAATGACTAAAAATTTTTGTGCTTTTTTTTGCTGCAATTAATTGTGTTAAACAAGGTCTCTTAAACATAATAAAAATAGCCCACCTATACCTAAACATCCAAAACATAGAAGATGCTAATTGCATCTATATTTTTATTTTTTGGTAGAGAATTGCATCTATATTATATAATAAATTAAGAACAAAAGCTAATTGCAAGTAAAAACTTCCAAATATAAAAGATGAAATTGACAGAATACCAAACAAGCAAGCTGAAATTAACACACCACAAACCAAACAAAGATTCTGTTATTCCAGTCCTAAACCTCACCCTTCTTAACTCTAGTATAACTAAAATATTACCCTTCTTAACTAGTATAACTAAAATACAAAGGGATATGAAGCATGATAGTTTTAAACCTCAAGAAGAGCTTAACATACCTTTTGAACCCGAGCTGTCAGCCTCTTCATTGCACTCTTCAGTTTACGAACTCTGTCCAAATTACGACCACTAATTTGCAGTTTAATGTAACTCAAAGTTCATAACAATTGAACAAAATAAAGTCAAGAATTTCAAAAACATAAATGAAACAGATTCCTCAAAAAGATCAAACATGGAACTAGAACATCCACGTTTCAAGCCAGACAATAGAAATCATGTAAGTGAAAGCATTCATGATCAGAATTAACATGTCAATGATGATAAATACAAGGAGTAAAAAGCATAAGATATCTGAACTAAAGGAAAGAAAAATCTCCTAAACCACTTTTAATGAAGCTTCCTAGTTGTTACCTTATTATATATTTGTGAGGGAGGGCTCGTGTCAAAACTGAAATGAGAGAAAAACAAGATAAGGAATTTAATTATATATGTACCTTGGAGGTAAGTTCATATAATGCAGGATAAGCAGCCATCTCCAACTCAGTTGTACGTGCAGCAAGATAACTACAAATGGCTTCTAAAGCCACCTCCAAGGCACGAAACTCAAACGGTGACTCTACATTGCATAATTTAGATCATTCAGATACAGGAAGAAAAACAATGTTTGATTAGAGAGGAAAGGATGCAATCAACTATTTTTTTCTAACATACCATCTTCAGCAGCTTCAGCATCCTGTTGACCACCAAAATACTCTTTACCATCTCCTTGTTGTTGACGGATGTCACTCAGTTTAGGCAATCACCTCTACAGTTCCTCAACAACAAGAACCACGTGTTCATCTGTTGGATCTCGCAGCAATACCTATACCACAACTTAGTTACAGTTATAATGCAGAAGTAAAAGCCATCTCATGTGAATGATGAAGTTGAGGGGGAGATTGAGGTTGTCGATGTTGGGGTTGAAGTTGAGTGGGAGGTTGTATACGATAATTACGTCTTCTTTTTGAGGTAGACATACCTACAATCAATTTTCAAAACCACAGATACAAATTGAATAGAAAAGATTTGTAAAATTCACAAAACTGAAACAGTCAAAGACATTAAAAGAACAGTCACAAAACTGAAACTTCATTCACATATCAAATTTTGAATCTAAACATTATTCATAAAAGCATATCATCATTATCATCATTAACTCTTGCCAAAGGGATATATGTGTTATCATCTAAAAGAGTTCTTCTAAGTTTTGTGATGGATATGTCTCATTGGATGCCATCATTTCATCTCCACCCATGTCGTACAAGTCTCTTGGCCTCAAATGAACCGGTATGCTCCAACCTTATTCCTTCTCATCGCCGACATAAAAACCATTTTGAAAATCAGTATATGACAGTCTTATTTTCTAACCATTACATTGTGACTCCTAAATTTACAACTTAGTGTAGTAAAGTTCCCATTAAATTTTCTTCTAATGAACCATCTAGTGGTGTAAAGTCATGGCAAGTTCCAGGGAATGATTAACATTATTATAAGTTTAATAGTCTTGCCTACATTTGCAAGAACTGAATCCATAACCCAAATCAACAGAATTCAATAACAATTAACAGAAACAATAAATAGGCAAACCTAATCTATTAGGATGAAAATCATTCTTAATATAATCTGGCAAATTGTCCCACCAAGTGAGACTAGGAACAGAAAAAATCAATGAAAGCTAGGCTTTAAAACAAGTCCTGGTGACAAAATCTCAGACAACAAGGATGTAATAATGAAATGTAAAGAATAACAGGACCAGCCACCAGGAAATACAAGTGTTAACTATATGGATAGGTGACATAATCATAGCACAATTAATTCCCTGCTTGAAACAAAAATTAATTAGATGCAAATTACAGCCCTAATATTCATCAATTAACCAAAATGTGAATGTCATAGGTACATAAAACCCTGTGTTACACTAGAGCCTAACATTCCAAAAAAATTCGCCAAACAGAACCTTATTAGAGTGTTATCAAAGATGGCATTGCTATGAGTTTTCAACAATAAAGCTACCATACTGATCTCAACTTATTCTAAATCACATCCTTCAAAATTACAAAGTAATGACAAGATAAATAAACCACATATCAGAAGGTTAAACACCTCAATTGACTTTAAAAATCCGAAGCTTAATTATTCATACAATGAGCTATGTAAAGGGGCTTCAAGTGAACCTGAAGCAAAATTAAGCAATGTTGAATCTGAAGCAAAATTAAGCAAATCATATATTCAAGTGAACCTCAATTTCAAGGAATATTGAATCTGAAGTAAAATTGAACCTGGATTTTGAAGATTGAATATGAATTTTAATGTTAAACGAAGCTGAACGAAGTTGAATGGAGATTGAAGGTTCAGCGAAGCTTGAGAGGTTCAACGAAGCTTGAGAGGTTGAGTGATTTAGGGATTCGAACGAAGCCTGAATGTTGAACCTGAACGTAGCTTGAGAGATTTAGGGATTGGAGCTTGTGAGTGAGAATCACAGATTTAGGATTGAAGCTTATTTATGAGTAAGAATATCGCATATTTTTCTAGGGTTTAGGGATTGAAGAAGCTTGAAAACGAATCTGATTTAGAGATTGAAGCTCGAAGGTTGTGGGATTGAAGAAATTCTGAAAAAAGAGGGAAGAAGTGAAATAGCGTGGGTTTGTCGACTTCTCGACGGTTGCTTTTGAACGGCCGCAAGGTTTCAAATATTAACATAGCGACGACGGTTCTTCTAAACTGCCAGAATTCATGTGTCGTAAGTCAACATATTTTTTGTAGTGGACGGGGACAAAGATCGTTACCCACGTGGGTATGGGGATGGGTACGGGTATTTTTTTAAACTGCGGGTATGGGGATGGGTACTATAGTACCCTACCCATACCCTACCCATTGTCATCCCTAACCAACATTACCCTTGCTTTTTTTTAGTAGCAACAAAAATCTTTTATTAACAAACTCACCATAACATAAGGCGTATCTTTTTTTTTGGGTACATAAGTTAGACACAGGCAGGCGCGTTCCGCGCCTGCCTGGCCCGCTTGTTATTATAAATATTATTACTTGAAATTAGTTTTGTACGGTTGCTAAAATATCCATCAAGCACAAAGGCGTAACATCAGGTGCGTCAAATAACAAAAACAAAAATAAATAAAAATAAAATTGAAACCTTATAAATATTTTATCATAATTAAGATATAGGGCTTGTTTGTTTCAGATTTTTTACCAAAAAAAATATATTTTTTTTATCTTAGTTGTGTTTGTTTCATATTTTTTCAAAAATCATTTTATTAGAAAAAAAAATCATTTTTTTCATCAAAATGAGAATCTATTTTCAATAGTTTTTATCAAAATCCTTTTTTTTTTATCATTCATCATCCCTCACTATCTTAAAAAAATAAATTTTAATGATTGTAAACAAACGACAAATAGCTTTAGATTTTTTTCAAAATCTCCACAAAAAAATGATTTTCTTAAAACTGATTTTTTTCAAAAAAAATCATTCTTTTTAAATCTCAAACAAACATGTCCATATTTCAGACTTTTTGGTAGTGCAAGAGTTCATTCCTCCCTACATGGCGTTTGTATATTCTCTTGGCGATACTTATAGAATAAGTGGTTCCACACTAACAAGTCTACATTTTTTGTAAATGCACCTATAAATCATTGGATACAAGTTTTCAACTCGTGGACAATCAATATCAAATTTACATCGAAGTTGTGCTGCAATAATAAAAGAATAAAATAATAATGTTATTAAAACGAGATAAAAGATTGTGTATCAACTACAAAATAAAGAAAGAAATTTGAAAGCGGAAAAAATGTCTTACCATCAACCTTCTTTGCAACAATAAATAGAGAAAGAAATAAAATCATAGTATAAACAAACATGAGAGTTTTAACCATATTTTGTTTGTCTTTGCATGAAACAAATAGAATATGATTTTATCACTTTATAGTGTATAAAGCTCATGCAATGATAAAAACAATCAAATATTTTTAACACTTGAAGATCAATGTTTTGTGTTTGGCCCTTTACCACACTTAATCACATAGTAAATGTCTCTTTAATAGATCAAGGTGTTGTTTATCTCCCTTTAGCGCAGTCAGTAAAGGGGTAACATAAAAAACTCGGTAATTATTAGAACACATTATTTCTTTAAAGAACTTTTCAACCTTTCATGATAGAAAGGTGAAACAAAGTTTTAAAAATTGATGCAAGTTATTTGTAAAGAATAATGCACAATTACCATATTACTTAGTTATGCATATGTTGAACGTATTGTAGGATTTTTTTTTTTGTATAAATAATTTGATTGTAGGGAATGAGTATCAAATTTTTTAGTTGCGTGATTTCTTCTACTTCTCATTCTCGTCAATTTTTTTATTCACATTGATATACAAAATATATTAGAATTTCTGCATCTACACTCTCATTGATAGTTTTGCAAATTATTAATTATATTCATCCCCAAAATAATATGATACTGAATACTAACAAATAGTTTTCTAAATGATTCTTTTTTCTTTTTTTATTTTATTTTAAAAAATACATTATTATGATTTGCTGACATTTCAACTATGTTGCCATTCTAATAAGGCCAATTCTAACATACACAAGTGCATCATGTCTTTTATGGTGCACAAGTTCATGATATCATTATAATAAATATGAATTTTACAAAATTTACCGTTAGATTGATAGTTTATATTATATAGATCATTTATGTCAAATTTTAAAAAAATTGAAAATCATATGATATGTCATTGATACCCATCAAGATTAACGGTTTATGAGTGGTGATTCCACTTTATCAAGGTACACAATATTCATCCCAATTTTCATAGCATTTCACATCTTTCAAATACTGGTTTGAGCGTCGAAGTGCTAACATTCTTGCAGGCAGCAGCGGATCTAGGGGGCTGGGGAGGGCCATGGCCCACCCCCAAAAAATGTGAAATTACTTAAATACCCTTGGGAGCTTTATAAAATTATACCTATCCACTATATATATATATATATATATATATATATATATTTGTTGTGGTAAAAATATATTAAATTGGAAGTTCGGCCTAGTGGTCTGTAGCATGGTTTTAACGCAAGAGGTTGCGTGTTCAATTCCCTCTTTCATTATTTTTTGCATTTTCTTCTTTTCCTTTATAAAATTCATGTTTAATATAATACCCATAATTTGAACCCATGGAGAGTTGAGAGTTGAGACCAAAACAATTCCTCGAACCATTTAACCAAACACATTTTTTCATAAAATGTTAATTTTCATGTATATATATATATATCAATACAAAAAATAGACAATTTTGTTTTTCTTTTATAAAAAAAACACAACTATTTTCAATTAAAAATAATTATTATCTTTTAAGCAATAAAATATATAATTTTTTGATGTTCCAACTTGTATAAATATTAATTTAAAATAAATCATTGATAATTTTTCAAGTCATTTGAAACACGTAGAATATTATTTAGAGCATGAAATTTAATTTTATGGTAAAATTTATATTCATTCTAAATTAAATTTTTCTATGAAATTTAAAGCTACATGTCATGGTTTCTTCTTTTTTATCTTATTCAGGCTATTTCATTAATACCAATGTCATGTTTTGCAGCTTAATCAATTTAATTTGGGGAAGAGCTATGTTATGTCTCAGTGCTAATACTTTTGAAATTTAACATTTTGGGCTAAACTATTTTATACTCCCTCCGGTCATATATATATATATATATATATATATATATATAAAAGGAACACTTTGGAAATAACACCTAACTATTTTACAAGGAAAGTACTAGGTATGTTACTTTAACATTGTTAATTTGAATCAATGTATTATTGGATCTGATTAACATATGCCAAGAAACTGACCAGCTCTTCTATATTGACTAGTATTTAGGAAGTATTTGCCTTAAAACTTGTCTCTCTGTTAAGGATTCCACATGCTCCAACCTTTGTTAAGGACTCCATATGCTCCAATCATTGTTAATGACAAATTGACAACCATAGTAGAGAAATAATCTTAAATTTTTCTGGTATGAATTTTACTTTTTGGTACATTAGATAGATGATAATGTTTATGTTGCAGATAATATGCCAAAGCTAGTTTGGGGAGATTCTACTAGAATGGTTCAATGTATGCAAACTTGTTGTAGCTGATCCTAATGCCACATTATAATTTCTTTGCATTTATAATATGCTTTAAGGTACATTGATATTAGCTTGG
Source organism: Trifolium pratense (assembly GCF_020283565.1). Classification (NCBI taxonomy): domain Eukaryota; kingdom Viridiplantae; phylum Streptophyta; class Magnoliopsida; order Fabales; family Fabaceae; genus Trifolium; species Trifolium pratense. Next base: position 57,353,599 of record NC_060062.1, on the reverse strand, counting down.
TATATGAAGGGTGTGCTTGACATATAGCTTCTCAAGATTTTTAGTTGAAGTGGTTCGTGTATATTTTATCATTTTTAATTTTATGTTTGAATGAAACATGGACTTTGAAGCATGGACTCTGACACAACATGGACACGTAAAGAAAAAAGGTTGGACACCGACACCACTGCATATATAGTATTATAGTATATGTTAATTTATTTATTAAAAATCTAAATTGAGAATCAATGTACATCTAAATTGAGCAATTTATTTTATTAAAAACATTTTTTCCGTGCTTCATCACTGATCCTTGGTTTGCTATGATTTGATTTTATATATTTGAGATGTGCGGATTTTGTAAGACAGAGTTTGTGGCCGGAACTTGTGCCAAATCTGTAGTCTTCTATTCAAAATAACCATCTTATCAACGGTTCAAACTCCACATGGAATACCATCAATGCACTTATTGTTCTTCATGCGCTTCTCAGACCCTTTCAGGTATTCGAAATTCACTGTTGGTGGTCTTGATAATTTGTAAATTTTTGTTATTTAATGCAATTTGTCATATGTTTTTTTATGTGAAATGAATGTTTGTTGTATATAATTAAACTATTTGTGTAAAATCTTTGTATACTGATCGAGAGGTATATAACTTCGTTTATGAAAATTCATATTGTTGTATTATTAGTAGAGATGACAATGGGGACTCTTTGCCTTATATATAAAATGCAATCCTTTCTGCAGTATTTTTTGAATCCCAAAGTTGCAAAATAGCCAGTATCGCCGCAGTTGGAGCTCATAGCAAAAGAAATTCTCGTGCCTTTGCTCGCGGTTTTTCATCAATTTGTTGGAAAGGTATTGTGTTTTATTTTTGACTATACTCATTATTTATCGTGAACTTCACTTCTGATTTTATGATGCATGGGTCAGGCCGTAGCAAACCATGACAGTGCAGACTTAGAAACTGAGAAAGCCATCCTCACTATATGCAAATGCCTGCATTTTGCAGTAGGTAATGGTTTGACATGTCTATAGTTTATATACAATCATGGTAGAGCTTTTAGCCTATAAGTTATAGCATCTCATTCAAAAAACATTATTCAGTTATCTTTTTTTTTTTTTTGTGATCTTTATCCACTTGTAGTACAATGTTTGTTATTAATGTCAAATGGCATTTTCTGTCTCAATGCAAATTCTTCCCAATGTTTATGAATTTTTACACACAAGCCATTGTCAATATTGCAGAGTTGTTTTTGAACTATGAAAACAGGACTACTATTGTGGGAATGTCAGCTATTGTAACCTTTTATTTCTATTTCGGTATTTGGTTCAAGAATGTATGTGAATTTTTTCTCCTCCCTCTGAAGTTATGGTCTTTATATGGTAAATTCATTTTTTTTTGTTGCTAACTAATCTGACATTTTTAATTCATTTTTAAGCTGACATTCCTACTTATAGGTAAAGTCCTACATGCCATCTACTCTAGCTCCTCTAATGACTTCGCTTAGTCGGGACATAATGAGCATTTTGAGTTCTCCGAGCTTTGATTGTACAGTCACTCAAGAAGATGTATATTTAACAAGATGGAAGTCTGCAAAAAGAAGTCTGCTAATTTTCTCTTCCCTCGTTACCCGACACAGGAAACATTCTGACAAGTAATATAGTTTCTAAGTATTTTAATTTTTGGTTATATGCATGTTTGGTATTGTATAATGAAATATAAATCCCCCCATTTTGAGGTTGATGCCAGATATTATAAATAAGCATAGTCAAATTTTGCAAAAATACCAGCGTAAGATGATATTCTTAAATTTTGTTCTAAATATCTGATTAGTAGTTGGCTTGATTAATGGTTATGCTTGCTATATTCATTTTCCACGCGGTTTCCAAATCTTCTGTTATCTATAACTTGATTCTAGACTTGTGTAACCTTTTTTTCTTTTTTATTTTACTTGTGTAACCTTAATTTTATAATTAGATTTTTTATTTTTTGTAATTTCAAAATCTGAACAGTGTAATTCCTTTTGCAAAAACTTTCTTTCCTTTTAGAGAGGACTCTCCCTCAGTTTTGATGTAATTTCAAATGTGCTGCAAACTGGCCCTGTAGGTTATATCAATTTTATTCACTTGCAATTTATTTTTAGTGTCTATTTTAATTGTTAGGATGTTTTGAATTTCGTAATTGATATATTCTTCAAAATATGTTTTTAAAGACGTTATATTTCAATTATAACACGGGGATTGCGGTTAGTTTCTCCACATTTTACATCTCTATTGGAATCTGCAATCTTCCCAGCATTGGTCATGAATGAAAATGTCAGAATTTTATTTCAAAAAAGTAAACAGGGATGGACTTTTTTCTCAAGAGACCCTTTCTCATTGATGTCTTATGGTAATGCAATTTTCATGACATGTCAGTGAAGTGAAAGAAATAGTCACAAGAAAGGGGGGGGGGTTTGAATTGTGACCCTTTTAAAAATTTAATCCTGCACTACAGAACTGATCTCAAGTGTATACTTGGATAACTGTTCTCTGCTGTGTTAGGAGAACGTTCTCTGCTATGTTTGGAGAATGTTCTCTGCTGTGTGAGAATTCAAAGTGAATGTAAATTAAGTGGTTTGTGTGATGTGTGTTTACAGAAAATAAATAGTTAAAGGTAAGAGAGATTCACACACAAAATTTATACTGGTTCACCCGAATCCTGCGCTAGTCCAGTCCCCACGCCTGTGAGTTTTCCACTATAATCTAGATCCAGATTACAGAAACTTCCCTTTGATCTAAGCCCAGATCAAAGACCCTTTATGATCTAAAACCAAGATCACAAAGTATCCAGCTATATCCAGCTGATCTACCTTTGCAAGGTAACCTCAATCAATTATACCCAATTGACTTGAGAAAATCCTAATTGTAACGACCCGATTTTTAGTAAATCGATATTTTATATATTTGCTTATATTTTGGGTTAGTGTTAAATATTTATTTACGCAACGTATAATTATTTATCGCGAACATAAGTTTGTGAGCGAAACCTTTGCCATGTTAGTGGGCTTGGGCGTATGATAGAGCTTAGTGGGCTTAGGCAATTGGGCTTGAACCAAGAGAATTAGGGAGAGGTATATATAGAAAACCTTAGTGCAAATATCTTTCATTGTGTCATTTTCTTCTTAAGAGCCAAGAGCAAACCCTAGGAGAGCAAGAAGAAGAACACGAGCAAGGAGAAGAGATTTAGAGGCCAAGAATCATCATTCAATCCAAGGTGAGAGTGGTTAAGCATAAGCTTGGGTGATCCAAGAGAGGGGAGGTGTCTAGCCTCCATTCCTAAACTCTCTCATCCAATTTCTTTGGGGTTTGGGTGAAGTTTCTTTATCATAAACATGTCCTTTTCATCTTAGTATGCTTAATGAACATCTAGGAGGGAATATGTATATGTTTGATGATGGTTTTGCATGTTTATGCAACTTTGCTTATTTTGCAAGAAATTGACATGATTTTGATTGTTTGATGTATTTGGATGTTTGGAAGGGATGATTAATGTTCCTTGATATCATATATGCTTGGAATTGTTGTTTAAGAGAATTTATAACATGTTTGAATGAATTTTTGGTTGGATTCCATGTTAAACCGCCTTATTGAAACTCAAGAACAGATATTTTTCTGGTGTAGTTCGCTAAGCGACCAGGAGTTCGCTGTAGCGAACATGTTCGCTGAAGCTCGCCAATGCTCGCCATGAGCAGGTGACTTCCTGGTGAGGTTCGCCATGTCTCGCTAAGCCCTCGCTTAGCGAAGGCCTCTGTGACAGCAATTTTTGTTAATGTTTGTAAAGTGTGTGTATCCATGTATTTGGTTTCGTTTTGGTTTGGAATTATTATATGTTTAATAATTGTGTTGTGTGATGGCATTTATATAAAATGTCAAAGAAGTATATGTATTTTTGTATATCGGGTTGTCCGATAAAGAAGAATATCAGTTTGTCTGATAAAGAAGTTTAATGGATTATGTTATCCATGTAGTGAGCAGTAGCTTCGTGCTAAGTGATTATCATATGTTTGGTAAATGCATGACATTTATAAACTCATGCATTATTTAGGGATATCAGACTTGTCTGATAAAGAAGGATATTGGACTTGTCCAATAAAGAAGGATATCAATGGTAAGTTCCTTGATAAAGAAGATGGTACCACATGCATTAGTCGTGTCTAGGTTGGCATGACATTGAATGTTTGACATTAGTCGCATTTGAGTAAATGTGCAATTATGTGTTATGTGTTATGTGAGTTCTGTGTGTTGTCCGAAACGACGTGAAACTATCTGGTTCTGTATTTGTGAGTATGTGTTATCTGGTGTATTGCTTATTGGGGCATGTGTGTGAGTTAGTAATACGTGATAGGTTGAATATAGGTGCGTTTCTATATTCGTATGTATGTGATTATGTTTACTAACTCTCTACCTAATTGTTATGTGCTGGACCTTTGGGGGTTCAGGTATTCAGGTCGAGGTTTTCGACGAGCTTTAGCTGCAGATCGTTTTGGTGTGGAGCACTTTTGGTGAGGAGCTAGTGTAGGCTACCTTTGTATAGTTTTGTTAAGTTTAGTTGGGTTGTGATGTATATTAGTGCTCTGGTATTTTGTAACATCGAGTCGGGGATCGTTTGTATTCCGTCGTATATCGATGCGAACATCTTAACTTATGTTTTATGTAGATGAATTATCTTTTGAACTATTTTGTTCATTGCTTTGAAAATCCTTTATTTAAATGTTTTCCGCTGCGACGTTTCGTGTCATGTGCACGATCGTTTTATAAAATGTTTTCCCGTAGCGCTCCGGCTACTTATCTTTAAAAAGTTTTTAAGATCACGTTTTTAAGGGTAGTTAGTTCGGGGTGTTACACTAATGATTTATCAATGGTTTCTTGGATCTAAGCTTTTAATCACACCTAACCGGTTGTGAAGCTTACAAATGAATTACACTCAAAATAATCATGAAATATAGATCCTATTTTTCTAGAGAGCTTGGAGTATGAGTGAAAAAGAAGAGACAAAGATACAACCACTTAAAAGTGAGTTGTGTAGCAAAGTGGTCTCTTGAGATATTTGCTTTATTGAAACTCAAAGGTTAGTTTGAGAAGCAAATAAAAACACTCAATATATCAGAAGTATAGATGAGAATGAAGATCTTTGAGTGTGAGTGATAAAAGAAGAGTTTTATGACTTGTTGACAAAAACAAGTATTGATGATTTGTAGCTTGAACTCTTGCTCTTCTTGTGCAACCAACCATGCTATTTATAGATGGAGATGTCCCTCTGTAGTTTGAACATCAATTATAACCGTTGAGAGTATAAAAATAGCTGTTGTGAGAGAAACAAAACAGTCCATGTGAATCTGTCCTTTAGATGCTTCAGGAGATCATTCTTCTGAAGGTCTCTGACTGTCACATTGTACTTGATGGCAGAAATATTCTTTAGCCAACTGTCAATGAGTTGTTTCTGAGTATATATCCGTTGCAAACATATTCCCCATGTGTGGAAATCAGATTGGGATGCCTTTGGATAAGATTTCCACATAAGTGTAAAAATCTGGGTGACCATTTGTTGGATATTTGTGTGTTGGCCTCATTTTGCTAAAACAAATATACAAGCAAGATGTTGGACCAAATGTTTCAACATGTTAGGTACGAAAGATGTTGGACCAAATGTTGTAACATGTTTGGGTACGACAGTCAGATTGCCCAAATCTCGCGCATTTATTACACGTATCTGCTATATATGGAAATCCACTCTACGAACGTGTATGATGACGGATCGTCACACTCTCTAATTCATGCCTATTTTAGCAACATTAGATGCATTTTAGTAGGTTTTAAGCAATAAATGTAAGAGAAATCTATTCATAAGCATGATTACTTGTTTTGCAAGAAAACAGGAAAATGTGCAGGAAATTGCTGATTTTCACTACGCTGGGGGCGTAGCCCATCACGCGCTGCGTGATGGAGATCACAGGGAGCCAAGTTTTTCATCATGATCACACGCGGCGTGATGCCTACCACGCGCGGCGTGAAGCTTTGATTAGAATTGGATTGCTCTCTGACTTGATCATGCGCGGCGTAGCACTAACCACGCGCGGCGTGAAGGAAGGAAGGACAACTACGCCGGGGGCGTGGAGCTATCACGCGCGGCGTGAAGATTTCAGAGTTGAAGATCAGAGACCTCATATTTGATCACGCGTCGCGTGATACCGTTACACGCGCGGCGTAGTGAAGAAATTGCAACCACGCGCGGCGTGATAGATCTGGCGCGCGGCGTGGTTGCCATTATTATATAAGGATTCTGCATTTTCTGTTAAAGGGGTTGGAAAATCTGCTACATTCATCTACTTTTCTGGTTTTGAAGCTTTCAGAGTTGGATCCAGACCTTCATAGGATAGCTTCAAGCTCCTCAATAGCATGGATTCTCAAGCCATGAAGTTGAAGCTAGGACGCGATCGAAGCAACATGAGGAGCTAAACTCCTTGTGGAGGTAGGATCTAGGATAGCTTATGATGTAGATGAATCTCATGTAATCTGCTTAATTGTAAGGATTTACTCTGTTAACAGTGTTTACTTAATGCAATTCGTCTCTTAATGCTTTATGATCCTTCATTAGTGTTGTAATGATTTTGAGTTAAGTCACGTATGAGAATATTGATTTAATGTCTGAACTGAATTGCATTGAGCACTCGAGTGTTTCCGGTCGAGAGATTGAAACATAGAGTGTAGCGAACGATCGACGCGCTTTCATATCATTCGTTGTAGGTAGCTTCCGCCCGAGAGATCGGGGGAGTATCGACAACGAATAGAGTGGATTTTGACAAGAGATTGCGATTCACTAATTTGTTGATCCAGTTGTGAACACTTGAGTAAATTCGAAAGATACGGTAGATTGCATGTGATTTAGCTATAGACTAGGTGATTCCGATGATTCTACCTCGCTTTTCCACTTATCACAAAGCACGTTTTCTAACAATTCATCACTCAACATACCCCCAATTTATGTGTTATTCTTGCATGATGTTTATAAACACTATTAGACTAGTTTGATCACACAATCCCTGTGGATCGATATTTTATTACTACGTGGTATTTCGTTCACTTGCGAAAATTATCCATCAGTGTATATCAAGATTTGATCTGATCAAGACGTTATTAGTGCAGATATGTTCTTATCAAGACTTAATGGAATGATTCAACACATTGTTTATTTCCTAAAGAGGATCAACTATTTTAGGAAAGTTTTTATTAAGGTCTAATTTTCTTAGCTGGACGTGACTCAAAGACCAGCTGTGTTCTGAAGCTTATCTTGGAAGATCAGGAGCGTGCTAGCTCTGTCTATATAAAGAAGACTCAAGACCAAGATTTTAATGAATCGAAACCATTGTTCATCAAAGATGTAGTCTTTAGGGTTTCGTGTCTTTAAGCCACTCTATAGGAGAGTTGGTGTAAGTGAACCACTCGGGTTGTGAGATGGTCACTATGTCCTCACTCAGAAACCTTTAGGTAATGAGTAGAGTATTGTAATATCTCTGAAGCTTTTAAGCAAGGAGATAGTGTTTGTGAGCCTCTCACGTATTGGTTTAATACTTGAGTAGGACGGTGTTTTATTGAGTTGTAATGTTTTAAGGTTACTCCTAAGCTTTGAAGTACGGAGTTAACTGTGTGTGATTTACTCGAAGCTTTTAAGCAAGAGTAAAATATGTCACGGTGAATGTCACCACATTTATTCAACATTATATGAACAACACAGGTTGTGTTGGTTGTGTGGAAGTGAGATGGGATCTCATGTGTAGGAGTTCCTAGGCAGAAGTTACATGAGTAGTGTCGAGGTCATAAGGCGTAAACCTAGGATTTGCTGGAGGTCTTAGTGTAAGACGTAAACCGAGGGTTTGCTGGAGGTCTTAGTGTAAGACATAAATTCAAAGGGTTTGCTGGAGGTCTTAGTGACTAGAGCTATTAGTGGATTTCCTTCCTGGATTGGTATCCCCCAGAGTAGGCAGATTGGCTGAACTGGGTTAACAATTTCCTGTGCAGTTTATTTACTTGTTGATTTTATTATGTTTCGTAAGATGTTCCAACATTAAGTACGACATTCTCTCTAAGTTGAATGTTGGAACATCTGATCAAACATTATTTCTCAGTATCCGTTTTTAATGTTATATGTCTTGCCGTATTGTTCATGTCAGACCAGATGTCTCGACATTTTGTACAACATCTGGTTCTGCTATACCAGAATTTCAATTGGTATCAGAGCAGGCATCCTGTTCTGTTTTCTGGATGAGATCCTAGGGAAGATACTTTCTGGTTATGGGCAAGTAAGGAATACTGAAAATTTGTTTGAACTTGGAGAAGTTCACATTGATTGAATGGTCCCTAGAAGTGGAGGATGGACTATTCATGATAGGGTGTGGATTAGACCTATCTTTTGTTGTTCAGGCGTGTAGATCTTGTGATGAGTTGCTGTATGGTTTGATTTATTTTCAAACATGTGTTATTGTAGTGTGCCTGAAGTTTGTTGAGGAGTTTTGTGGTTTGAATTCCGTTGCATACATATCTGATGGAAAACTCCTGGTGGTTTTATTTGTTGAGGATGCACCACTCTGTTTTATGATGTAAGCCCTGGTGTGGTGATACTCGAGGAGAGTTTTTTTTTAATTAACTTGTTAGAGATGCCAAAGATACTTGGGGGTGATCTCAAGTCCACTCATAAAGGCACTCATGTATGAGTTGAAAAGGGATCTGAGGGAAGTTTTGAGCAATTTATTTTTGCTTCCAACTCTAAAAAGCTAACCTTCAGTGGCTTTGATAAAGGATTTCTTGGTGTGTTCCGTTAGAAGGGAACTGATGTCTTACCAGATGTCGGAACATCTGACGAGCAGATTCTGCAGAATCTTGTAGGATGACAGTAGGGCATGGCAGATGCTTGGGTGCTAAACAAGTGTTGGTTACATATGTTTGGAACCTTCTCCTGACCTGGAAGAGGAGGCATCTATGTCTGAGATGGGTTCTACGCTAGAAACATGTCTTAGATAAGTTTGTTGGGACACGATCAACATATGGTTGACCTCTTGGGTTAATCATTGTCTGATCCAAGTAAGTGGTAGTTGAAGTTGTGTGCAGTGTTGATGTGTTATCTGATGTTTTAACCATGCATGTTATATTCGTGTGATAATATCTAGTTGTATGGATGCATGATTAAGCAAGAAGGATTTATTATTGTTGGGACCAAAGAATTATGGTTCTCTGGTATTTTTGGTGAAGTTAATTCTTTACCTTGTGCGTTAAAGATATCTTTTGAATTAAGATTGACGAAGTTTTTACTTCCCTTCAAGATGTGTGTTTGTGTTGAAGTGAAAGGAAGTATATGGTGTATCCCTCTCTCCATTGTCTGGTGCACGTTAATCAAAGGAAATTCATCTGATGTAGTTAATGCTTCCACTAAGGTCACAAGTGAGTTTGTTGATGAGCCTCTCAAAGAATCTGTCTCTGAGAATGATGTTGTGTCGAATGTTGGCACATCTTTGGCACCTAAGACTGATGTTGTGCTAAGTACTGTCACATCTGTGATACCTGATATTGTGTTGGATCAGAATGTTCCAGATACCTGTTAGAGGGAATCTCCTCTATAGGTTCAGAAGAATGGCATCAAACATCTTAAAGTAAGACAAGAGGTTTGAACATTAGAAGAAGGTTTGGGGTTGTATAATATGCACGTCCCTACATGTGTGGATGATTTGATATTGAAGGTTGATCAACTACTGATGGTTGATTCTCCTGTGTCCCCTTGCAAGAGTTATGGACTACTATGGTATCTCCGGACCATAGTTCAGGATGAAACCGATGGGATTGAGATTGATGTCAGAATTAATGTTGAAACATCTTCTCCAACATCTGCTTCTTCAGCCAAGGAAGCTGGTTCTACTCAGGGTGGAGTACAAGGTCAAGCAACTGACCTAATCTGGAATGATTTTTTGTTAGAATAACTGTCATGAGTGGATGTCATCTGTTGGTGCCATACATGTGCAGAAGAATGATGTCAGATCTAATGTCCTACCTTGTGTGAGAAGGTAATCCTATCTGACAAATGATAAATACTTTAATGGGAGCTAAGTATTTGTCTGAAGAGTTGTGCAATTATGCAGTCTGAACTTTATGGTTCAGAGAGTATATGAGAGTCTATTTCTCTTCATGGTATTCAGGTTTTTGAAAAACCTGGATGATCTGCATTGATGGTACTCTATTGGGAGTTTCTTAAAGGATGTCTATGCACAATGAGTCCTTTTGAATGATGATTTATGAAACAATGTAATTGGGTTCCAAAATCAGAAGCTGATGTCCCAAATGATGTTGTAACATCATATTTACTGATAGCTGTTCTGTGGAAGGTGCTTGAGACTTTGCATGGGAGTGCTCAAGCTGTGTGGTCAGAAGACATGTTTCTGACTATGTGAATCAGAATGTTGAGGTTCTGATCTTGTTTTAATAGTATGCTCTAGCAATGCATGACTATTTATTCCACTAGTATCAACAACTACTAGTAAATGTAAGGGCAGAAGAATATTGTCAAATACTGAGGTTTAATAATTGTCTTTGGTTTTCTTCTGTTGCAAGTCACTCTAGAAAAGGGTTGATAATCAGGATCTTAGTCAAGCTTTTAAGCAAACTAAGATGTTTTGGAGTTTGTGAGTGACTTTACACATTGTATGCATGATATCCTGCCTATTCAAAAGGTCATGATACATAGTGTGGTTCTGCTAGGACATTAATCAGATGTGTCCTTGTTAAGTGAAGAGGTCAGAATGCTTGGATGTATTCTCAAGAAGTGAGAGTATCTGACTCAGAATTGACTCTACTAAGGGAAATGGTGTTGCCCTTCAACATGAAAGCATGACGTCTTTCACATGTTTTCATTTAGTGCTCGAGTTTTCATCTTCAACTGGAGCCCGGATTATCTATGACAGGTAGAGTCTTGTGTTTATCTGTGGATTGCATTGGTACATATATATTGTCTAGAGTGTTGTACAAGCTTGTGGAGATCTTATGCCTCATATGAGAATATGATGTCAGACAACATGTTGTGACATTATGAAATTATTAACAAGGCATGGTTGATTCTAGTCATGTAAAACTGAATAATTATATCAGTTATCCACATATCTCTCGAGTGGTTAAATGGTTGAGTCTGGGAGAATTTATTTTTCTCTACAGATTGTTTTTTTTGGAAGGACTTTCCAAGAGTCTTCATTATTGAGAGTTGTCACAAATGGGATATTCAGATGTCTTGGTATGTGTCACTAAGTGAAAGGAGAACACTTCGAATCAAGTGGAAGACAGTATGTTTGAAGATGTGTTGATCAATGCAAGTAAAAGAAGACAATGTCTGACTGAATGTTAGAACATTATTCGAGACATGTATCCTGTAAGATCAACAAGGAAGTGAAATGGACAGTGTGATCAACCACGTGTCAGAAGGGAATGCATAAAAGGTCTGTGAATACTTTGAATCCATCTGAAACTACTTCTATTTTGCATGGTGAACAAAATGTGCATCATCTAGGAAACCTATTTCTAAATCCATTATCCATGTTAATCTTATCTCTCAAAAGGTCCTAGAAAAGTCTATCTATGTTTGTTGATGATGTTAATAAACCTACCAAACTCGTTTTGATAATCTCATTGATTCAGTTGTCACCCCTAATGTTGAATTAAATGTTGTTACCTCTGTTAAAGATTTTTGTTAGTTCAAATGTTGTGGGTAGTGTTGAAACATCTGTGAGATCTGTCTCTGAAATTGTAATTCTAGATAAACCAAGATCTCTTAAAACCATAAGTCAGGCTAGTATGAATGTTGTGGTTGTTGATGACATTTTTTTAAAATTTTTTCATGTGTCGTCTTTCAAAGTTGTTGATTTTGTCACTTTGTTATCCCCCACTAAAGTTGTGGTTGTGTCCCCCAAAGAAACCTCACCTGAGTCTGATGTCACATCAGATGTCGAAACATCTTGGACCAACCTGTTCGTGTTGTTGAAACCTGTTCTACAATTCCCAAACTGATGCTAATATGGTTCTGAGAGTCTTAAACCTGATGGTGGTTTGGAGTATTGATGTTTAGACTGTGGTGGAAGAAACTGATCTTGATGATCTTCCACGTGACCAAGTTATTGCTCAAAGTATGACTGAAAGAGAACTGGTCATGCTATGACTATTTGTGTGGATGTGCATTCTGTTGAGAAGTACTATATGTGTTCAGATGTGTTGTGATCAGATGTGATAATGCTCAGATATGTGATACTTAAATGTGATTACTACTACTATATGTGACAGTTTCAGATCTGCTTCTGAAACCACTAGCTTTATGTTCTCATGAAATATGCTATGCTATGATGTCACTCATGATGTCTACACATCCTTATCTGATTTTTGAGAATTTATTTTTCTCTGATGTGTGAGAATTTATTTTTCTCTGATGTCTACCCTAAAATCTCCCTTTCCCATTTTTGCGACGATACTCACTAAAATACTTAACCAAAAACCCTAAAACCTCTTAGCCATTATTTATTCCCTCACACAAAAGTACTGTGGAATTACGGGTCTTACATTACTACCCACCAAAAAGAAGTTTCGTCCTCGAAACTAAGCAAGAGTAATCACCCAGATTACTTTACGAAGGTCCACGCACCTAAGTTAACACGTGACGTTTCCAACATCACCCTTTTCCGTCTCTTCCGAGATTTCCTACATGTTTTTCCTCAATTCTTAATGCTCGTCTTCTTTAGACTACCCACCAAGAATAAACCATACGCTACAATAACTTCCTCATTACATTTGATTCCTAAATCAATCTCTTCGAATCTAATCCTCAAAAACTTAAAATACTAGCCACGCTATCTAAATTTCTCCATTCATCTTACATTCAACAAAAAGTCCTTCCGACTATCACTCTCTTTCTCTTAGTACTCTCACTAATGAACCCCTTTTCTACCCACAACAAGACATTTCTTAGAAAATTTTCTAAAATTCTCGTCCATAACTTGAATTATTTAAAATTTGTCCACTTCATCCCCTATGATATCATACTCTCAAGGTGCTACTTGGTCCTTCAACCCTCTTGGTCAATTGAAATTGTTAACTTAAATGTCCATTCATACCGGCCCTCTACTCACTTATGGTCTAATCCCGTCAAACTACTTGAGAAATTTAATTTCTCTTACATTTTACCCCCCAAAACTAACAATTCTAACTTACACATCTACAATTCTATAGGCATTTCCATACTATATACCTCTTGTATCTCTTAACATCGACATAAAACTTACTTTTCAAGGTTGGACTACTCGTTCTTTACCTAGCAATCCCTCCAAATTCACCCTTGTTCCAACAATTAATCAACTATATTCTTGTCTCACCTCGACATCTATACTTACTATCTCCTGAACTACGTATAGATTGTCACTTACCAACGTGATACTTGGCCTCCTACCTTCAATTATCACGAGATTTTACCCTTAATACTCACATTTCAAAATCCTAACATATCTTAAACACTCAACTTAACCCTTAAGGTACTCACCCTTCATATAATCGTCGCCTAACCACACTAGGTTCACTCACTCTTGATGCGCCACACCCATTAATTCCAACATGACTCGCCCCGAGGATTATCCAATCATCGAAATTAATTCCAATTGACCTCGTTGTCTGCTCCAACATTCCACAACGGTCGCACCTCCTTGACAACTAAACGACTTCATCAAGTCTCGTCCCGAACTCATCGTAGAAGACATCCAATATTTTCTTAAAAGGTCCCCCTAAATAATTCCGTACTTGCAATCCTTTACAAGAATGACGTCCACTCGTCCACACTCAACATCTTCGAGTGACCACATCCAATGCTACTTCCAAGAATCCCTTGTAGTTTTGATTTGTTCCACCATCCTTCCTTTTTCACCATTAGGACTGATGCTCCCCACGGAGACACACTTGGCCTCATAAATCCCTTTTCCAATTCCACGGAATATTCCACATCCAACTTGATAAGCGCCAAAAGTAGTTGAATCACGGATTGGTTGAAGACACACATTAACGAAACGAGTTAATGCGCCAATACTAGCAAACAAGACACACTGCTACCCACTAATGATTCGCTAAACTGACGCGAATCGAACTCAAAACTGACTGACCTCAGACTGTTAACCCATGTACACACTTTCCCTTTGAAGATCTAATGCCGAGCTCTGATACCAAAATGTAACACCCCGTTTTTCAAAGCATAAAAAGGGGTATTATTTTTTTTTTTTAACAACACGCTTAAATAAAATGGCGCGCGTGAACGCCCGCAGCTATCTCGGCAATTCGTCATTCAATAGAGAAATAAATATAACATCAACACATTATATTACAGGGCTTCCTCGAAGCAAAGTGTGTACCTGAATAATTTACAAACAGCGGATACATTAAGTTCATCAACCAAAAGACACGAGTTATGAACCGAATATATCACAAGGCCAAAAGGCACTAAACATGTCTGAGTATAAATGTATAAGACATACAGTCATCCAAAATACAACTAGGCCCTAAGCCTAACCAAAAATGTAGCCTAACAAGCGCTACTCTCTACACTCCGGGATAGTCCACGAAGTCCTCGCCATCCACATGACCCACAGTCTCGCTAGGCTCTCCGTCATCTAAGGTGGGGGATAACCCGTTCATTTATCACATACAAAGCAAGGGTCACCAACTGGAAACAAGTATAAAAATACCAAATACACATACCAAAAGCCAAGTACCAAAACGGAAAGCGAGTAAACGTCAAACATATTCTCAACACCAAGAATAATAAATAAAGTGCACACATAGCCTAATGCAAAACCTCTAATGAATGAACGTGATAACCGTCACTGGTTACCACTGTGAAATAACCGTCACTGGTTAAGTCACATGCATGAATTCCGGAATTTAACCTCACCACAGCGAGTCGTAGGGTCACTCCTACTAAAAGGGTGCAGTCGTCACTGACAAACACCGACTCAATAAATCCCGTAGGATTAGGTGGTCCCATCTGACACACCCCGTGCAGTCGTCACTGACTTACACGACTATGAATGCATGAGCATATTATTTTCTTTTCACATACATAGGGCAGTCTTCACTGACTTACCCCGTGCAGTCGTCACTGACATACACGTTCACATATGCTCCTGCAAACAGTTACATATTCACATAACATGTAATATTCCACAACAACACGCCAACATACATATTCACATAATATGTAAAACAACAAAACAAGTATTCATCACGATCTCATATCGAGAATACATCACACGAATCATACCAAGCACTCACCAATTAGTGCACAAACAACAAACATACACTCATGTTATCGACGGAAGTAAGGCATAAATAGAAAGGTGCCCTTACCTCGGCAAGCTTCCAAACAAATACGTTCTCGCACTATTCTACGCTTTCTCGCTTCCTAAAAATAAGGAGCGGACAATGAATAAGTTTCTCCCAAATTATCTTATCGAAACTAAACCTATCTACAAAGGTCTAGAGGTGTCTAAGGCACTTCCTAACACTCTCGGATATTATTTCCGAGTCCTCCCCATAGTGATTAAAAATTCCCGAAGTTAAATACACTATTTTTCACAAAACAAACACATTTTCGACAAAATAGTTTTCAAACTAAAATGACCATAACTAATTCAACTCTTGTCCACTCGAGATGAACCATACGCCAAACTCTTCGTCTCGAAAAGACGGATCAAATGGTTAAGTTTTGAGGGAACTGAAACAATTTTAAATGGACGAAAATGCCCCTGCACAGTTCGTCCAGAATTGAGAAATCAAGGCATTCTCCCACAAATTTTCATTTTCAAAGCATACCATTGCTCTCTATGGTTTTAAACTTCAAAGGACACTTTCATACACTACCAAAACACTTGAAAACAACCTAAAAATTTTACGAAAATATCTCGACAAAATAATCGAGTTTTTCTTGCGTCGCAAGTTTCAAGTTTTTCTTTCCAAATACAATCCTATAATCAAACTTTGACCCACCTATGATCATTTCATCAAAGCATGCTCATTTTTCACAAAATTTTTCCCCCCACACAAGCTAGGTTCGGCCACCCAAAACCAAAGTGGCAATTCCGCTCAAAATTTTTCGCTTCCGAGGGCATGGTAATATCCCATAATACCCCCGAGTTACTAATCCAAGCCCCAAAAAATTTTCCGGGCAAAGCCTCAAATTTCGAAAATTCAATTTTAGGTTCTTTAACACACATACAACACTAAAACCATTTTTTTCCCAAAAATTTTTGCATGGTAATTCGCCCTAGGCCACCATTGTGCCTCCCTCAAAGCCCTAACCAATTTTGAAACCTCTACCACACTTTTCCGAAATTTCTCATGACCAAAAGTTTTCAAAATAAGGACCACACTCAAAATTTTCCCAATGCAAAGTCCTAGCAAGCCTCTATGAGTCCACAAGTCTATGAAATTGATCAACCAACTAATTTTGAGGGCCAAAGCAAGAATTTCCAAAATTTGTTCATGAAATCCTCAAGAACACACACCAAAAATATTTTTTTCTTGTTTCACAAAATTAAAGCCATTTTCTAACATCCATTTCACTACAATGCTCATAAACAACACCAAAAATAAAAGCACAACACAAATTTTCAAAGTTATGAGCAATTCAAATCAATTTTTCAAACCCTAAACAAAAATCTTGTGAAAACTTTAATCACCATGGAAATCAACACATGCTAAGCTTAAACAAGCTAGTCTACTACCCATAAACACTCCCATGGAACCAAACTAAATTTCTAGAATATTTGCTCAAGAACATATTCATAACAAATCCTAAAATCTATGAGTTTCAACCAACTAAAAGAAAGGAGGAGGTTAGTTACCTTAAGAGAAGTGATTTCCTTGCAAGTTCTATGGATTTCCCTAGCTTGGAATGAGATGATTTGGTGATGAAATGAAAAATTGGTGAAGGTATGAAAATGGGGGATGGCTTCACGGTTTGGAGAGGAAGAGAAATGGAAAAATTCAGATTTTTCTAAGTCCCCAAAGAAGCTAAACCTCCTTACTATACATTGGTCTTGGTCACTCTTGGCCATTGGATCAAAAGCACTTTCTCTAGATCAAATCCTAGCCATCCATTTTACTTTAACAAATATCTAGATATTTTCTCTCACGCCCCACAGCTCTCGCGCGCCGCGACGAGCAAAACTCGTAAAAACAGAAAACTTACGGAACGGAAGTCCGTCTTAAAATATTTCCAAAACTTATCGCCGAATCTTTTTCCGCGACTGTAATTTTCTTCCACACTCTTGAAAATTATTCTCAGGACATATCCTAACTCGCGCAGATATATAAAACTTCCACCCAAAATTTTACTGAATTCTGAAACCGTAAAATTTTACGTCAGCGGGTAAAATTTCTACTCGTTTTTCCAAAAGTGAGAATAATCCAAAACTCGTCATTCTGAAAATGCATAAACCTTCTCATACATAAAAGAGGATTACAGCCCAAAAGTCTGTGCCTTTCCAGCGCACGAGCACAAAACAGACTCCATTTCAGCAAAAATCCCATTTTTGCGACGATACTCACTAAAATACTTAACCAAAAACCCTAAAACCTCTTAGCCATTATTTATTCCCTCACACAAAAGTACTGTGGAATTACGGGTCTTACAAGGATCAACTATTTTAGGAAAGTTTTTATTAAGGTCTGATTTGCTTAGCTGGACGTGACTCAAAGACCAGCTGTGTTCTGAAGCTTATCTTGGAAGATCAGGAGCGTGCTAGCTCTGTCTATATAAAGAAGACTCAAGACCAAGATTTTAATGAATCGAAACCATTGTTCATCAAAGATGTAGTCTTTAGGGTTTCGTGTCTTTAAGCCACTCTCTAGGAGAGTTGGTGTAAGTGAACCACTCGGGTTGTGAGATGGTTGATCAGTGCATTTTTAATGCACTTTTATTCATCATATGCTATGGCAATTTTATAACTTCTCCTAGTATTTTAATGTTTTTATAATGTTTTCTATTTAGAGTCTAGTTTTGCTATTATTTAACTTTTGCTATTTATTTTCGTAATAAACAGTAATTTGACACTTTTCCTTGCACAGATCATAACTGGAGCTTCGGATATCGGATTGAGGCGCGGAAATATGCGTTGGAAAGATAAGTAAAAATGCCACAACTTTTATGTTGAAGCCGAAGGCCAATTCTGAGCTCAAAGGAGTCATATTTACTCGTCAAGTTTCAGACTTACAAAGATTTAATTATTTTCCAACATGACTTATGTTTTTCGGCCCAATTGTTTTACGGCCCGTTTTACTTGATGTATAAAAACTGAAAAATCAGCCTAGGGCTGATCATTCTCAATATTCACGAAATAAACAAACCCTAGCAGCCAGCCTCTTTGAATGGAGAACTAAGAACTATAGATCAATCCGTTGGTTAAGACACTTTGGTTCATTATCTTGAGGTTTGAATTCTAATGCAATTTCAATTCACGTTTCTATTTCTTTCTCTGTAAATTTCGCTGCCTTTCTCTTGCTTTATGACTTGCAATTCGTTTATCATTTGATGCTTAATTGTATGTAATTCGGTTGCAAGTTTCTACGAGGTTATTCGAATTAAGTTATCGCTTGTTTAATTTAATTCGGTTAGGAATTTACAGAGTCTATACGCTTGTTGTAGGATTGATTGAATTCGCGGTTTGCATAGTATTGATTGTGATTCTGTAACGCTTGTTTGCTCTGTCATAATTAATCATACGCACTGTTATAAGCTTTTTAAACAGTCCGAATTCATATAAAACCAATTGGCGCTTGATTAGTTAGTTTTATGATCAGTCAAGGATAGAAACTGAAAAGAAATATTTCTTCCGTGAACCTATGATAGATAATGAACGAAGTTTGACGTAACCAATGGATTGATTGCTTTGTTATTATTAAATTTCACACTTTTGCTCTCTGTTTTCACAAACCGAAACCCCCTAATTTACAATTTTTGCTTGAATCTGATACTGCTAATTATTGATAAAGAGTCCTCGTGATACGATACTCGAGTGTCGCTTCCCTACACTACCTTTTTCTTAAACTCGTTTTTGACCCGTGCGCGACAGCGGATCAAATTGGCGCCGTTGCCGGGGACTCATAATTGTGTTATTCAGTATTAGAATTGCTAGAATTGCTTGTTTCTTTTGTTATTGCGTGTCTGCTGTATAAAAAAATTAATAGACGAATTAGGGCTGATTTTGCGTCTGTTCTGCTTTTTGACCATCCCATTCCCTCAGAAAAAAATCAGGGTTCAAAATCCCCTATTTTGGGACAACCCTATTTTGGGACAAAATATGGGACACCACCCTCTCAGCCCCAAATTCCTTGTTTTTCTATTTTATTTTAATTTTTTACTGATTTCGTATTTTCGAAAAAATCCAAAAAAATTTGTGTCATCTTTATTTTAGTTAATTAGAATTTTCGTGGTATTTTTAGATTTTTTCTCATTCAGTTTGACCTGTTTTCTATTTTACTCACCTATTTTCGTTGTAGGGACATAGTTGGAATTACCGTAATTGTTGTTTATCACTTCTTGCATGACCAGGTCTGCTGGACAGTTCCAATTAGTGCTTCCTGACCCTGAGATAGAAAGAACACTCCACGCACGCAAAAGGCTCAACCGAGCTAACAGCGTGCATTCCGGTAACATTGATTCTAACCCTATATCTGATTCTGAGCCTGACTACTTGCATAACTTGTTTGCTTCGGATTCTGAACTTGATTTTGAAATGGCTGATAATAGAACCTTAAGGCAATTAGCTGCTCCTGATGTGAATTATAATGGCTTGTGTATTGAATATGATGCTGCTGCTGTTCCTTTTGAATTAAAATCAGGTTTAATACACTTGTTGCCCAAGTTTAGTGGTCTTGCAGGTGAGGATCCGCACAAACATCTGAAAGAACTCCAAGTGGTGTGTTCTACACCACTTAAGCCTGAAGGGATCACAGAAGACCACATCAAACTTCGAGCTTTTCCTTTTTCTTTGCAGGGTGCAGCGAAGGACTGGATATATTATCTCGAGCCAAACTCAATTGCAAGCTGGACTGCCCTGAAAAAAGTGTTCTTGGAAAGATATTTTCCTGCTTCCAGAGCTGCCTCAATAAGAAAGGAGATTTGTGGCGTTAGACAAGGTAATGAGTCGCTGACCGAGTATTGGGAGAGGTTCAAACACTTGGTATCTAGCTGCCCTCAACACCAGATTACCGAGCAACTCCTCATCCAATACTTTTATGAGGGGTTGTTACCAATGGACAGGAACATTCTTGATGCTGCTAGTGGTGGAGCGCTAGTCGATAAAACTCCAGCCGCTGCCAAAGCCCTCATTGAAAACATGTCTCTTAATTCTCAACAGTTTACCACTAGAGACAATTCTGTTCAAAGCGTGAATCAAATGCAGGTTTCTTCCAACAAAGCTCTAGAGACCAGACTTGACGATCTCACCACCTTAGTCAAACAGTTGGCATTAGTAAAACCTCAAACAACAACTTTGTGCGGTATTTGTACCTCTCCTGAGCACCCGACCGACACCTGTCCCATTCTGAGAGACGAGTCCATTACTGAGCTGCCACAAGCTTATGCAGCCAACCTTTACAACCAAAACAGGTACAACAACACTCCTGACCTATCCACCAACAAATATCATCCCAGTTGGAGGAACCATCCCAACCTTCGATATGGAAACCCACAAACCAGCCAACAACAGAATCCACCTCAAGCTGTTGCCTCTACACCTTCCGGACCATCCTTAGAGGATCTTGTTAAACAAATGTCCGTGAACAACCTCCAGTTCCAACAAAGGACCGATGCTAGCATTCAGACCTTGACAACACAGATGGGACAAATGGCCAATGCAATAGGCCAATTACAAGCTCAAGGTTCCGGTAACCTCCCTGCACAATCAGTTCCGAACCCAAATGGGAATGTGAGTGCAATTACTTTGCGATCCGGAAGAGTGACCGAACCAGCTCCAGCTCCAGAGAAAAGAAAAAAAACCAGTGCACCATCATCTGTTCCTGAACCTTCTGCGACCGCTGAGACTGCTGAGACTGAAAAAGCATATGTGCCACCAATCCCTTTTCCTCAAAGGGTGCAGAAAAATAAAAAGAATAAGGCGGAAGAAGACAAGGAGATTCTTGATGTATTCAGCAAAGTAGCAGTCAATATTCCTCTCCTCGATGTGATCAAGCAGATTCCGAAATATGCAAAATTCTTGAAGGATTTGTGCACAAACAAGAGGAAAGTAAAGGGAAATGAGAGAGTTAATCTGGGCCGAAATGTTTCAGCCCTTATTGAGTCTAATGCTGCACTCGAACCTGAGCCTGAAAAAGCTAATGTCTCAGCCCTCAATCAGGCCATGCCACAGAAATGCAAGGATCCAGGAACTTTTTCTATTCCGTGTACCATTGGGGATAGAAAATTCGAAAATTGCATGTTAGATTTAGGAGCTTCTATTAATGTCATGCCTACTTCTATTTTTAACAATCTTGATCTTGGTCCTTTGCAGCATACAGGTCTTACTATTCAGCTAGCAAACAGGAGCAATGCTCGCCCTGTTGGAGTGGTGGAGGATGTGCTAGTTCAAGTTAATGACTTGATTTTCCCTGCAGATTTTTACATCCTTGACATGGCTGGAGAAACAGAGTCAAGCAGATCGCCGATCATCTTGGGCAGACCATTCATGAAGACGGCAAAGACAAAAATCGACGTTGATGATGGGACCATGTCCATGGAATTTGGTGACATTGTGGCGAAATTTAATATTTTCGATGCTATGAAATACCCTCTGGAAGAGCACTCTGTTTTTCAATTAGAACTACTTTCTGAAATTGTTGATGAATTTCATTCTGATTTGTGTTCAGCTGATGATTACTCATGTGATGTTTGTACTGATACTGACCTTTGTGTTGCTTGTGCCGAGTTTAATTTGCAGGGCGAAGGTGAAGTTGTCAATGAGGTTGTTTACGCAGTTGAAACTCTTGACATCCCGGCTGTTCCAACAAAACCATCCATAGAACAACCACCATCCTTGGAGCTTAAACCACTTCCTAAAAATTTGAAATATGCTTACTTAGAGGAAAATGAAAAACTACCCGTGATTATTTCTTCTAACCTTGATTGTGAACAGGAGGAAAAGCTTTTGGAGGCCAATTTGATCCGCTGTCGCGCACGGGTCAAAAACGAGTTTAAGAAAAAGGTAGTGTAGGGAAGCGACACTCGAGTATCGTATCACGAGGACTCTTTATCAATAATTAGCAGTATCAGATTCAAGCAAAAATTGTAAATTAGGGGGTTTCGGTTTGTGAAAACAGAGAGCAAAAGTGTGAAATTTAATAATAACAAAGCAATCAATCCATTGGTTACGTCAAACTTCGTTCATTATCTATCATAGGTTCACGGAAGAAATATTTCTTTTCAGTTTCTATCCTTGACTGATCATAAAACTAACTAATCAAGCGCCAATTGGTTTTATATGAATTCGGACTGTTTAAAAAGCTTATAACAGTGCGTATGATTAATTATGACAGAGCAAACAAGCGTTACAGAATCACAATCAATACTATGCAAACCGCGAATTCAATCAATCCTACAACAAGCGTATAGACTCTGTAAATTCCTAACCGAATTAAATTAAACAAGCGATAACTTAATTCGAATAACCTCGTAGAAACTTGCAACCGAATTACATACAATTAAGCATCAAATGATAAACGAATTGCAAGTCATAAAGCAAGAGAAAGGCAGCGAAATTTACAGAGAAAGAAATAGAAACGTGAATTGAAATTGCATTAGAATTCAAACCTCAAGATAATGAACCAAAGTGTCTTAACCAACGGATTGATCTATAGTTCTTAGTTCTCCATTCAAAGAGGCTGGCTGCTAGGGTTTGTTTATTTCGTGAATATTGAGAATGATCAGCCCTAGGCTGATTTTTCAGTTTTTATACATCAAGTAAAACGGGCCGTAAAACAATTGGGCCGAAAAACATAAGTCATGTTGGAAAATAATTAAATCTTTGTAAGTCTGAAACTTGACGAGTAAATATGACTCCTTTGAGCTCAGAATTGGCCTTCGGCTTCAACATAAAAGTTGTGGCATTTTTACTTATCTTTCCAACGCATATTTCCGCGCCTCAATCCGATATCCGAAGCTCCAGTTATGATCTGTGCAAGGAAAAGTGTCAAATTACTGTTTATTACGAAAATAAATAGCAAAAGTTAAATAATAGCAAAACTAGACTCTAAATAGAAAACATTATAAAAACATTAAAATACTAGGAGAAGTTATAAAATTGCCATAGCATATGATGAATAAAAGTGCATTAAAAATGCACTGATCAAATTCCCCCACACTTATTCTTTTGCTCTCCTGGGCAAAACTCAAGAACAAAACATGCTACAATCATCACAAGCAATCAACACATTCCAGGATTCAAGCTTCCAACCGTAGACTGTATTTCAAAGGTTGGCATAACTCTTGTATATCAGCTGTCAACGATAACCCTGCGTGTGTGTGTGTACTGCCTATTACTGTCAACCAGAGTCATGACATGATCCTTCTCGAAAATACACAGTCAGGATACTAAGCTAGCTCTTCCTTTCTTACAATTCAGAGTCTGGGTCCGGATTTCAGCTTGAGGGAAACTATTCTTTCATGTTCTCACAGGCTTTTTGATTTTTTATACGCAGGGACACTACTTAAGTTCATTTTAATTATGCTTTAGGTGCTACTCTACCTTTTCACCTGACGGGATCTCGTTTGTTGCGAGTCCAACCTGTTACTCCGAGTAGAGCACCCTACACAACATTTGTTCCTCCAATTTTAGGCACAGGAACTCCACATATTCATTATTGTTCCTCCAGTTTCGGGCACAGGAACTTATTATTATTGATTTTTTTTTTATTTTCTAGTGTAGTGTCCCACCATTTAATCTAGCCATGATCCTACAATCAAGTAATCTAGTTTTTCCCCCAAGCTTAGTCTTAGTCAAACTTCTGCATCAAATTCAGTACTCAGATAACTTAGGCAAATGACTGTGTATTTTAAAGACTTATCAAGCCACTACTAAGTTTGCAAGTTTTCAGCAGTTGTGCATTAAGGTGCAAGGATCATCATATCTAGCATGAAAAACAAGAATTTCCAAAAATTTCACCAATCCACCAGCTATCTGCTCTAACCCTAGAACATGTAACTACTCATAACAATTGCATGCACGCTAAGACTTATTTATTTATTTATTTTTTTTTTAATTGTTTTATGAAAGAAAAACTAAAATTAAAAACAACTAAATGTAAAATGTTCCTTAGCTGACATACCAGGCATTAGCCCCACAATGTGCATGCATCGTATTCACCTTGAGGAGGGAGCTAAGGT
Source organism: Trifolium pratense (assembly GCF_020283565.1). Classification (NCBI taxonomy): domain Eukaryota; kingdom Viridiplantae; phylum Streptophyta; class Magnoliopsida; order Fabales; family Fabaceae; genus Trifolium; species Trifolium pratense. The sequence goes on along the minus strand of NC_060062.1, from coordinate 57,329,142 downwards.
GGTGAGACAACCCCAAAGGAGACTCAACCCTTTGATTCTTGATGTTGTGAAAAAGGAGGTAACTAAATTGTTACAAGCAGGTATTATTTATCCGATCTCTGACAGTAATTGGGTAAGTCCGGTACAGGTTGTGCCTAAGAAATCTGGACTCACTGTGGTGAAAAATGAAAAAAATGAACTTGTACCCACTAGAGTCCAGAACAGCTGGAGAGTTTGTATCGATTACAGGAGGTTGAACCAGGCAACTAGGAAAGATCACTTTCCCTTGCCATTCATTGATCAGATGCTTGAACGGTTGGCAGGTAAATCACATTACTGCTTTCTTGATGGTTTTTCAGGTTATTTTCAGATTCATATTGCACCTGAAGATCAAGAAAAGACCACTTTTACGTGCCCCTTCGGCACATTTGCTTACAGGAGGATGCCTTTTGGTCTTTGCAATGCACCTGGCACATTCCAACGATGCATGATTAGTATTTTTTCTGATTTTATTGAAAACTTATGGAAGTGTTTATGGATGATTTCACTGTTTATGGTGCTTCTTTTGATGCATGTTTGACTAGTTTGAACTTGGTTTTGTCAAGATGCATTGAAACTAACCTTGTCTTGAATTTCGAAAAATGTCACTTTATGGTTCAGCAGGGAATTGTATTGGGTCACATAATTTCAGAAAAAGGAATTTCAGTTGACCCTGCAAAAATTGATGTGATCTCTACACTACCTTACCCATCTTGCGTTCGCGAGATTCGTTCTTTTCTTGGTCATGCAGGTTTTTACAGGCGTTTCATAAAGGATTTCAGCAAGATTGCCCTCCCGTTGTCAAACCTGCTTAAAAATGATGTGACTTTCGAGTTTAATGATGCATGCAAAAAGGCGTTTGATTTCTTGAAGAGAGCACTGACTTCTGCTCCCATCATTCAGCCCCCTGACTGGAACATTCCTTTTGAAATCATGTGTGATGCATCTAACTATGCAGTGGGAGCAGTTCTTGCACAAAGGGTGGAAAAAGCCGCCCATGTTATTTATTATGCTTCTAGGACTTTAGATTCCGCACAAGCTAATTACACCACCACTGAAAAGGAACTTTTAGCTATTGTTTTTGCACTTGATAAATTCAGATCATATTTGCTAGGTTCCAAGGTTATTGTTTTTACTGACCATGCAGCTTTAAAGTACTTGTTAAAGAAGCCTGAAGCAAAACCGAGGCTGATTCGGTGGATGTTGTTGCTTCAAGAATTCAATGTGGAAATTAAGGATAAAAGTGGAGCCGAGAATTTAGTGGCTGACCACTTGAGCAGGATTGAACGTGATGGAGATATCTTCCCCATTCAGGATGAATTTCCCGATGAACAGCTGTTACTTTTACATGGGGTGACTCCTTGGTTTGCTGATATTGTTAATTATCTTGTTGCTGGTGTTTTTCCTGCAGGTGCATCTAGGACACAAATTCACAAACTCAAGAGTGATGCAAAATATTATGTTTGGGATGATCCATATCTTTGGAAATTTGGTAGTGATCAGGTGATTAGGAGGTGTGTTCCCGACTGTGAGATTGAATCTATTTTGCATCTTTCTCATGCTTCTCCGGTAGGGGGACACTTTGGCCCTCAACGAACTGCTAGAAAAGTCCTAGACGCAGGTTTCTATTGGCCCACAATTTTCAAGGATGCTTATGAGACTTACCGCACTTGTAAGGAGTGCCAAATAGCAGGCACAGCTATCACTCGAAAGAGTGAAATGCCTCAGCAACCTATGCTTTTTTGTGAGGTATTTGATGTATGGGGCATTGACTTTATGGGCCCTTTTCCTGTATCATTTGGTTTTCTCTACATTTTACTTGCTGTTGATTATGTTTCAAAGTGGGTGGAGGCCATCCCCACTAGGACTAATGATTCTCGAGTTGTTGCAGATTTTGTCAGGTCCAATATTTTTTGCAGGTTTGGAATACCCCGAGCTATCATCAGTGACCAAGGCACGCATTTCTGTAACCGCACCATGGAAGCTTTGCTCCGGAAGTATGGAGTTGTGCACAGAGTCTCTACTGCATATCATCCCCAAACTAATGGGCAAGCTGAAATCTCGAACCGGGAGATTAAGCAAATTCTAGAGAAAATGGTGCAGCCAAATAGGAAGGACTGGAGCCGCCGTCTAGAAGACGCACTTTGGGCTCAGAGAACAGCTTTCAAGACTCCAATTGGGATGTCCCCCTATCGACTTGTGTTTGGTAAGGCATGTCACCTTCCTGTAGAAATCGAACACCGTGCTTATTGGGCGGTGAAGAGCTGTAATATGGAAATGCAAAAAGCAGGTATGGAACGAAAACTTCAATTACAGCAGCTTGAAGAGCTTAGGCTGGAAGCCTACGAAAGCTCTAAAATTTATAAGGAGAAAACAAAATACTTTCATGATAAAATGATTTCTAGGAAGGAATTTTCTGTGGGCCAACGGGTTTTATTGTTTAACTCCCGCCTAAAAGTAATGGCTGGGAAACTTCGATCCCGGTGGATTGGCCCTTTTGTTGTTACTAATGTTTTCCCTCATGGTGCAGTAGAAATAAAAAGTGCAGGTACTAACAAGGTGTTTAAAGTAAACGGACAGCGACTGAAGCTGTTCCATGAAAGCTCGGTGCCTGAAGAAGAGGGACATGTTGAAGAGCTCTCCTTGGAGAAGCCGTTCTACCCAGCAGCTACACCATAGCCCCTCGGGTGTGTTCCTTCCTTTTTCTCACTTTATGCTTACTTTACATTGCGGACAATGTCTGATTTAAGTGTGGGGGGGAACATTTTACATTTAGTTGTTTTTAATTTTAGTTTTTCTTTCATAAAACAATTAAAAAAAAAAATAAATAAATAAATAAGTCTTAGCGTGCATGCAATTGTTATGAGTAGTTACATGTTCTAGGGTTAGAGCAGATAGCTGGTGGATTGGTGAAATTTTTGGAAATTCTTGTTTTTCATGCTAGATATGATGATCCTTGCACCTTAATGCACAACTGCTGAAAACTTGCAAACTTAGTAGTGGCTTGATAAGTCTTTAAAATACACAGTCATTTGCCTAAGTTATCTGAGTACTGAATTTGATGCAGAAGTTTGACTAAGACTAAGCTTGGGGGAAAAACTAGATTACTTGATTGTAGGATCATGGCTAGATTAAATGGTGGGACACTACACTAGAAAATAAAAAAAAAATCAATAATAATAAGTTCCTGTGCCCGAAACTGGAGGAACAATAATGAATATGTGGAGTTCCTGTGCCTAAAATTGGAGGAACAAATGTTGTGTAGGGTGCTCTACTCGGAGTAACAGGTTGGACTCGCAACAAACGAGATCCCGTCAGGTGAAAAGGTAGAGTAGCACCTAAAGCATAATTAAAATGAACTTAAGTAGTGTCCCTGCGTATAAAAAATCAAAAAGCCTGTGAGAACATGAAAGAATAGTTTCCCTCAAGCTGAAATCCGGACCCAGACTCTGAATTGTAAGAAAGGAAGAGCTAGCTTAGTATCCTGACTGTGTATTTTCGAGAAGGATCATGTCATGACTCTGGTTGACAGTAATAGGCAGTACACACACACACGCAGGGTTATCGTTGACAGCTGATATACAAGAGTTATGCCAACCTTTGAAATACAGTCTACGGTTGGAAGCTTGAATCCTGGAATGTGTTGATTGCTTGTGATGATTGTAGCATGTTTTGTTCTTGAGTTTTGCCCAGGAGAGCAAAAGAATAAGTGTGGGGGAATTTGATCAGTGCATTTTTAATGCACTTTTATTCATCATATGCTATGGCAATTTTATAACTTCTCCTAGTATTTTAATGTTTTTATAATGTTTTCTATTTAGAGTCTAGTTTTGCTATTATTTAACTTTTGCTATTTATTTTCGTAATAAACAGTAATTTGACACTTTTCCTTGCACAGATCATAACTGGAGCTTCGGATATCGGATTGAGGCGCGGAAATATGCGTTGGAAAGATAAGTAAAAATGCCACAACTTTTATGTTGAAGCCGAAGGCCAATTCTGAGCTCAAAGGAGTCATATTTACTCGTCAAGTTTCAGACTTACAAAGATTTAATTATTTTCCAACATGACTTATGTTTTTCGGCCCAATTGTTTTACGGCCCGTTTTACTTGATGTATAAAAACTGAAAAATCAGCCTAGGGCTGATCATTCTCAATATTCACGAAATAAACAAACCCTAGCAGCCAGCCTCTTTGAATGGAGAACTAAGAACTATAGATCAATCCGTTGGTTAAGACACTTTGGTTCATTATCTTGAGGTTTGAATTCTAATGCAATTTCAATTCACGTTTCTATTTCTTTCTCTGTAAATTTCGCTGCCTTTCTCTTGCTTTATGACTTGCAATTCGTTTATCATTTGATGCTTAATTGTATGTAATTCGGTTGCAAGTTTCTACGAGGTTATTCGAATTAAGTTATCGCTTGTTTAATTTAATTCGGTTAGGAATTTACAGAGTCTATACGCTTGTTGTAGGATTGATTGAATTCGCGGTTTGCATAGTATTGATTGTGATTCTGTAACGCTTGTTTGCTCTGTCATAATTAATCATACGCACTGTTATAAGCTTTTTAAACAGTCCGAATTCATATAAAACCAATTGGCGCTTGATTAGTTAGTTTTATGATCAGTCAAGGATAGAAACTGAAAAGAAATATTTCTTCCGTGAACCTATGATAGATAATGAACGAAGTTTGACGTAACCAATGGATTGATTGCTTTGTTATTATTAAATTTCACACTTTTGCTCTCTGTTTTCACAAACCGAAACCCCCTAATTTACAATTTTTGCTTGAATCTGATACTGCTAATTATTGATAAAGAGTCCTCGTGATACGATACTCGAGTGTCGCTTCCCTACACTACCTTTTTCTTAAACTCGTTTTTGACCCGTGCGCGACAGCGGATCAATGGTCACTATGTCCTCACTCAGAAACCTTTAGGTAATGAGTAGAGTATTGTAATATCTCTGAAGCTTTTAAGCAAGGAGATAGTGTTTGTGAGCCTCTCACGTATTGGTTTAATACTTGAGTAGGACGGTGTTTTATTGAGTTGTAATGTTTTAAGGTTACTCCTAAGCTTTGAAGTACGAAGTTAACTGTGTGTGATTTACTCGAAGCTTTTAAGCAAGAGTAAAATATGTCACGGTGAATGTCACCACATTTATTCAACATTATATGAACAACACAGGTTGTGTTGGTTGTGTGGAAGTGAGATGGGATCTCATGTGTAGGAGTTCCTAGGCAGAAGTTACATGAGTAGTGTCGAGGTCATAAGGCGTAAACCTAGGATTTGCTGGAGGTCTTAGTGTAAGACGTAAACCGAGGGTTTGCTGGAGGTCTTAGTGTAAGACGTAAATTCAAAGGGTTTGCTGGAGGTCTTAGTGACTAGAGCTATTAGTGGATTTCCTTCCTAGATTGGTATCCCCCAGAGTAGGCAGATTGGCTGAACTGGGTTAACAATTTCCTGTGTAGTTTATTTACTTGTTGATTTTATTATGTTTCGTAAGATGTTCCAACATTAAGTACGACATTCTCTCTAAGTTGAATGTTGGAACATCTGATCAAACATTATTTCTCAGTATCGTTTTTAATGTTATATGTCTTGCCGTATTGTTCATGTCAGTCCAGATGTCTCGACATTTTGTACAACATCTGGTTCTGCTATACCAGAATTTCACCATTCTTCCGATAGTCTCTGACTGTGACATAGTACTAGATGGCAGAGATATTCGTTTTGCCAACTGTAAATGAGTTGTTTCTGACATATATCTGTTGTAAATATATTCCCCATGTGTGGAAATAAGATTGAGATGCTTTGGATAAGATTGCCACATAAGTGCAAAAATCTGGGAGACCATTCTCCAGAATTCTGGAGATCATTCTCTGTACTGGTGTAGATAATCCCCATGTGCTTAATGAGCTGTTGCAAGTTGTCAAACAGCTATAAACACTCAACAAATGCATAGAGTAACAACTGTTCAATTGTCCTTCAAAGGACACATGAATAGTAAAAGAATTATTCTTTTATGGAAGAATGTAGCCACCCTTGTCATACTCTTGTACTTGGATCAGATGTGAAGCTTCCTTGCAAGCTGTATGTACTCTTTGTTGCTGCATTTTCATTGGTCTAAATAACAGCACCAGTTGTCCATGAGGGAATCATAAACCTTGGCAAGAGATATGTTCATGTAACTCCTTGAATATGACAACAAGAGAATGTTCTCTAGTCATAATTCATTCGTTGCCTTATATGATTTATTCCACTGCTATGATCCTTGGAATAACTCTCATATAAAAATTCATTCTTGTCTTGTACCAAGTTGACTTATGAAAAGTGATTATCCTTGAACACGCAAACTTGGGAGACCGTTCTGAGAACGTTCTACTGACTTATAATTCAACCTTTGAAATGATTTCTTCTTCAAAGTTGATTCTTGTAATTGTGCTGAACTGATATGAATGCTCTTGAGGAAAATAAACATGTTCATGATGAGAACATTGTTTCATAAGAGTTGATAATATTTCTTTTCTTTATGAGAAGATAATATATTCTTTGGCCAATCAACTTTGAATTCTTTTGTTGTTGCAAACTTCCCACAATTCCTCTTTGAAGTTTTGCACACATTGTTGCTTGTTCCATGAGTATCTTTAAGATTATTTAGTGGAGGCGTGAGTGTACTCATCATTGAGAATGATTAATCTTTTATGCATTGTGCATAAGCTCTTTTGAAAAACTCGTGGAAGATCATTCTCAAAACATTGTCATCTTGACAAGCTTTGGTAGGATGATACTTTGAGTAGCTTTTGAAGATCTTTCGTACATGCATCATTCCTTTTGACATTAATTGCAATTGTAATTCTTCAAAGCATATAGTACAAAACTCAATGTAAGTTTTGTCACACAACATCAATTATATTCTTTTGTAGCTTGTGATGCAGGTTTTTCCATCTTGATTCTTCAACTATGATCCTCTTAATCTTCCTTGAATATTTAATTCCCATTGTAAACCTTGTGGTGAAGATGAAAGCTATTAACCATGAAGTTCACTTTCTTGCTTGAACGTTCAATGAATCCTCGTATGATTCAAACAACAGTCTTTAAAAATCTTCATGAAGCTTGTGATACCACTGTTGTAATTATTTGATGATACTCCAATTCTTTCATTGTTTGAGTATATAAAATGCACTTGTTGATGTGAGCGGTCTCTAGCTCGTCCACTTTTGTCATTATCTGTCTTTGAACAAAAACTCAAGTGCAACCATCAGTAGATCACCATTCATAAAACTTAACATTTATTCCATAAGGTTTGTTGTCATTAAAACACATATCAAAAAGGATTTTGCTTCAACAGTCAGAGCTGGAAGAAGATGTTGATGAGTATATACGGAAGAATCTTCCTTCAAATATAGTGTGAAATCTTTTTTTTTTCTTTCTTCCGTTATTGTTTTATATAATTTGTAGTCATTTCTGACCAAAATTTTATATTCAGGACGAAGTTAGTGGATGGAGGGAGGATTTATTCACTGCCAGAAAAAGTGCAGTAAACTTGGTGTTATTTCAATGTCAAAGGTTCCTTCTTGATAAAAATTCACCCAGCTATTTGCCCCTTGGTTATTACCGTAGTTCATGTGGTCATTAATATTTTACAGGGGCCACACCAATGGAGACTTCCATTGACAGTTTATCAGCCAAGCGGAAAAAAGGTCAAAAGAACAAAAGAAGCAATCAGCGCCGTTCTAAGGGAGAGTTATTGGTGCTTCTGTTTTTGTCTAAGTTTCTCATTCCTTCTATTTTCAACTTGTCTCCAAAAAAAGTCCTGAATGAGTGAGTTGTTATGTATTCTTCACATGTGTCAAATAACTGCACACTTTATTTTTAAGATCTATTGCACATCCTATATCGACAATCTCTTTGTTCATTTGTTGACATGTTCCTTACTTCCTTGCAGCCTACTCTCTTTGTTCATTTTTAAGATCTAGTACATCACGTTTACAATGAATCTAAAAAGTCATATTTTGCTTATACATGAAACCGGAGGGAGTATTTGTTAAGCAACAATGTAAATGTGAAATACTAAGTAATTGGCCCTATATACTTTTGAATCATCTTTTAAGGGATTTTTTTAGCCGAATTTAGTCAATTGAATTTAAGCACTTTTTTTATGCTTATAGGCTATACATATCTTGATTTTTTTAAAAGTGTTCCTCATTGAAGAGGACACATTTTTGTGTATGTTTCGTTCACTCTTTATAGAGCTTATTATTTCCTTTTCAGTTTTTGTTTCTCTTTAATGGTTCCTCCTGTACTCAATGTCAATATCATATTATAAGCAGTGTCGTATTTCTGTATATATTACTTTATTGATATTCTTATTAATAATTTTGTTGCACCTTATTCTTGTTACATCATCTATGGCAGTTACTTTGGTGTACTGATGGCATATGGCGGTCTGCAAGATGTGAGGACATTCACCTTTAGTTGAATAATCCATAAGTTTTTCGAACTTAAATTTTCATTTTTTTAATTAAAAAAAACTCATTTCTTTTACAGTTTTTGAGAGATCAAGAATCTGTGGATTTGTGACAATTATGGTTCGTACACGGATTTTGCCACTGTATACCATAGTTGTTTCTGTACCATACCTCATTTCTAGTGCAAACTGGGTACTTGGAGAATTAGGCTCCTGTCTACCAGAGGTACACTCAATCTAACTGTCAGAACTCAATCAAGTTCTGTTTCAAATGGAGTTTCAATATAGTTTCGTGCATCTGTTTGTGATATAGTTGTGAACACTTTTTGAGGTGATTCAAACCCGGTTTCTAATCTTGTATGTCATTTCAGGAGATGAGTGCTTATGTATATTCTCAATTGCTTATGGCATTGGTTATGCCAGACAAGCAGGATACTTCTTGCTATCCCGTGCGGGTTTCAGCTGCTGGGGCAATAACTACACAGTTCCCTGATTTTTTGTCAATAGGACATTGTTATTTATTTTATTTTTTTCACTGACCTGATTCTGCTTCTCTTTTCAGAATGACTATATGTCCCCTGATTTTCTACCCCTTCTCCAAGTAATAGTTAGCAACATTGGAAATGATGAGAATGATAGCCCCATCTTATTCCAACTTCTCAGTTCCATCATGGAAACTGGAGAGGAGAAAGTTTCAGTCCTTATCCCACACACCATCCCATCTATAATGGGTTCAGTGTCAAAATGGCTGACTTCCAATCTGGAGCCTTGACCTCAAGTATGTATTGATATTTCTTGTTTTTTATTAATTATTAGCAATAATTTATATCGGATGTTTCATTAAAAATTGCAATTACATAATAACATATAAAGAATTATGTTGAATTGTATGAATGTCTTGTCGAAATTATGTTGATAAACACTCAACCGGCTATGGAGGCTCCGGTTGATAAGTCAAAGATTAGCGCCACGGCAAGCCAATAAGCTAAAAATGAGGTTCAGAGAACCAAAGAGAATAAATCTCATATTTTTACTCAATCCAAATCTTTTTCAGCAAGTTACATGTCTCCTATATATAGGAATGACTTATGATGATGTAATAAGCAAAAAGTAACTCCTAAGAAAACAAAAGGATTTCAGCCACTAACTATCATGATAGTGGGCCTGAATTATTACAAGGAAAATGAAAAATAAAAGAAGAGATAGTGGTGCTCTTTTATTGCTTGGTGCACCACTTTCATATGCTTAGTGGAGGAGCTCTTCATTTTCCACTATCACATGCTTGGATGATAATCTTCAACTTTGGTTCTTTTTATTCCATGACCGAAATAATTCTTCTTGTTAAGGGATAGAATTTTAGGATCACATCATTCCCTCCATCTTCAAGAGAATTCGACCTTGAATTTGTAGCTTGAATACCTCCTGGGTCAAAAATAAATCTAAAGAATCCATCACATATAATTTTCACCTTTGATAAGTTTTCATTTTCATTTAAAAGATATGTTTGCCCTTTTATACACTGTGATTCACAGACAAAATGATCTTTCCAAGACTTGTAATTTGTTTCCACTGGTTGAGGAAATTCTTCAATTTCTTTGTTTCCTTCATGACATAAACGAGAAATGTTAGACAAATCAATATGATTAGAAGAGTCCCAACACTTAATCATACAAACCAACTTAGAAGAAGGGACTAGTGTAGTTGGATGCCATAACTTCTCAACACTTTTCTCTTTCTCCCTCTCATTGATCTCTATTTTTTCTTTATTTTCCATCTGCTCTTCTTCTTCTTCTTCTTCTTCTTCTTCTTCTTCTTCTTCTTCTTCATGAATTTCTTTATTGTTCACCTCTTTCACAATTATCTCTTTTACTTTCACCTCACTTTCAAGTATCTCCTTACACCTTTTTTTTTTCATTTTCTTTATCCTTCTTCTCTAGATTTTTGAGGTGATAATTCTCCCACAATACTTCAAAACTTGCCATATGACTTTTTATTTGTTCCTCACTCTTCTTTCTTCTATCTTCTCTCTCCTTTTCTCTATCTCTTTTATCATAATTTCTTCTATATTTCCTCTCTATGCGGTCGAACTTTTCATGAATTTTTTTAAACTCACTATGAAATAACTTCTCTAACTCATTGGTGAAGACTTGCAGCATTTCTTCATCCATCTTTTTTTTTTCCGATTTTTATTTTCACTTTTTTTTTCAAACTATGAAAAACAAAATTAAAACCAACAACAAAATTGAAAAGGATAGATAACACCTGATTTGAACATGAGCTATGATTACCAAATGATGAGAATCGCGGAGCGGTTGGAACAAAACAAGAGTTGTGATGATAGAGGTGGTGGAAAGACGCCACAATCGGGATGGAAAAACCGATTGATAAGTCGTGAGGACGACACAACCGGCTATGGAGGCTCCGGTTGATAAGTCAAAGATTAGCGCCACGGCAAGCTGATAAGCTAAAAATGAGGTTCAGAGAACCAAAGAGAATAAATCTCATATTTTTACTCAATCCAAATCTTTTTCAGCAAGAGTTACATGCCTCCTATATATAGGAATGACTTATGATGATGTAATAAGAAAAAATTAACTCCTAAGAAAACAAAAGGATTTCAGCCACTAACTATCATGATAGTGGGCCTGAATTATTACAAGGAAAATGGAAAATAAAAGAAGAGATAGTGGTGCTCTTTTATTGCTTGGTGCACCACTTTCATATGCTTAGTGGAGGAGCTCTTCATTTTCCACTATCACATGCTTGGATGATAATCTTCAACTTTGGTTCTTTTTATTCCATGACCGAAATAATTCTTCTTGTTAAGGGATAGAATTTTAGGATCACATCATTCCCTCCATCTTCAAGAGAATTCGACCTTGAATTTGTAGCTTGAATACCTCCTGGGTCAAAAATAAATCTAAAGAATCCATCACATATAATTTTCACCTTTGATAAGTTTTCATTTTCATTTAAAAGATATGTTTGCCCTTTTATACACTGTGATTCACAGACAAAATGATCTTTCCAAGACTTGTAATTTGTTTCCACTGGTTGAGGAAATTCTTCAATTTCTTTGTTTCCTTCATGACATAAACGAGAAATGTTAGACAAATCAATATGATTAGAAGAGTCCCAACACTTAATCATACAAACCAACTTAGAAGAAGGGACTAGTGTAGTTGGATGCCATAACTTCTCAACACTTTTCTCTTTCTCCCTCTCATTGATCTCTATTTTTTCTTTATTTTCCATCTGCTCTTCTTCTTCTTCTTCTTCTTCTTCTTCTTCTTCTTCTTCTTCTTCTTCTTCTTCTTCTTCTTCTTCTTCTTCTTCATGAATTTCTTTATTGTTCACCTCTTTCACAATTATCTCTTTTACTTTCACCTCACTTTCAAGTATCTCCTTACACCTTTTTTTTTTCATTTTCTTTATCCTTCTTCTCTAGATTTTTGAGGTGATAATTCTCCCACAATACTTCAAAACTTGCCATATGACTTTTTATTTGTTCCTCACTCTTCTTTCTTCTATCTTCTCTCTCCTTTTCTCTATCTCTTTTATCATAATTTCTTCTATATTTCCTCTCTATGCGGTCGAACTTTTCATGAATTTTTTTAAACTCACTATGAAATAACTTCTCTAACTCATTGGTGAAGACTTGCAGCATTTCTTCATCCATCTTTTTTTTTTCCGATTTTTATTTTCACTTTTTTTTTCAAACTATGAAAAACAAAATTAAAACCAACAACAAAATTGAAAAGGATAGATAACACCTGATTTGAACATGAGCTCTGATTACCAAATGATGAGAATCGCGGAGCGGTTGGAACAAAACAAGAGTTGTGATGATAGAGGTGGTGGAAAGACGCCACAATCGGGATGGAAAAACCGATTGATAAGTCGTGAGGACGACACAACCGGCTATGGAGGCTCCGGTTGATAAGTCAAAGATTAGCGCCACGGCAAGCTGATAAGCTAAAAATGAGGTTCAGAGAACCAAAGAGAATAAATCTCATATTTTTACTCAATCCAAATCTTTTTCAGCAAGAGTTACATGCCTCCTATATATAGGAATGACTTATGATGATGTAATAAGAAAAAATTAACTCCTAAGAAAACAAAAGGATTTCAGCCACTAACTATCATGATAGTGGGCCTGAATTATTACAAGGAAAATGGAAAATAAAAGAAGAGATAGTGGTGCTCTTTTATTGTTTGGTGCACCACTTTCATATGCTTAGTGGAGGAGCTCTTCATTTTCCACTATCACATGCTTGGATGATAATCTTCAACTTTGGTTCTTTTTATTCCATGACCGAAATAATTCTTCTTGTTAAGGGACAGAATTTTAGGATCACATCACCAAGCCATTTAACTACTCCATTGAGCATATCATACTACTCAGGTGTGGGGCTTAAGCACCCCATAATACCCAAGTCCACTACTCCATTGAGCATATCATACTACTCAGGTGTGGGGCTTAAGCACCCCATAATACCCAAGTCCATGTCATATCTCTATCTGAATCTAAGTGGTTTTCAATATCGGAAGTTTTAACAATGTGAATAACATTAAAAGTTCCTCAATGGCTCAATCTGTATCCAATTCCAATATACTGTAGGTTTCCTCAGTCTTTAGCACATCGTTTTTGGTGTCTTCATTGATGTGTTGACCCTGCAATTTTGATCAGTTGCTTTGCTTGATGATTCAATATTTCTTACCTGTTTTTATCACGCTGAAATTGTCACTAGATCATTATGTTTTTTATCTGAGTATGTATCTTCAATAGGTGGTTGAGCATGGAATCGCTGCTCTAGCAGTTATGGGTCAGACATGGGAAGACTCTAGGCCTGAAGTATCTGATTCCGAATCAAATCATTTTCAAGGAAAATGGGCTGCGGATCAGGCAGAAATTGGTAGAGCTTTTGCGGCGCTGTTGCATCAGGTTTGGCTTACACCTTCGTCTTATTGCTTAGATTCTTCTTTCTCATCTTTATTTTATATGTTTCAATATGGATTTTATTGCTTAGATGTATAGGGGTCTCCACTTGATTGTGCAGCTCTTGTTAGCTTATTGCTTGGTAATAGTTTAGATTTGCAATTTCCTTAGGTCTTTCCGAATCTTATGTTTTTTACGACTTTTTATTTTGATTATGATGATCAAGGTAAAATATTAAAATCCTTCGGAAAATGATCCAACTTTTTTTACCCTCACTTTGATGTTTTGTTAAGTTGTAATGTTAGAGGAAATCAAGTGTGATGTGTGTCTCTTTGGTTTCTTAGGTATTTGATTGATCAAGTGTTTATGATCAACTAATTTGTTTTGTTTTGTTTTTCTTATGTTTTATTTTCTATTTTTCTAATCTTTCATTTCCTTGAGATGTTAGATTTTTTAATGAGAATGGAGCTAATCATTTGTAACCCTATTGATTTTTTGAGTTGCTATGGTTTTTGTCCATAGCTTGTTGAAGTTGTTCTGGTTTTTTATTGTGATACAATAGTCTTATAACTTATTTCTAGATGCACTACTAGTGTATCTTTGTTGTGTCTACTTACTTCAACTTGCAAAAATTTAGTGCTACCAAGTTGATTCATTTGTTGTGATTCAATAATTAAATAATCACATAATAATGACGAAATCACACATATCTTGATAGTACTACATTTGATTAAATAATCATATAATAATGTCGAAATCACACATATCTCGATGACCCATAACTCCAATTCTTATTGTCTATAAAACTTTGATTAAATGTTCTCTCAATGACCTTAAGTCCAATTAATATTGACATTATAAATTTGGTGAATTGTTGGCTTGATGATCTCTATATCCCATTGTTGCTGACGAAATAAATTTGGAAATGGTTAAATGGTTCCTCGGTGACAGTGCAATCTACACCTGAAGGCAAGTAACTATTTTTAGTATCCATTTTCGATTCATTTCAATTTTGAAATTCAACATGCACTAATCTGTGTTGTTTTAGAACAGGTTGCTCGAGAATTGGATCTGAGGTGGAAGATAAAAATGACATAATTAACAAGATTTTGCTTGAAAAAAGGTGTAAGAACCTCTATTTTTAATTAAGTAGAAAAACCATGATTCTTATTTATTCTAGTTATTCATTTAATTTAATTATTTTAATTGATTTATTTAGTTGATTAAAATAGGAAAATATGACAATGAATTTATATGGTGATGCGATGATGGTATTATGTTTAAATCCGGTGGTTGTCGTGAGTCTGGTGTGTGAGAGGTGAAAATTTATGTAAATGGACATAGTGACATAAAGAACCTTATTGAGGCATTAAGTGCCAATTGATATAACAATTATTAGGATATCATTGTTACTAATTTGTAATTATTTACCATTTCTCAGCTGTCTAAACAAAGCGTGTCTACGGTTGGAAACTTGTGTATTGATACCCCTTTATGATAATTGAAACAAAATAGAAATCATTTCCTTTAATCATGAGGCAAAATTATAGGAGAGGAAATAAAAGAAATTGATAATAGGTTGACTAGGGAGTATATATCTATCTATCTCACTGCCGCCTCCAAAAATTCACCAAACCCTCAACACTATAAACATCCACTCATATCACGTAAAACTATGGCATTCTCACAAATTCCCTAACCCAAAAATAACTATATTTCTTCGAAGCTATTTTCATCATCGACATCCTATTTGCATCAACTCCTTATTTCTTTCTTTAGGTAAGGGCTCTTTCCCCATACATCATGCTACATAGGGATTATGTTGTGGAATGATAGTAGAATCTTTGTCTATTAAGAGAAAACTAATTAAAATAAAACTAATAAAAAGAAAGAGAAAATTGTAGGTAAGGCACTTTGTTTATGTCGTGTGTTCAACAAATGCTATAATTTTACAATATATATATATATATATATATATATATATATATATATATATATATATATATATATATATATATATATATATTGTGTGGTTTGTTAATATTCATTATTACTTGTTTCGTGAGATAGTTTATGCTTTCATTTTGGTTGTTACATGTTGATTGCTGTATGCTGCGGCTGTTGTTCCAAACCGTGAGAATGAATTTGTTTGTAGACTTATCTCATCACTTGTTTAGTATCCAAGAGAAAAATAAATAGAAATATATGGAAGACTAGTTCCTGCAGCACCATTATCTTTGTGGCTGAGTGGCTTAGTGGCTTAGTGGATGGCCTTGATGGCAAATATTATGATGGCCTTTACGGCATCATTGTTATCTTTGTGGTTTAGTGGCTGAGTGACTTAGTGGAAGGCCTTAACGGCAATTATTATTACGGTCTTTGCGGCAGATTTTCTTATTGGAATGAATTCTTTTATTTGCACTATCCGAATCTATTTATTTCACAATTTGATTAGTGGTATTGCGAATCATTTGACCAAAAATTTTGAACAATAAATTAATTATATAGATTTTTCTGAAATCTTTGGTTGGTGAAGAATTTTATTATTGTTTTATAACATGTTTCTTGTGGTGAGTATGATTCAATATGGACAAGGAAACTGACCCTTTACAATTAACATTTTAGGTACTCAAGAAGAAAGTTATGACTGAATGTGTTGCTTGAAGCGCGTGCGAACGGGGAAAACTGGGTTTTCACAAATTTGATATTTTATGTAATAAATAGACTCTTGCAGTACACTATTTTAATTTCAGATCATTTTTAATATTTTAAACTTGTTTAGAAATGCGGACATGGATTTTCTTCCGCTAGGATTTTTGAACTACTTTTAAATTTTAATTTCATTAAGTTATGTTTCTTTGAATCTCAATTCAGTAATTACTATACTATTTTTCCTTGATAAAAAAAAAATAGTCACACATTTCCTAATTAAGCTAAATTTTTTACAAATATCTTGGATAAAAATCCGGGATGTTACATTTGGTATTAGAGCAATAATCCTCGGACAGATATTATTATTATTATTATTATTATTTATTTATTTATTTATTTATTTATTTATATTTTTTTTTTGGGGCTGGGACGATCTAATTTGCGCATGATTTTGTGTTATACCTGAGTTCCTTATCTTATATGTGAGAATTTTGTTTATTTATTTATTTATTGAATTGTTTTATTAGAGAGGCTATCTAACAAACTGCTTTGGACACGCCCTACTTAAAACCCCATAGGTTAGAACAAGACCTCAAGATCTTTCTAACTCAAGTGACATTGTAGGAAGTCACGATGCCTCCACAAAGAGTTGCTAACAACCGGCAAAATATCGATCCAACCGTTGACCTGGCAGGCGCCATCCATGCAATTCACGCAATGGCTACTGCTATGACTCAACAATCGGCAGCTACTGCTCAACTAGCTGCAACTACTACTCAACAAGCTGCAGCTCGAGCCCACCGCGAAGCTATCAAGGACCAGAGAGAAGAAGCTGCTAGTGAAGCCAGAGAATTAAGAGATTTTAATCAGTACAACCCACCAAAGTTCAATGGAGAGCATGATCCAGATAATGCAGTTCGTTGGCTGGAGGATATTGAGAAAATCTTTGAGATGCTCCATTGCACTGATGCGAAGAAGTTGGAGTACGGAACCTTTCTGCTCAGAGCCGAGGCGGAATCATGGTGGCGAGGTGAGAGCAGATAATGGAGAATAACCATGAAGTGCTGAACTGGGAGTCCTTCAAGCAGAAATTCTTGGGTAAGTACTTTCCGTCGAGTGCCAGATCAGAGAAAGAGGCACAATTCCTCAAGCTTTACCAAGGCAATATGACTATCTCCGAGTATGCTGATAAGTTTGATTCGTTGGCCAAATATTTTCGTTACTTTCGTGACCATGTGGATGAGGATTACAAATGTGAAAGATTCGAGGATGGACTCCGGTATGAAATCAGGGAGTCTGTGGAGCCCTTAGAGATTCGTCAGTTTCAAGCATTGGTGGAGAAATGTAAGAAAGTGGAGCGGATGAAAAGGGGACGCACGAATAGGGGAGCAACTGGAGGGCCGTCTAGACCTCAGGGATACCAGGACCGTGACAATAGAGGTGGGCGACAACATCCATTCCACCGACCTCAAGGGAATGGTATGGACCAATCTCGATCACAAAATAGTGGAGGTCAGAGACTACACAATGCAGGCAATGTTCGATGCTACCATTGCGATCAGGAAGGGCACATGAGGACTGAGTGCCCAGAAAGAGTTAGAGTTTGTTACCTTTGTCAGCAGCCGGGACATTTTCCTAGAGAATGCAAAGAGCCAAAGGGAAATCAGGTGCCACCCATCAACAACAATGATGTTTCTCGCCCTAGTGCTAAGGGACGTGTTTACCACATTGGAGGAGAAGAAACTTTGAATGCCCCAGGACTAACCCATGGTGAGTGTGAAATTTTATACTAACTATTTCGAATATTTTATGATTCTATTTTTGATTTGGTTGTCACAATAACGTCTTTCGAACCCCGTGATTCTTAATGAAGCTTGCTGCAATGTCCTTTGACTATCTTGGGTATGAAATTTGAAATTAACTTGTTTTACATTCCCCTAAAACACCTGGAAGCAGGAATATCAAATGAGTTAACTTTATCCGGACCCTTTTCGACTGCCTAGTTTCGAGGACGAAACTCTTTTAAGGGGGGTAGTATTGTAAGAACCTCTATTTTTAATTAAATAGAAAAACCATGATTCTTATTTATTCTAGTTATTCATTTAATTTAATTATTTTAATTGATTTATTTAGTTGATTAAAATAGGAAAATATGACTAAGAATTTATATGGTGATGCGATGCTGGTATTATGTTTAAATCCGGTGGTTTGTCGTGAGTCTGGTGTGTGAGAGGTGAAAATTTATGTAAATGGACATAGTGACATAAAGAACCTTATTGAGGCATTAAGTGCCAATTGATATAACAATTATTAGGATATCATTGTTACTAATTTGTAATTATTTACCATTTCTCAGCTGTCTAAACAAAGCGTGTCTACGGTTGGAAACTTGTGTATTGATACCCCTTTATGATAATTGAAACAAAATAGAAATCATTTCCTTTAATCATGAGGCAAAATTATAGGAGAGGAAATAAAAGAAATTGATAATAGGTTGACTAGGGAGTATATATCTATCTATCTCACTGCCGCCTCCAAAAATTCACCAAACCCTCAACACTATAAACATCCACTCATATCACGTAAAACTATGGCATTCTCACAAATTCCCTAACCCAAAAATAACTATATTTCTTCGAAGCTATTTTCATCATCGACATCCTATTTGCATCAACTCCTTATTTCTTTCTTCAGGTAAGGGCTCTTTCCCCATACATTCATGCTACATAGGGATTATGTTGTGGAATGATAGTAGAATCTTTGTCTATTAAGAGAAAACTAATTAAAAGAAAACTAATAAAAAGAAAGAGAAAATTGTAGGTAAGGCACTTTGTTTATGTCGTGTGTTCAACAAATGCTATAATTTTACAATATATATATATATATATATATATATATATATATATATATATATATATATATATATATATATATATATATATATATATATTGTGTGGTTTGTTAATATTCATTATTACTTGTTTCGTGAGATAGTTTATGCTTTCATTTTGGTTGTTACATGTTGATTGTTGTATGCTGCGGCTGTTGTTCCAAACCGTGAGAATGAATTTGTTTGTAGACTTATCTCATCACTTGTTTAGTAACCAAGAGAAAAATAAATACAAATATATGGAAGACTAGTTCCTGCAGCACCATTATCTTTGTGGCTGAGTGGCTTAGTGGCTTAGTGGCTTAGTGGATGGCCTTGATGGCAAATATTATGATGGCCTTTACGGCATCATTGTTATCTTTGTGGCTTAGTGGCTGAGTGACTTAGTGGAAGGCCTTAACGGCAATTATTATTACGGTCTTTGCGGCAGATTTTCTCATTGGAATGAATTCTTTTATTTGCACTATCCGAATCTATTTATTTCACAATTTGATTAGTGGTATTGCGAATCATTTGACCAAAAATTTTGAACAATAAATTAATTATATAGATTTTTCTGAAATCTTTTGGTTGGTGAAGAATTTTATTATTGTTTTATAACATGTTTCTTGTGGTGAGTATGATTCAATATGGACAAGGAAACTGACCCTTTACAATTAACATTTTAGGTACTCAAGAAGAAAGTTATGACTGAATGTGTTGCTTGAAGCGCGTGCGAACGGGGAAAACTGGGTTTTCACAAATTTGATATTTTATGTAATAAATAGACTCTTGCAGTACACTATTTTAATTTCAGATCATTTTTAATATTTTAAACTTGTTTAGAAATGCGGACATGGATTTTCTTCCGCTAGGATTTTTGAACTACTTTTAAATTTTAATTTCATTAAGTTATGTTTCTTTGAATCTCAATTCAGTAATTACTATACTATTTTTACTTGATAAAAAAAAATAGTCACACATTTCCTAATTAAGCTAAATTTTTTACAAATATCTTGGATAAAAATCCGGGATGTTACATTTGGTATTAGAGCAATAATCCTCGGACAGATATTATTATTATTATTATTATTATTATTATTATTATTTATTTATTTATTTATATTTTTTTTTGGGGCTGGGACGATCTAATTTGCGCATGATTTTGTGTTATACCTGAGTTCCTTATCTTATATGTGAGAATTTTGTTTATTTATTTATTTATTGAATTGTTTTATTAGAGAGGCTATCTAACAAACTGCTTTGGACACACCCTACTTAAAACCCCATAGGTTAGAACAAGACCTCAAGATCTTTCTAACTCAAGTGACATTGTAGGAAGTCATGATGCCTCCACAAAGAGCTGCTAACAACCGGCAAAATATCGATCCAACCGTTGACCTGGCAGGCGCCATCCATGCAATGGCTACTGCTATGACTCAACAATCGGCAGCTACTGCTTAACTAGCTGCAACTACTACTCAACAAGCTGCAGCTCGAGCCCACCGCGAAGCTATCAAGGACCAGAGAGAAGAAGCTGCTACTGAAGCCAGAGAATTAAGAGATTTTAATCAGTACAACCCACCAAAGTTCAATGGAGAGCATGATCCAGATAATGCAGTTCGTTGGCTGGAGGATATTGAGAAAATCTTTGAGATGCTCCATTGCACTGATGCGAAGAAGTTGGAGTACGGAACCTTTCTGCTCAGAGCCGAGGCGGAATCATGGTGGCGAGGTGAGAGGCAGATAATGGAGAATAACCATGAAGTGCTGAACTAGGAGTCCTTCAAGCAGAAATTCTTGGGTAAGTACTTTCCGTCGAGTGCCAGATCATAGAAAGAGGCACAATTCCTCAAGCTTTACCAAGGCAATATGACTATCTCCGAGTATGCTGATAAGTTTGATTCGTTGGCCAAATATTTTCGTTACTTTCGTGACCATGTGGATGAGGATTACAAATGTGAAAGATTCGAGGATGGACTCCTGTATGAAATCAGGGAGTCTGTGGAGCCCTTAGAGATTCGTCAGTTTCAAGCATTGGTGGAGAAAAGTAAGAAAGTGGAGCGGATGAAAAGGGGACGCACGAATAGGGGAGCAACTGCAGGGCCGTCTAGACCTCAGGGATACCAGGACCGTGACAATAGAGGTGGGCGACAACATCCATACCACCGACCTCAAGGGAATGGTAGGGACCAATCTCGATCACAAAATAGTGGAGGTCAGAGACTACACAATGCAGGCAATGTTCGATGCTACCATTGCGATCAGGAAGGGCACGTGAGGACTGAGTGCCCAGAAAGAGTTAGAGTTTGTTACCTTTGTCAGCAGTCGGGACATTTTGCTAGAGAATGCAAAGAGCCAAAGGGAAATCAGGTGCCACCCATCAACAACAATGATGTTTCTCGCCCTAGTGCTAAGGGACGTGTTTACCACATTGGAGGAGAAGAAACTTTGAATGCCCCAGGACTAACCCATGGTGAGTGTGAAATTTTATACTAACTATTTCGAGTATTTTATGATTCTATTTTTGATTTGGTTGTCACAATAACGTCTTACTAACCCCGTGATTCTTAATGAAGCTTGCTGCAATGTCCTTTGACTATCTTGGGTATGAAATTTGAAATTAACTTGTTTTACATTCCCCTAAAACACCTGGAAGCAGGAATATCAAATGAGTTAACTTTATTCGAACCCTTTTCGACTGCCTAGTTTCGAGGACGAAACTCTTTTAAGGGGGCTAGTATTGTAAGAACCTCTATTTTTAATTAAGTAAAAAAACCATGATTCTTATTTATTCTAGTTATTCATTTAATTTAATTATTTTAATTGATTTATTTAGTTGATTAAAATAGGAAAATATGACTAAGAATTTATATGGTGATGCGATGATGGTATTATGTTTAAATCCGGTGGTTGTCGTGAGTCTGGTGTGTGAGAGGTGAAAATTTATGTAAATGGACATAGTGACATAAAGAACCTTATTGAGGCATTAAGTGCCAATTGATATAACAATTATTAGGATATCATTGTTACTAATTTGTAATTATTTACCATTTCTCAGCTGTCTAAACAAAGCGTGTCTACGATTGGAAACTTGTGTATTGATACCCCTTTATGATAATCGAAACAAAATAGAAATCATTTCCTTTAATCATGAGGCAAAATTATAGGAGAGGAAATAAAAGAAATTGATAATAGGTTGACTAGGGAGTATATATCTATCTATCTCACTGCCGCCTCCAAAAATTCACCAAACCCTCAACACTATAAACATCCACTCATATCACGTAAAACTATGGCATTCTCACAAATTCCCTAACCCAAAAATAACTATATTTCTTCGAAGCTATTTTCATCATCGACATCCTATTTGCATCAACTCCGTATTTCTTTCTTTAGGTAAGGGCTCTTTCCCCATACATTCATGCTACATAGGGATTATGTTGTGGAATGATAGTAGAATCTTTGTCTATTAAGAGAAAACTAATTAAAAGAAAACTAATAAAAAGAAAGAGAAAATTGTAGGTAAGGCACTTTGTTTATGTCGTGTGTTCAACAAATGCTATAATTTTACAATATATATATATATATATATATATATATATATATATATTGTGTGGTTTGTTAATATTCATTATTACTTGTTTCGTGAGATAGTTTATGCTTTCATTTTGGTTGTTACATGTTGATTGCTGTATGCTGCGGCTGTTGTTCCAAACCGTGAGAATGAATTTGTTTGTAGACTTATCTCATCACTTGTTTAGTAACCAAGAGAAAAATAAATAGAAATATATGGAAGACTAGTTCCTGCAGCACCATTATCTTTGTGGCTGAGTGGCTTAGTGGCTTAGTGGATGGCCTTGATGGCAAATATTATGATGGCCTTTACGGCATCATTGTTATCTTTGTGGCTTAGTGGCTGAGTGACTAAGTGGAAGGCCTTAACGGCAATTATTATTACGGTCTTTGCGGCAGATTTTCTCATTGGAATGAATTCTTTTATTTGCACTATCCGAATCTATTTATTTCACAATTTGATTAGTGGTATTGCGAATCATTTGACCAAAAATTTTGAACAATAAATTAATTATATAGATTTTTCTGAAATCTTTTGGTTGGTGAAGAATTTTATTATTGTTTTATAACATGTTTCTTGTGGTGAGTATGATTCAATATGGACAAGGAAACTGACCCTTTACAATTAACATTTTAGGTACTCAAGAAGAAAGTTATGACTGAATGTGTTGCTTGAAGCGCGTGCGAACGGGGAAAACTGAGTTTTCACAAATTTGATATTTTATGTAATAAATAGACTCTTGCAGTACACTATTTTAATTTCAGATCATTTTTAATATTTTAAACTTGTTTAGAAATGCGGACATGGATTTTCTTCCGCTAGGATTTTTGAACTACTTTTAAATTTTAATTTCATTAAGTTATGTTTCTTTGAATCTCAATTCAGTAATTACTATACTATTTTTACTTGATAAAAAAAAAAAATAGTCACACATTTCCTAATTAAGCTAAATTTTTTACAAATATCTTGGATAAAAATCCGGGATGTTACATTTGGTATTAGAGCAATAATCCTCGGACAGATATTATTATTATTATTATTATTATTATTATTATTATTATTATTTATTTATTTATTTATATTTTTTTTTGGGGCTGGGACGATCTAATTTGCACATGATTTTGTGTTATACCTGAGTTCCTTATCTTATATGTGAGAATTTTGTTTATTTATTTATTTATTGAATTGTTTTATTAGAGAGGCTATCTAACAAACTGCTTTGGACACGCTCTACTTAAAACCCCATAGGTTAGAACAAGACCTCAAGATCTTTCTAACTCAAGTGACATTGTAGGAAGTCACGATGCCTCCACAAAGAGCTGCTAACAACCGGCAAAATATCGATCCAACCGTTGACCTGGCAGGCGCCATCCATGCAATTCACGCAATGGCTACTGCTATGGCTCAACTAGCTGCAACTACTACTCAACAAGCTGCAGCTCGAGCCCACCGCGATGCTATCAGGGACCAGAGAGAAGAAGCTGCTACTGAAGCCAGAGAATTAAGAGATTATAATCAGTACAACCCACCAAAGTTCAATGGAGAGCATGATCCAGATAATGCAGTTCGTTGGCTGGAGGATATTGAGAAAATCTTTGAGATGCTCCATTGCACTGATGCGAAGAAGTTGGAGTACGGAACCTTTCTGCTCAGAGCCGAGGCGGAATCATGGTGGCGAGGTGAGAGGCAGATAATGGAGAATAACCATGAAGTGCTGAACTGGGAGTCCTTCAAGCAGAAATTCTTGGGTAAGTACTTTCCGTCGAGTGCCAGATCAGAGAAAGAGGCACAATTCCTCAAGCTTTACCAAGGCAATATGACTATCTCCGAGTATGCTGATAAGTTTGATTCGTTGGCCAAATATTTTCGTTACTTTCGTGACCATGTGGATGAGGATTACAAATGTGAAAGATTCGAGGATGGACTGCGGTATGAAATCAGGGAGTCTGTGGAGCCCTTAGAGATTCGTCAGTTTCAAGCATTGGTGGAGAAATGTAAGAAAGTGGAGCGGATGAAAAGGGGACGCACGAATAGGGGAGCAACTGGAGGGCCGTCTAGACCTCAGGGATACCAGGACCGTGACAATAGAGGTGGGCGACAACATCCATACCACCGACCTCAAGGGAATGGTAGGGACCAATCTCGATCACAAAATAGTGGAGGTCAGAGACTACACAATGCAGGCAATGTTCGATGCTACCATTGCGATCAGGAAGGGCACGTGAGGACTGAGTGCCAAGAAAGAGTTAGAGTTTGTTACCTTTGTCAGCAGCCGGGACATTTTGCTAGAGAATGCAAAGAGCCAAAGGGGAATCAGGTGCCACCCATCAACAACAATGATGTTTCTCGCCCTAGTGCTAAGGGACGTGTTTACCACATTGGAGGAGAAGAAACTTTGAATGCCCCAGGACTAACCCATGGTGAGTGTGAAATTTTATACTAACTATTTCGAGTATTTTATGATTCTATTTTTGATTTGGTTGTCACAATAACGTCTTTCTAACCCCGTGATTCTTAATGAAGCTTGCTGCAATGTCCTTTGACTATCTTGGGTATGAAATTTGAAATTACCTTGTTTTACATTCCCCTAAAACACCTGGAAGCAGGAATATCAAATGAGTTAACTTTATCCGGACCCTTTTCGACTGCCTAGTTTCGAGGACGAAACTCTTTTAAGGGGGGTAGTATTATAAGAACCTCTATTTTTAATTAAGTAGAAAAACCATGATTCTTATTTATTCTAGTTATTCATTTAATTTAATTATTTTAATTGATTTATTTAGTTGATTAAAATAGGAAAATATGACTAAGAATTTATATGGTGATGCGATGATGGTATTATGTTTAAATCCGGTGGTTGTCGTGAGTCTGGTGTGTGAGAGGTGAAAATTTATGTAAATGGACATAGTGACATAAAGAACCTTATTGAGGCATTAAGTGCCAATTGATATAACAATTATTAGGATATCATTGTTACTAATTTGTAATTATTTACCATTTCTCAGCTGTCTAAACAAAGCGTGTCTACGATTGGAAACTTGTGTATTGATACCCCTTTATGATAATCGAAACAAAATAGAAATCATTTCCTTTAATCATGAGGCAAAATTATAGGAGAGGAAATAAAAGAAATTGATAATAGGTTGACTAGGGAGTATATATCTATCTATCTCACTGCCGCCTCCAAAAATTCACCAAACCCTCAACACTATAAACATCCACTCATATCACGTAAAACTATGGCATTCTCACAAATTCCCTAACCCAAAAATAACTATATTTCTTCGAAGCTATTTTCATCATCGACATCCTATTTGCATCAACTCCTTATTTCTTTCTTTAGGTAAGGGCTCTTTCCCCATACATTCATTCTACATAGGGATTATGTTGTGGAATGATAGTAGAATCTTTGTCTATTAAGAGAAAACTAATTAAAAGAAAACTAATAAATAGAAAGAGAAAATTGTAGGTAAGGCACTTTGTTTATGTCGTGTGTTCAACAAATGCTATAATTTTACAATATATATATATATATATATATTGTGTGGTTTGTTAATATTCATTATTACTTGTTTCGTGAGATAGTTTATGCTTTCATTTTGGTTGTTACATGTTGATTGCTGTATGCTGCGGCTGTTGTTCCAAACCGTGAGAATGAATTTGTTTGTAGACTTATCTCATCACTTGTTTAGTAACCAAGAGAAAAATAAATAGAAATATATGGAAGACTAGTTCCTGTAGCACCATTATCTTTGTGGCTGAGTGGCTTAGTGGCTTAGTGGATGGCCTTGATGGCAAATATTATGATGGCCTTTACGGCATCATTGTTATCTTTGTGGCTTAGTGGCTGAGTGACTAAGTGGAAGGCCTTAACGGCAATTATTATTACGGTCTTTGCGGCAGATTTTCTCAATGGAATGAATTCTTTTATTTGCACTATCCGAATCTATTTATTTCACAATTTGATTAGTGGTATTGCGAATCATTTGACCAAAAATTTTGAACAATAAATTAATTATATAGATTTTTCTGAAATCTTTTGGTTGGTGAAGAATTTTATTATTGTTTTTTAACATGTTTCTTGTGGTGAGTATGATTCAATATGGACAAGGAAACTGACCCTTTACAATTAACATTTTAGGTACTCAAGAAGAAAGTTATGACTGAATGTGTTGCTTGAAGCGCGTGCGAACGGGGAAAACTGAGTTTTCACAAATTTGATATTTTATGTAATAAATAGACTCTTGCAGTACACTATTTTAATTTCAGATCATTTTTAATATTTTAAACTTGTTTAGAAATGCGGACATGGATTTTCTTCCGCTAGGATTTTTGAACTACTTTTAAATTTTAATTTCATTAAGTTATGTTTCTTTGAATCTCAATTCAGTAATTACTATACTATTTTTACTTGATAAAAAAAAAAATAGTCACACATTTCCTAATTAAGCTAAATTTTTTACAAATATCTTGGATAAAAATCCGGGATGTTACATTTGGTATTAGAGCAATAATCCTCGGACAGATATTATTATTATTATTATTATTATTATTATTATTATTATTATTATTATTATTATTATTATTATTATTATTTATTTATTTATTTATATTTTTTTTTGGGGCTGGGACGATCTAATTTGCGCATGATTTTGTGTTATACCTGAGTTCCTTATCTTATATGTGAGAATTTTGTTTATTTATTTATTTATTGAATTGTTTTATTAGAGAGGCTATCTAACAAACTGCTTTGGACACGCCCTACTTAAAACCCCATAGGTTAGAACAAGACCTCAAGATCTTTCTAACTTAAGTGACATTGTAGGAAGTCACGATGCCTCCACAAAGAGCTGCTAACAACCGGCAAAATATCGATCCAACCGTTGACCTGGCAGGCGCCATCCATGCAATTCACGCAATGGCTACTGCTATGACTCAACAATCGGCAGCTACTGCTCAACTAGCTGCAACTACTACTCAACAAGCTGCAGCTCGAGCCCACCGCGAAGCTATCAAGGACCAGAGAGAAGAAGCTGCTACTGAAGCTAGAGAATTAAGAGATTATAATCAGTACAACCCACCAAAGTTCAATGGAGAGCATGATCCAGATAATGCAGTTCGTTGGCTGGAGGATATTGAGAAAATCTTTGAGATGCTCCATTGCACTGATGCGAAGAAGTTGGAGTACGGAACCTTTCTGCTCAGAGCCGAGGCGGAATCATGGTGGTGAGGTGAGAGGCAGATAATGGAGAATAACCATGAAGTGCTGAACTAGGAGTCCTTCAAGCAGAAATTCTTGGGTAAGTACTTTCCGTCGAGTGCCAGATCAGAGAAAGAGGCACAATTCCTCAAGCTTTACCAAGGCAATATGACTATCTCCGAGTATGCTGATAAGTTTGATTCGTTGGCCAAATATTTTCGTTACTTTCGTGACCATGTGGATGAGGATTACTGTAACGACCCAATTTTCGTATTATTATTTTTATGTGTTAAAATATTTTATTTAACGTGGCATTTTAATTAAGTTAATAACTTGAGTTATTTATCGAGTACTTTAGTTATTAAGCGAGAGAGAGAGTTAACGTGTTATTGGGCCAAGCCAATTGGGCTTGAGGCCCAATGGGCCTTGTGTGTGTGAGGGGGCGCCATATGGCCATGAAGGAAGGGAGAAACATTTCATTTCTCATGGTTCTTGTGTTCTGGAGAGGAGAAGAGGAGAGCTTGGGAGCTAGAGCAAGGGGAGAGCTAGGGATTCGAGATCTTCGTCGTGTTTTCTTCGAATCCAGGTAAGAGAGTAGATTTCATATTCGTGGGTGACCCGAGGAAGGGGAGAATGTCGATTTCTCCTCACCCGAACTTCCTCCACCCCATTTTCGTTTTAGCTTAGAACGGATTTTCTTGATGGAAATCGTTCCTAAGGTTCTTAATATGTTTAACATGCTTTTAACATGATTAATGAACGGATTTAATGATTAAAAAACGAGTTTATGAAAGATTAAACTCAAGAACTTTGTGTTCTTGAGAGTTTTGAGTAAAAGTGATAAATTCTTACTTTTTCGTAGTAAAAATGGTAGATCGGTGAAATGAACCGTCCTTTTGTGTTTAGATATGTTTGTTATGCTTGAATACAAACTCTTTTGGGATTTATAACATGAAAAATGAGATTTTTGGGCGTTTTTGTGTAGAAAACGCATGTTTTTCCGCCTCAGGCGCAATAATTTCCGCCTGAAACGGAAGAGCAGTGAGCAGCCAACCTTTCAGACTTTTCTGCGCCTCAAACGTAAATTTTTGCGCCTAAAACGTAAACTTACGCCTCAAACGTAAAAATTTCCGCCCCAGGCGGAAATGCTGCAGATTTCACCAATTTTTCATCTGCTATCTTCCTTTGCATGTATTTTCAATCAGTGTCTTATTCTTACATGATTGTTGATGTTTGTTGATGCTTGTTGATGCTTGTTGATGCTTATAATGATTGTTAATCATGTATGAAGTATAAATGAAGTATATTAAGGTGTTAATCAACTTAATAAAGAAGTATATCGAATTATGTTATTCGATAAAGAAGGATATTAAGGTATAGTGTTATCTTAATAAAGAAGTAATGTTGGATAGTGTTCCACATTAGTAAATGAAGAGCTTAATGCTAATTAAAATGATTGTGAGTGAATTCATGAAAAACATATACATGCATTCATGAATATATGTGATATTGGATATTCCAATAAAGAAGGATATCGGATTATATTTATCCGATAAAGCAGGATATTAGAGGTGAGATACTCTAATAAAGAAGATGGTACCACATGCATTAGAGGTGTCTAGAGGACATAGCATGAATGTGAAGCATTAGATTGCATTAGGGATTATGTGTGCATTTTATAATAAATGGTGTTTGACACATACTTGGTAAATGTTGATTGTTAATCCGTATGTGAGGAGCAGAGTCCGTCATGACTATAAAATGAACAACGCAGGGTCCGTCATGACCATAATCTGAACAATGTATTTGTTGATGTTTTGGTATTGTCCGAGACGACGTGAAACTATATGTTTGGTGTATTTTGTGGATGTTTGATTAGGTGATAAATGAAGTATATGCATGATATATGAATATGCATGAATGATGGTGATGTATATGTATAATGTATGATTATGCATGTTTTTATGAAGAAGTGTTTAAGTACAATTTACTTACACTTGTATATTTTGAGTATGTTATCTAACTCTCTTTTATGTGTTATGTGCTGGACCGTTGGGGGTCCAGATTTACAGGTTTTGTGGTATTCGATGTCGAGTCGTCGGTGAAGCTCCGCTCTGATTGTGACACGGGAAAGGGTTTTATATTGTATATAAAGTCTATTGTCTAGGTTGTTTTGTATAATCAATAAATACATTATTTGATTCAAAGAATTGTATAAACACTGTTTTTACTAATTAATTACATTAGTATTATTTTGATAGAGGAGTGTAATACTCGAGCCGATATTCAATAAATTAAATGTGATTTTCCGTTGCGTATTTTGAAAAAGATTTTACTAAAGGTAGAAATATATAAATAATGGGTTTGGGTGTTACAATTGGTATCAGAGCCCCGTTGTCTTCGGACTGTGTGGGTTATGTGTCGATCAGAGCAGGTCTGTGCAGTCAGACCAAGTGAGTGTAGTGTGTCAGTCGTGTTTGTCTAACAATTTTGTGTTGTTTGTTTTGTGAAATCATTCATGTTGTTCGTTTAGGAACTATGAGTGGTGTGAATTGGATTAATAGATCCATTGTTTTGTTAGGTAATGGTGTGAGTGCTATACTTCTATGTTTATAGTAGTTGTATATGCGTAGAGTTTAACCTTTTTGTAGTTTAAACTTGATGGATTGATGCTTATTGCTAATTGTTGATGATCCGGCATGATGTAAAACTGCATGTGACGATCCGGCATGATACAAAACTGCATGTGGTAATGATTT
Organism: Trifolium pratense; assembly: GCF_020283565.1. Classification (NCBI taxonomy): domain Eukaryota; kingdom Viridiplantae; phylum Streptophyta; class Magnoliopsida; order Fabales; family Fabaceae; genus Trifolium; species Trifolium pratense. Next base: position 57,298,656 of record NC_060062.1, on the reverse strand, counting down.
GAAATAATTTTAAAAACTAATATTATTTCTTGAAGATTTTGGTGAAAATATAGAGTTATTTTCTTTTGAGTGAGTGAAAATTAATTTTCAAAATGGTGAGAAGAGTAGGATATTAATGTGTCCTGATATGTGTTTGTTATATGTTTGTTTATAACATGTGCTAGATGATTACTAGGCATTTGAATTGCTATGCGTTTTATGAGTAAAAACATGAAGATCTCATAATTCTATGTTGTGATTGTTGATGCATGATTTTAATTGTGCTTTCAAGTCTATAATGATGTTATATGCTTGAAGTTTTGGATTTTGTGGATTAGTGAGTCGAGAAAACGAGAGTTTAGTGAGCGTAAGTTCAAAACCGTAGCAGAGCACCCAGATTTTTGGATGTGCTCGCTAGGCGAAGAATGAACCTCGCTAAATCTCGCCAAGTCTTGCTAAATCCTGTGAATGTTTTTGACTTGTCTCGCCGGGAGCTCGCTAGCTTTTGCTAAGCGAGGGAGCCAGACAAGAAATTTATTTTGTTGATGTCTTGTCCTAAGTTGATTGAATGTGAAATTTTGTCTTGTGTTTGTTAGGACGGAAATAAATGTGAATATGAATTATTGCTATGCAATGTTCATTTTTCTTTTGTTGTTTTGATTTCCTAACTTTGAGAAGTGAGGGAAGTATAGGTTACTTGGATGCTTGCATGAATTTGTGTTAGTGTTTAGGTATCGTGGGTTAGGTTTTGTCCCCTGTATGCGACATGCGTATAAACGATGTCGATACTAGTTTCTTCTTAGGGAGAATATGTTTAGAGACGATAGAACCGTTAGGTGTGAGCACCAGAAGTTCTAGTGGAAGAGTGTAGGTGGGTTTGAGATAAGTGGGGGAGAAGGTTATGTCCCTCCGAGATGTTTCGAACGTGAGAAGATTGGATGAGTAGAGATGTTCTTGAAGCGGAATATTCAGGAAGTGGTGACGTTGTTCGAAGTGGAATGGATGGGAACAACAAGTTGTGAGAAACTACTAGAAGAGAAGTTGTCGGGCCAAGTGTTTCTCCGTGGGGCGTTGGTGACATTGGTTAAGTAAGATGAAGAGCATTCGGGACGATCAAGGATCGTGTGTTGCACTAGAAGTATGGATATATGGTTTGTGTGGAGCGAAGTTGAAGTACCTATTCGATTAGAAGAAGTTGAATATGTAGAAGTGGAAGTGATTAGGATTCTTGAGAGGTGACGATTTTGAAGTAAGTTGTCATCCAAGGGGATCGGATGTTGTACCGGATGTTGGAGTAAGAAGTTTTACGTGAGTCGTGCATATGGTAGTATGTTGAATTGGTTGAACAAGTCGGAGTTCTAAGCCTAGTGTGCGAGGTGATTTCTAGAAGAGGTTTGAGAAACTTAGAGAAAGAGATGTGAAGATTAGTGAACTGTTGGTGTTAATTAATTGATGAAGGGAAGTAGGTTTTAAAGTAGATAAGAATGGAATTGAGAAATATCATAATAGGATTGGTATGTTTGTTGAATCGTTGGAAGTGAGGATTGTATGAGTAGTCGAGTTTATTCGAAGATGGAAGTAGGATAACAATTCGAAAGATTTTGTGAGAGGCTTGCCGAAGAAAGGGTAATTGGATTTGGATAATGACAGGGCAATTTGTGTCGAAGTTGAATGAGATCCTAGAAGTGGAGATGAAGCTAAAAGAGAGGTATTATTTTTGAATGATGAAGAATAAGAAAGTTAGCCGTTGGAGAATGTGTTGAGAGTGAGTAATAGGAGGTCATGTTGGAAGTGACTTGTGTTATGTGAGAGTTTGCGAAAAGGATTACCACACATATGAGTAGATGTTGTGTTTGAGCACATATAGTAAGGAGTTGAAAGTGATGCCTAAGGTAAGTGTCAGAGAGCATTTGGTAGTGCCCACAAGATAAGAGTGAGTAAGTATTTGCTAAGGAATTTGGATTCATGGAATGGAAGAGTCGGTAGAGACTAGTTTTGTTAGATGTATCGTGGATGTTGATGTGGTATGGTCACAATCGGTGACAATGAAGTAAAGGATTTTAAATTGTTTCATCATGGATGATGGAACGGTAGTGATTTGGTGCATAACTTAAAAGGTATTTGGACGAAAATTTTGGAAATTTCCTAGAGATGTCATATTGGGATTAGACAAGGAGTCATGAGTAAGAATACTAAGACAAAGGTCGATTAGAATTTAATGGATGGGATTAGATCGTATGACGAGTATTTGGAGCTTTGTGGATTTAATTCGATGAGTGAATAAACGGAGAAGAGTGTGCTTGTTGCAATACAAGATGATGGGGAACATGGATAGGTGGAGTGTGAGAGAATTGAAGATGTTGTTGGAATCAACGAGATAGAGGTTATGATCGTTTGGAGAACCAATTTTAGGTGGTAGCCTAATTTTGAAGTAGCGAATTGCTAAGGGATTAAGGAGAAGTGGTATTGGAAAATGTTGCGTTAAGGAATGCAAATGTTGGTTGAGAGATTACTTGGGAACGGCATAGTCGTGTTGGGATTCGACTCAATGATTGGAGATATGTGAGAAAAGGAATTTGACGGTTAGAGACGGTAGTTTTTAGCTTGTGTCAATGAAGTTTGAGAATGTTGGTCATCAAGTGATTGTTGGAATTGAACTATCAAGTGATAAGTTGGAATAAGATTCGAATATGAATAAGTGATGTAACACGGTTAAGTGATTCATGAGGGAATCAGAGAATTATGGAGTTGTGGAAGTATTCCACGGAAGTATCTTTCGGAGAGTTCGATTGGTTATACCTGTTTTGGGGCAGAGTTGTGAGTACCGTAGAATGTGAGTCTGTGGATGTTTCGTGCGAAGTTGACGTTTTAGCGGTTTGATAAGAATGGTTTATGCCGATATCATGATTGTTGACTATCTATCGACAAATTGAGGAACTGGCCGTCCTTGATCTCTTGTTGATAAATGGACAAAAATTGTGTTGGATGGGATAAACTAATTTTGTCATACTTGGTAATGTGTAGCGTTTTGAACGTTTCGTTGGAGGGTCGGATATAGGAGTTATCCGGAGTTGTTTTAGTAGCGTAATTTTCGAGGGCGAAAATCTTTTAAGTGGGGGAGAGTTGTAACGACCCAATTTTCGTATTATTATTTTTATGTGTTAAAATATTTTATTTAACGTGGCATTTTAATTAAGTTAATAACTTGAGTTATTTATCGAGTACTTTAGTTATTAAGCGAGAGAGAGAGTTAACGTGTTATTGGGCCAAGCCAATTGGGCTTGAGGCCCAATGGGCCTTGTGTGTGTGAGGGGGCGCCATATGGCCATGAAGGAAGGGAGAAACATTTCATTTCTCATGGTTCTTGTGTTCTGGAGAGGAGAAGAGGAGAGCTTGGGAGCTAGAGCAAGGGGAGAGCTAGGGATTCGAGATCTTCGTCGTGTTTTCTTCGAATCCAGGTAAGAGAGTAGATTTCATATTCGTGGGTGACCCGAGGAAGGGGAGAATGTCGATTTCTCCTCACCCGAACTTCCTCCACCCCATTTTCGTTTTAGCTTAGAACGGATTTTCTTGATGGAAATCGTTCCTAAGGTTCTTAATATGTTTAACATGCTTTTAACATGATTAATGAACGGATTTAATGATTAAAAAATGAGTTTATGAAAGATTAAACTCAAGAACTTTGTGTTCTTGAGAGTTTTGAGTAAAAGTGATAAATTCTTACTTTTTCGTAGTAAAAATGGTAGATCGGTGAAATGAACCGTCCTTTTGTGTTTAGATATGTTTGTTATGCTTGAATACAAACTCTTTTGGGATTTATAACATGAAAAATGAGATTTTTGGGCGTTTTTGTGTAGAAAACGCATGTTTTTCCGCCTCAGGCGCAATAATTTCCGCCTGAAACGGAAGAGCAGTGAGCAGCCAACCTTTCAGACTTTTCTGCGCCTCAAACGTAAATTTTTGCGCCTAAAACGTAAACTTACGCCTCAAACGTAAAAATTTCCGCCCCAGGCGGAAATGCTGCAGATTTCACCAATTTTTCATCTGCTATCTTCCTTTGCATGTATTTTCAATCAGTGTCTTATTCTTACATGATTGTTGATGTTTGTTGATGCTTGTTGATGCTTGTTGATGCTTATAATGATTGTTAATCATGTATGAAGTATAAATGAAGTATATTAAGGTGTTAATCAACTTAATAAAGAAGTATATCGAATTATGTTATTCGATAAAGAAGGATATTAAGGTATAGTGTTATCTTAATAAAGAAGTAATGTTGGATAGTGTTCCACATTAGTAAATGAAGAGCTTAATGCTAATTAAAATGATTGTGAGTGAATTCATGAAAAACATATACATGCATTCATGAATATATGTGATATTGGATATTCCAATAAAGAAGGATATCGAATTATATTTATCCGATAAAGAAGGATATTAGAGGTGAGATACTCTAATAAAGAAGATGGTACCACATGCATTAGAGGTGTCTAGAGGACATAGCATGAATGTGAAGCATTAGATTGCATTAGGGATTATGTGTGCATTTTATAATAAATGGTGTTTGTTGGGTTTTTGTATATTGGCTACATTTTGCAAAAACATATTTTAGCCAAGTGTTGAGACAAGTGTGCTGACCCCAAGTGTTGTGACAAATGTTGTGACACTTTGGAACAACACCTGACTCTGTTCTGCGCGCGCCAGCTGGATGTTATTATTTTCTACTCAATCTTTTGAAGATCTGTTTGAAGAATTATGTCAAGGTTTCTTACAAAGGAAGGCGCACGTGTTTAATGTGTTTCATGAGGCAGCTAAACCCTAGTTTTATTTTCCAAAAGAATTATATTTTTGGAAAATATATTTTTGCGGTTTCAAAAATATAACTATTGTTTTCAAAAATATATCACTGCTGCCGCAATTCTAGAAGCCCTAATTTTGTCTTGAAGCCCAAGTCGTTCTACTACTATAAATACGAAGGCAAGCATATGGTTTCAAGCATCTAAAATCGTGTATTACAAAGCGTGTGTTTTAGGGATTTTAGAGTGTTAATTGTGAGCCTATCTTGTGTCTCATTGATGCAAGCTTAGGACCTGAGTGTTATTGAGTTGTAAGTGTGAACTTCTCCTAAGCTTTGAAGTACGGAGATTGTTCCATTGTGTTGTGTGGTTTACTCGCAAGCTTTTAAGCAAGAGTGAATCCTAGTTTCTTAGGAGTGTGTCTCCACCTGTTGTGTTTGTGGAATTGAATAGCAGCGCTGTCTGTGTTGCTAAGGTAGGAATTGGGACGGGGTCTCATATCTAGGAGTTCCTAGGTAGAAGGATCATTGGGTAGTGATTAAGTGAGAAGTTGTAAACGGGTGAGTTTAGCTTCGAAGTAATACTGCTGATAGTGGACTTCATTCCTGGATTGGTATCCCCCAGAGTAGGCTTTAGGCTGAACTGGGTTAACAACTCTTGTGTGTTATTTACTTTACTGTTTGTATTGTTTTATGTTATTTGCTCTGTTTATAGACAAGTGTTGGCGCACCAGTAACAACATCTGTCTACAACAGACAAGTGTTGCTACACTTTGAGCAACACCTGTCCACTGTGTGCCAGGAATTTCAATTGGCATCAGAGCAGGCACCCTGTTCTGAATTTTAGGGTGAGCTCCAGGGAAATCGTTTCTGGCAAGGATGGACAAAGAAGGAGGTTTTGTTACCAGACCACCTCTTCTGGTTGGTGCTTCAAACTATGACTATTGGAAGTCCCGCATGATGGCCTTTCTAAAACAAATTGATAGCAAGACATGGAAGGCAGTGCTGAGAGGGTGGACTCCACCTGTGAAGATGGACAAAGATGGTAAACCAACTTTTGAGTTGAAATCTGCTGAAGAATGGTCCAAAGAAGAGGATGAGCTTGCTCTTGCAAACTCAAAAGCATTATATGCACTATATAATGGTGTTGACAAACACATATTCAGACTCATCAAAAAGTGTGTCTCTGCTAAGGAAGCTTGGACAATTCTTGAGACTGTTCATGAAGGTACCTCTAAAGTGAAGTTGTCAAAGCTACAACTCCTAACAACTAAGTTTGAGAATCTAAGAATGAATGATGATGAAACCATTCAGGATTTTCACATGACCATACTTGATTTTGACAATCAATTTGATGCCTTGGGTGAAAAGATACCTGAAGAAAAGCTGGTAAGAAAAATGCTTAGGTCTTTACCTAAGAAGTTTGACATGAAAGTCACAGCTATAGAAGAAGCAAAGGATATCACAGATATGAAGCTAGATGAACTAGTTGGTTCACTACAAACCTATGAGGTAGCTACAAATGAAAAGATGGATAAGAAAAACAAGAGCATTGCCTTTGTCTCGAATGCTGAGGAAGAAGATCAACAGAGTGACACGGAGTCTGAGAATAGCATCTCTGATGCAATGGTTCTTCTAAGAAAACAATTTAATAAGGTGCTAAAAATAATGGACAAACGTCCAAAGACAAGTGCAGCTGACATTGGTTGCAACACTTACAGGAATTTCAGAAAACCTGTAACAGATGAGAAATCAGCTCCAAATAAAGGTGTTCAATGCCATGAATGTGAAGGGTATGGACACATTAGAACTGAATGTGCAACCTTCTTGAAGAAACAGAAAAAGGGGTTAACTGTTTCATGGTCAGATGAGGATTCTGAAGGAGAAACTGATACTGCAAAGTCTATTCATGCACTGACAGGTGTATGCACATCTGACACTGAATCATGTGATGAAGAGCTGACCTTTGATGAACTTGCTGAATCATACAAGGAGCTGTGTCTAAGGAGTGAAAAAGTCTGCAGAATCTCAGAAAAACAAAAGGAGACAATCTCAAAGTTGCAAACTGAAAGAATTGTCAATCTAACAAAAATCTCTGAGATTGGTGTTAAGTGTGAAGAAGAGTTGAAAACAATTGAGGAGCAGAAGGCAATCATCGCCAATCTGGAAACAGATAAGCTTGAGCAACTAGCAGAAATATCTAAGCTGAATGAAGAGGTAACTGAATTGAACTCTCATCTTGAGAATCTAAAGAAGCATGTTGTTATGTTATTTAAAGGAACTGACCTAGATGAAATCCTAGAAAAACTACCTACCCCTAGTAGAGCCAAAACAGGCATTGGGTATGAGTATAAAAGCGTTAATAGAATTAAAGATTACAACAAAGATGGAAAATATATGCCTGAGATAAGTAACCAACCCTCTCCAACAATGTATGGAAAAATGTCACCACACTTGTCCACCGGACATCATACTACACACAGACAAGTGTTACCACATATGGCTCCACATCGTCAAAGAAGGCAGAATCCTAGATTTATACCAAGGCATAAAAGCAAATATCGTTCATGGAGATGCCATCACTGTGGAAGAAAGGGGCACATAAGACCTTACTGCTATAAGTTATATGGGTATCCAAATGAAACTATTCAAGAGAAATTTGATCCATCCATAACTAATGCAAAGAAGGAGTGGAAACAAAAGGTTGATGTAACCAACACCAAGGGTTGTGCAGCTGAAAGTTGTGAGAAAAGCTTGATTGCTCACACTTCTCTTAGAGCCTCATCAAAAGAAGATTGGTACTTTGATAGTGGTTGTTCAAAACATATGACCGGTGTTGAAAAATATTTGATGGATATAAAATCCTATGCAACAAGTTTTGTAACATTCGGAGATGGAGCTAAAGGAGAAATTAAAGGTATAGGAAGGCTGATTGACAATGGTCTACCTAAACTTGAAAATGTTCTTATTGTAAAAGGGCTAACTGCTAATCTAATTAGTATACGCCAACTATGTGATCAAGGCATGCAAGTCAACTTTACAAAAAATGAATGTCTTGTTACCAATGATGAAGGTGACATCCTGATGAAGGGTGTTAGATCGAAGGATAATTGTTACTTGTGGGTTCCTCTAGAAGAAGCTAATGTATCTACATGTCTCTTAACAAAAGAAGATGAGGTTAAGTTGTGGCACCAAAAACTAGGACATCTTAACCTGAAGAGTATGAAAACTATCAGAGGCTTACCAAACTTACAAATACAGGAAGACAACATCTGTGGCGAATGTCAGATTGGCAAGCAAACCAAAGTGTCGCACCAAAAGTTGCAACACTTGTCCACTTCTAGAGTTCTTGAGCTACTACACATGGACTTGATGGGTCCTATGCAAGTTGAAAGCCTTGGAGGTAAGAAATATGCTTTTGTTGTTGTTGATGATTTCTCTAGATACACTTGGGTTAACCTCATTAGGCAAAAATCTGAAACCTTTGATGAATTCAAAGATCTTTGCTTACAACTTCAAAAAGAAAACGACTATGGTATTTTAAGAATTAGAAGTGACCATGGAAAGGAGTTTGAAAACTCTAAATTTGCTGAGTTTTGTGCTGCTGAAGGAATAGCTCATGAATTCTCTTCACCTATTACACCTCAACAAAATGGTGTGGTTGAAAGAAAGAACAGAACTTTACAAGAATCTGTTAGGGTTATGTTACATGCCAAAAACCTTCCTTATAAATTTTGGGCTGAAGCTATGAATACGTCATGTTACATCCATAATAGAGTAACATTAAGAACAGGTACTGCAACAACACTGTGTGAACTATGGAAGAACAGAAAGCCTACTGTAAAATATTTCCATGTGTTCAGATCAAAATGTTACATCTTGGCCGATAGAGAACCTAGGAGGAAATTGGATCCCAAAAGTGATGAGGGAATATTTCTAGGTTATTCAACCAACAACAGAGCCTATAGAGTTTTCAATTCTAGAACGAAAACCATGATGGAATCAATCGATGTCGTAATTGATGATACTGATTTGACAAGTATAGATTCAGCTGAAGAGACAGATGTAGTCACACCTGTCCCAACACCAGATGATGATCAAGCTGAATATGATTCTATTCAAGACTTTGAGCCTAATACAGAGAATTTGAGACCAAACAAAGGTCCATCAATCAGAGTTCAGAAGAACCACTCAAAGGAAATCTCTATTAGAAATCCTGACCAAGGAGTTACCATAAGAATATCTACATATGTAATTCTCAAGAATTTGAAAGAAGAAGCTCAATCTGGAAAGTTAAGGGGCAAGCTAAGTATTTGCCTATTTAAAGAATTGTAGCAGTTACTGCATGTAACGCGTGCAACCGCCTCTTTTCCCTCTCTCCATTGTATGGTGCACGCTAATCAAGGGAAATGTGATATGAATTCTTCCTCTAAAGTTAATGTTAATGTTGGTACTTCTGGTAAAGTCATGATTGACTATGTGATTGATTGGTTCAAGAAAATCGTTCTTGAGACTAATGTTGTGCAAGATGTTGACACATCTTTGGCCCGAGAGAATAAACAAGGTGAAACTGTTCCTGAAATCCCCGAACATGTGATTGTTCCTGGAAATGAAAATGGTCAGGTGATGACTGATAATAAAGAAGAAGTGTCTGACGAACACACTGATGTTAATTCCCCATCTAATGAGAAAAGTTGTTTGAACTTGAAGAAGTTCATATTGGTTGAATGGTCCCTAGAAGTGGAGGATGGACTATTCATGGCAGGGCGTGTAATAGACCTGTCCATTATTATTCAGGCGTGTAGCTTTGGTGATGATTTGTTGTATGGTTTGATTTATTTTCAAACCTATATTAACCTGTTGGACCTAGAATGTGGAGTATGTGCAAAGGTCATTATGTTGTGCCTGAAGTTTGTTGATGAGTTTTCTAGTTCGAATTCCGCTGCATATATATCTGATGGAAAACTCATGGTGGTTTTGGGTGCTGAGTATGCAAAACTATGGTGTTCTTTGAAGCTGTATCCCTTGGTGAGGTGATACTCGATGAGAGATCCAACTAACTTGTTAGAGATGCCAAAGATACTTGAGGGTGATCTCAAGTCCACTCATAAAGACACTCATATATGAAGTTTGTTGAAGAGAGATCTGAATGAACTTATGAGCAATTTATTTTTGCTTCTAATCCTAAAAGTCAACCTCCAGTGGCTTTGATAAAGGATCTCTTTGTGTATTCCTTGAGAAGGAGACTGATGTCCTCCCAAATGTTGGAACATCTGACCAGCAGATTATGCAGTTATTAAGGGGGAGTCCTTAATCTGAAGCTGGAAGACCTTGAAGACATGTCAGACTTAATGTCTTGACATCTTTATATTGAGAATTTATTTTTCTCAATATGAATGGTGGTATTTCTCTGAAACGGGATGAAGGTTGTTTACTCTAACTTGATATCATCAAGTCTATGAGAGCATGGAACTCTTGTTCTGCTGTAGTAAAAAGCACTTCAAGGGATTATGAACATTGGAGCTGTTTCAACTTATGTTCAATGGTTAATTGTTATCTGTACTTTGGAGCGTCATCCAAATCACCTAGGATGAGCATTTTAGTTGGGAGCAAATGATTATTGTTCTTTGTTATTGAAAGCTGATCAACTACTAATGGTTGATTCTCTTGTGTCCCCCTGCTGTTGTTAATTATGAGTTACTAAAACCACAAGTGAGTTACTGCTGATTCACTCGTGGAACTCATCCCTAAGACGGATGTTGTGTCAGATGTTGATGCATCTATGACACTGGAGACAAATGTTGTACCATGTGTAGGTACATCTGCTCAGCCAATGGTTGGTACTCTCACTAGGAAGCAGATGAAAATTCTTATGTTCTGAATGTGTTTCTGATATTGTGTGCTCATATATGTGACATTCAGAGGTGATTACTACTAGTATATGTGACTATTTCAGACCTGTTTCTGAAACTTCTGGTTTGAAGTTCTTATATGATTGTTGAAGATGGATTTGGTATATGCCTCTTGAAGTTGAAACTGGTTAATCTTCATCTGTGTGTGTGTAACTCTGAGCTAGATGTCCTGGAAATTATGTCACCTGACAGGAAGAAATATGACATGTAAGTGTTCCTTCTTAGATGATGTCTCTTTCATGATGTGCAAACAAGGGGGAAATGTTTGGTGTGGTGGATATGATATGGTTCCTCCACTACTGATTTATATATGATGAACTATGTATCCCATGGTGTTATATTTGGTTGTAGTAGCTCTGTGCACTATGTGGTTGATGTGATGAAGATAGTATAGGTTTATGGCTTGTTACTTATGATCTTCATGCTATACTGTTGGAGTTTGGTCATGGTATTGTGGATGAAAGCGCGCATGTTCTCTTTCCACTACTTTTGTTCTCCACATCTTTTGTGGGCAAGGCCCTGGATTTCCAGCACATGTGTGTGCATTTTGGTTTGTAATAATTGCACCCTGACACTTCTATTTCCTATGCATGATGTTTGTCTAAATTATGGCTAAAAAGGGGGAGTAGTGTGCGTGTGTGACAAGTGTGTGGACAGATGTTCTCACATCTGGAGACTGTTGACTGTTTTTGCATGAATTGTTCGTATGCGTGTGTGACAAGTGTGTGGACAGATGTTCTCACATCTGGAGACTGTTGACTGTTTTTGCATGAATTGTTCGTATGCTCGTATTGAGGGGGAATGTGAGTAATATGCATGTTATGAGGGGGAGTAGTGAATATTCTTTCTCTATCTGATGAGTGTATGCATGAATTCAGGGGGAGTGTGAGTGATATTATCTCTTGATCGCCTGAATGTATTTGATGACAAATGTTGTGCCAAGTGCTATGGCACCTGACTATTGAGTCCACTATCTATTATGACTGAGAATTTATTTTTCTCAGATGTTTATGGGAATTTATTTTTCCCTGTTGTTCTTATGTTGATGAAATGCGCCTTAAACTATTAGGAGTTTATTTCTCCTACTTCTAAGCATCTACTATTGGGAGTTTATTTCTCCCTTGTGTTGTTCCATGAGGCTAGTTGTTTTTATTCCGCTGTTGCATTGCCTCTGATACTACTTATTTCTCTTGGAAGTAGTTTTAGTGTGTGTTACTTTCTTTCCTAGTTGTGTGATCATGTTGACTCGAAGGAAAGGTAATACTGTATCTCTCTATATACTGGTCTAATATTGTTTTAGCCAAAATTTGCCAAAGGGGGAGATTGTTGGGTTTTTGTATATTGGCTACATTTTGCAAAAACATATTTTAGCCAAGTGTTGAGACAAGTGTGCTGACCCCAAGTGTTGTGACAAATGTTGTGACACTTTGGAACAACACCTGACTCTGTTCTGCGCGCGCCAGCTGGATGTTATTATTTTCTACTCAATCTTTTGAAGATCTGTTTGAAGAATTATGTCAAGGTTTCTTACAAAGGAAGGCGCACGTGTTTAATGTGTTTCATGAGGCAGCTAAACCCTAGTTTTATTTTCCAAAAGAATTATATTTTTGGAAAATATATTTTTGCGGTTTCAAAAATATAACTATTGTTTTCAAAAATATATCACTGCTGCCGCAATTCTAGAAGCCCTAATTTTGTCTTGAAGCCCAAGTCGTTCTACTACTATAAATACGAAGGCAAGCATATGGTTTCAAGCATCTAAAATCGTGTATTACAAAGCGTGTGTTTTAGGGATTTTAGAGTGTTAATTGTGAGCCTATCTTGTGTCTCATTGATGCAAGCTTAGGACCTGAGTGTTATTGAGTTGTAAGTGTGAACTTCTCCTAAGCTTTGAAGTACGGAGATTGTTCCATTGTGTTGTGTGGTTTACTCGCAAGCTTTTAAGCAAGAGTGAATCCTAGTTTCTTAGGAGTGTGTCTCCACCTGTTGTGTTTGTGGAATTGAATAGCAGCGCTGTCTGTGTTGCTAAGGTAGGAATTGGGACGGGGTCTCATATCTAGGAGTTCCTAGGTAGAAGGATCATTGGGTAGTGATTAAGTGAGAAGTTGTAAACGGGTGAGTTTAGCTTCGAAGTAATACTGCTGATAGTGGACTTCATTCCTGGATTGGTATCCCCCAGAGTAGGCTTTAGGCTGAACTGGGTTAACAACTCTTGTGTGTTATTTACTTTACTGTTTGTATTGTTTTATGTTATTTGCTCTGTTTATAGACAAGTGTTGGCGCACCAGTAACAACATCTGTCTACAGCAGACAAGTGTGCCTTGATAGTAGTTTTACTTTGTGTAGACCGATAATTAATTTACCCTTTAGACTGTGAATTTAAGAAAAATAATTTTAAAAATCAATCATGAAATATTTCAGTAGGCTATGATAAAATTTCAGGCTTAAAATTCTACCGAAATTTAGACAGTGCCTTAATCGACCGTATAAATTATATCACAAAAAAAAAATAATAATAATAAATTCATTGTATGGGATAAGAATTACACGTTATGCATCATGGTGGCTTAATTTTCTTCACAAGTAAAAGTGGAAACGTGGAGTTAACTGAAAGTAAAAACGTGGACATATATTTACCATGTAGAAGTAGAAGTGAAACTCTATAAATAGGACCTTAGTGTTCACTACCTTTCACACAACCATCACTTTCAAAGCTGAGAATTACTTAAAAGGTACCAAATGAATTTTTCATTCTTCTCATAGTCGTATATTCTTTTATTTTGTTTGTATTTGTTCTTTTAAAAAATTGATCTCCTTAGTTCACTTTAAAACCTATAATTACTCTTCTTTATATCCACTAGCTTTTAAGTTTAGGTTCTTTTGTTCCTTTTGTTTTAAAACTTCTAACACAGTCATGATATTTGTGCAAATGTTGATTATGTCACTAGATTTTCATTTCTCCTAGTGTTTAGCTTAATCAAATCAACCTGTGTAAAGTTAAACATCTTTTTTCCAAAATTTAAGAACATGGTACTACTTGATCAAATATATTAGTCACTGGTTGTCCATTTCTCTGTTTTAGCTTTGACATTTAACTCATATAACCATGTTGATTCTTTAAGTGATAACTAAGTAAGGTGTAGCCATGTAAGGTGTAGCCATGTAACAGGATAGTAACAAGAGTGGATACTTCTAAAAATGAAATCTTTGGATTAACATGATGAGTTAAAATATCAAGTATTTGGTCCCTTAATAAACAAGAATATGCACGTAGGTCTCTATTAGAAACAAAATGAGATGCATTTTCTTAATTAATATTACAGTTTCAGTTTTTGAATAATTTCCTTTAATACATTAGTAACAATGATAGTTACTTAGATATAGTGTTTTGATGAGTGAATAGGTAACATAGAAGAAGGAGATTGCACAAGTTATTCTGAAAAGCTCAAAGGTAAGGGGTTATACTAATAATAAGTTGGTGAGCACAAGAAATGTGGTAATTGTATATATATTATTAGTTATAATTAGGAACTTGTGTACTTAATGTTATAATTATAAGGTAACATAGAATTGATTAAAATAAGTTAATATGCAGGGGATGATAATCCCTGTAATATTGAATTATTGAAAGTAGAACTCCCTTTTAATATATGTGGTATGTGAATACAATCTATATATGATCTTAACTCATTTTCTCATAATATAAAACAGCATGTTCAAATAGTTAGAATAATAATTCATGATACATTCTCTACATCTTTGAACTATCTATTGTAAACTATGTGTGTACTTGAAGCTGTTTATGGTAAAAAGTTGAGGTGAACATGAGTTTCGGATACTAACTATACTAAATTGACTGATAACAAAGTAAATCAAAGTCGATGAGTTGAATAATTAATCACCTTTAATAGGTGAAGAGCAAAACAGGGTGTTTCTTACAGTACTAGAATGTATGTAAGACTGAGGATAGGTCCGGCTGGGTCGCCTCAAGACCTAATGGGGATCACCGGCGTTTTGAACTCCTACCAATAGTCAGTGATAGCAACTCTGACTGGAGGAAATCATACAACCCGACGTGGTGAAACCTGACTGTGCAGGACTATCTATAATAAGGTGTAGCGCTCGGGCCAGAATGGTTGAGACATATTTGATATATGTCGATTGCATACAACCATGATATGGCAGTTGAAACGGCCTTACGCTCATAATAAAAGTCTCCATGGAGTCGGTGTGTCAAAAATAAATACCAAATAAGTTAAGTAAACTAACTTTGGATAGTGAATTTTTGTCTCGGTTTATCATTTGAATTCGATGAGGACTAACAAATTTTGGGTGGTGAGAATTATTTGACTAAGTGCTATAATGTCTTGAATGTGAATAATCTTAAGTGATGACCCTAATATATTAACTTATTGATACATGCTTCTGAGATGAATTCTTACATTTATCACAATACATGCTTCTGTGATTAACTATTAAATTTTCTGTGAAACTGCTTATGATAATATGTGATTCCTTGATTCAACATAATTTTATGTCTAGACATGTATAGTAATTAGAAGAGATAAAATGCATGTAAGTGTATAATACTATGTGTAACCTTGTGATCTCATCGCGTGGTAAGCTTGTGTACGAGTATTTCACCCTTACATTACAGATAATGCCGAGGGAGCCGCTGAACCACTCGGGAACCCGGAAAATTGAGTGTCTAGAGGAGATGGGTGACGCTGTTTGGGAGCTGGATAGAGCGTCACAAACCTTGACTTTTACTGGATTCGTGAAGACAACTGAAGGAATAGGAGGATTACTTGTTTCATCTATCATACACCATATTACCCTGGAGATGGTGCTGTCATTAGAGAGAATGATAATGGCCCTCAACCTTAATGGAGTTGGAAGAGGTTCTAACTCTACTGGACCTAGGGGACCAAGGCCTCGTGTTGGTCGTACTGCCCGTATGAGAGTGCGTAGCCGTAGTCCAGTTTATTATAATTTTGTGAATGATCATCAAGCAAATTTAAGAATGAATAATAATGATAATCAAATTGTACCTGATGAAGATCCTTCTGAAGACTCTAGTGGTGGAGAAGCTAATGGGAATAATGGAAGTCTCCCTAATGGTCATTAATAATAATAATAATGGTTAGGCAGTATGTAAAATACTAACTAATGGTAGGATTAAGTCTTGAAGCCTTTTGGGTTATTATAATAGACTAGATAAGTCCATGCTTCGTGACTCTCTTTTGTGACTCTTGGTGGCAGTAACTTCTAGGGGATAAGGTGTATGACTCATGATTAGTTAAGAATAGTTTGATCTAATTAGGAACTATTTACTTGCAGGTTTTGTGAAATAGTTAACTATACCTGTCAAGTTTAACTATGTAAGCCTACTGGCATGAAAATTATGACTTTGTGAAATATATGATGCATATTCTATATAATAATGTGTTTTCATTTTATATTTATTAAATTTTATTTAGACTCAAAGTAAAAATATATTATTGATATTTCATTACGAGTAAAATATATAAATAGAGTTAATTCATATTCGCGATTAAATTTTACGACTTAACACCATTTTCTATAGTTCCTGAAAATGGGGTGTTACAATAGTGGTATTAGAGCACGGTTGTATCTTTTGGGTTAACTTGTGTTTTAGGTCTATTATGTTTTTGTTGTGTATAAACATTGGGAATTGTTTGAATTTTCTTTCTATAAGGTTTTAATTGATATTACCTTCTAGGAATTCAATGGCTCGTAGGAACACACGTTTAAATCCTGGGAATGCTGAAGGTGACATCAACAATGCTGATAATGACATGGATAGAGCTATCCAAGCGATGGCGAACATGGCGGCTTCCATTGCACAACAAACTGCTGCGAAGACTCAAAGAGACCTTCGAAAACAACAGAGGGAGGAACAAGCTGTTGAGTCCAAAGGATTGGTGGATTTTAGACGTCACGATCCTCCACAATTTCAGGGAGACCCGGAGCCGGAGAAAGCTGACTTATGGCTTCAGGAAATTGAGAAAATTTTTGATGTACTGAAGTGTCCTGATGGAGTAAAAGTGACCTATGCAACTTACTTGTTGCTTGGAGATGCAGAATATTGGTGGAAGGGAGCCCGACAAATAGTTGAAGCTAATAACCAAGAAGTCACATGGGAGATATTTCGTACTAAGTTTCTTGATAAATATTTTCCTAGGAGTGTAAGGACTGCAAAGGAACAAGAATTTCTGAACTTGAAGCAAGGAGGAATGACAATTGGGGAATACGCGGCAAAGTTTGAGTCGCTGGCAAAGTATTTTCGATTCTTCCAAGATCAAATTGTTGAAGATTGGTTATGTGAACGTTTTGAAGGAGGGCTGAAGCATAGCATTAAAGAGTCTGTCTTGCCACTGGAGATTCGTCAATTCCAACCGCTTGTGGAAAAATGCAGAAAGATAGAAGCAATGAAGGAAAGTGCAACAAATCGAGTGAATGTAGGAGGACCATCTAGGTCTAAGTATCCAACTCAAGGAGGGAACCAGAAGGGAAAGCACCAATACACAAAGCCTTATTCTCGACCCTCGGGGAATAATCAGGATCAACGACCATATCGTCCAATTGCATCTGCAGTTGGAAATGGAGCAAACAGGAACCAGAATCAGGAATTCACTCGAAGATGTTTCAAGTGCGGAAAACCAGACCATTTGGCTAATTCTTGTCCCGTGGACAGAATAGTATGTTTCAAATGTGGAAATGTAGGACACATGTCGAGGGACTGCTCAAACCAAAGAGTTGATCCTGTGGTGAACAAGGTGGGGGCTACAAGGCAAAAGGAGAACGGAAGGGTTTATACTCTAAGTGGTGTCGAAGCCTCTCAATCAGAAGATCTTATACAAGGTAGTTGCAATATGGCGGGTAATCTCTTAACTGTGCTATTTGATTCAGGAGCAACTCATTCTTTTATCTCTATGGATCGAGTAAAACAATTGGAATTGTCTGTTACGCAATTGCCTTATGATTTAATAATTTCTACACCAACTGCTAAACCTTTGGTAGCGAATTTAGTTTGCTTGAAAAGCCCTATTGTCATCCACAATAAGCAATATCTTGTTGATTTGATATGTTTGCCTTTAACACAATTAGATGTGATTTTAGGCATGGATTGGTTATCTTCCAACCATATCCTTCTAGACTGTGCTCATAAGACTTTAGTTTTTCCTAAACCCGAGAATTCTGGACTAATATCCGTAAGTGAGGTTGTAGTTTCTTTGAAAGAAGGAGCTCAAGGGTATTTGTTATTGTCTTCCTTAGAAGTTACGAAGGAAGTTAGTTTGAGCCAAATTCCCGTAGTGAAAGATTTTCCGGAAGTATTTCCAGATGATGTTCCAGGTCTACCACCGGTAAGGGATATCGAGTTCTCGATCGATCTAATCCCTGGATCAAGTCCGATCTCTATCGCACCATATAGGATGTCACCTATCGAATTAGCAGAGTTAAAGGCTCAACTTGAGGATTTGTTGTCAAAACAATTTATAAGACCAAGTGTATCACCTTGGGGAGCGCCAGTGCTATTGGTGAAGAAGAAGGATGGAGGCTCAAGACTTTGTGTAGACTATCGTCAATTGAACAAGGTGACAATCAAGAACAAATATCCACTCCCACACATTGATGATTTAATGGATCAACTTCGTGGAGCGGTTGTCTTCTCAAAGATAGATTTGAGGACGGGATATCATCAAATAAGGGTAAAAACTGAGGATGTATCCAAAACTGCGTTTAGAACTCGATATGGACAATATGAATATCTCGTGATGCCATTTGGAGTGACGAATGCACCTGCGATTTTCATGGACTATATGAACCGGATTTTTAATCCATTCCTTGATAAGTTTGTTGTCGTATTCATCGATGATATTCTCATATATTCCAAGAGTTACGAGGAGCATGAAGACCATCTGCGTCAAGTTTTACAGATCCTACATGAAAAGAAGTTGTACGCAAAACTATCAAAATGCGAATTTTGGCTTGAGGAAGTGAAATTCCTGGGGCACGTGATTACAAGGGATGGAATAGCTGTAGATCCCGCAAAAGTAGAGACAATACTTTCATGGGAACGACCGCAGACAGTGACCGAGATTCGTAGCTTCGTTGGCTTAGCCGGATACTATCGAAGATTTATCGAAGGATTTTCAAAGATTGCGGCACCATTAACTAAACTCACGAAGAAAAATCAACCATTTGTATGGACCCAAGAGTGTGAGGAAAGTTTTCAAACCATGAAAAGGCTTTTGACAACATCACCCGTGTTAGTTTTGCCACAACCAGATCAACCATATGAAGTTTATTGTGATGCTTCATACCAAGGGCTAGGATGTGTGCTTATGCAGCATAGGAAAGTTGTAGCTTACGCCTCGAGACAGTTGAAGACTCATGAGAAAAACTACCCAACACATGATTTGGAATTAGCTGCAGTAGTCTTTGCATTAAAGATTTGGAGACATTACTTATATGGAGCTAGATTTGAAGTGTACAGTGACCATAAAAGTTTGAAATACCTTTTTGATCAAAAGGAGCTCAACATGAGGCAGCGACGTTGGATGGAATTTCTCAAAGATTATGATTTCACCTTACTTTATCATCCTGGGAAAGCAAATGTTGTGGCGGATGCATTAAGTCGGAAGACGATTCACATTTCTGCCATGATGGCAAAGGAATTGGAGTTGATAGAAAAATTTCGAGATCTCAATCTCAATATGGAATTGTCTAACGGAAAAATTTGCTTTGGAATGATCAAGGTGTCTAATGGACTCATGGAGGATATTCGTCAGCAACAAGAAAATGATGAACATCTGAATGAGAAGAGAAAATTAATTGGACAAGAAAAAGCTAAAGAATTCAGTTTGGGAACTGATGGCATTTTAAGATGCAATGGGAGAATTTGTGTTCCAAATAATATGGATATGAGAAAAATGATTTTGGACGAAGCACATAAGAGCATGCTTAGTATTCATCCAGGAGCGACGAAAATGTACCAAGATTTGAGGCAGAAGTTTTGGTGGCCAGGAATGAAAAAGCAAGTCGCAGAGTACGTTGCATCATATCTAACATGTCAAAAAGCAAAAGTTGAACATCAAAGACCAGCGGGGGAGCTTCAATCGTTGGACATACCAGAGTGGAAGTGGGAGAATATTTCAATGGATTTTGTGGTGGGGTTACCAAGAACCAGACATAATTTTGATTCAATTTGGGTGATCGTAGATAGACTAACAAAGTCAGCACATTTCTTACCTGTTAACATTAACTACAATGTGGAAAAGTTGACTGAAATCTACATCAAGGAAATCATCCGATTACATGGGGTGCCTTCAAGTATCATTTCAGATCGGGATCCAAAATTCACTTCTCATTTTTGGCAAAATTTACAAAAAGCTTTAGGGACGAAATTGCAACTAAGTTCAGCATACCACCCTCAGACGGATGGTCAAACAGAGAGAACGATTCAATCTTTAGAAGATTTGCTTAGGGCATGCGTTCTAGACAACAGAGGAAGTTGGGATGATCTACTACCACTAATCGAGTTTACTTATAATAATAGTTTTCACTCGAGTATAGGTATGGCTCCTTTCGAAGCTTTGTACGGGAGAAAAAGCCAAACACCGCTTTGTTGGTATCAAGACGGAGAGAGCTCTATATTCGGACCAGAAATAGTCCAGCAAACAACAGAGAAAGTTAAACAAATCCGTGAAAAGATGAAGGTTGCACAGAGCAGACAAAAGAGCTACTTTGATCGAAAAAGAAGACCTCTCGAATTTCAAGAAGGTGAACATGTATTTGTGAAAGTCACATCAACGACTGGGGTAGGTAGAGCTATTAAGGCTAGAAAACTCACTCCAAAATTCATTGGACCATATCAAATTCTTCGTCGTATTGGTCCAATAGCTTATCAAATCGCTTTACCACCTTTTCTTTCGAATATCCACAATGTTTTACATGTTTCGCAATTAAGAAAATATGTACCCGACCCATCTCACATAATTGAACCTGATGAAGTCCCATTGAGAGAAAACTTGTCATATGAAACATCTCCCGTAAGGGTTGTTTGGGATCAAGCAACTGGGGATTCAACATGGGAGTTGGAGGACAATATGAAATCACAATATCCAGAATTATTTCAAGGTACACAATTTCGGGGACGAAATTTTTTTTAGTGGGGTAGTAATGTAACACCCAAATATTTTTAACTTGTTTTATGTGTGCCTTGATAGTAGTTTTACTTTGTGTAGACCGATAATTAATTTACCCTTTAGACTGTGAATTTAAGAAAAATAATTTTAAAAATCAATCATGAAATATTTCAGTAGGCTATGATAAAATTTCAGGCTTAAAATTCTACCGAAATTTAGACAGTGCCTTAATCGACCGTATAAATTATATCACAAAAAAAAAAATAATAATAATAAATTCATTGTATGGGATAAGAATTACAAGTTATGCATCATGGTGGCTTAATTTTCTTCACAAGTAAAAGTGGAAACGTGGAGTTAACTGAAAGTAAAAACGTGGACATATATTTACCATGTAGAAGTAGAAGTGAAACTCTATAAATAGGACCTTAGTGTTCACTACCTTTCACACAACCATCACTTTCAAAGCTGAGAATTACTTAAAAGGTACCAAATGAATTTTTCATTCTTCTCATAGTCGTATATTCTTTTATTTTGTTTGTATTTGTTCTTTTAAAAAATTGATCTCCTTAGTTCACTTTAAAACCTATAATTACTCTTCTTTATATCCACTAGCTTTTAAGTTTAGGTTCTTTTGTTCCTTTTGTTTTAAAACTTCTAACACAGTCATGATATTTGTGCAAATGTTGATTATGTCACTAGATTTTCATTTCTCCTAGTGTTTAGCTTAATCAAATCAACCTGTGTAAAGTTAAACATCTTTTTTCCAAAATTTAAGAACATGGTACTACTTGATCAAATATATTAGTCACTGGTTGTCCATTTCTCTGTTTTAGCTTTGACATTTAACTCATATAACCATGTTGATTCTTTAAGTGATAACTAAGTAAGGTGTAGCCATGTAAGGTGTAGCCATGTAACAGGATAGTAACAAGAGTGGATACTTCTAAAAATGAAATCTTTGGATTAACATGATGAGTTAAAATATCAAGTATTTGGTCCCTTAATAAACAAGAATATGCACGTAGGTAACTCTATTAGAAACAAATTGAGATGCATTTTCTTAATTAATATTACAGTTTCAGTTTTTGAATAATTTCCTTTAATACATTAGTAACAATGATAGTTACTTAGATATAGTGTTTTGATGAGTGAATAGGTAACATAGAAGAAGGAGATTGCACAAGTTATTCTGAAAAGCTCAAAGGTAAGGGGTTATACTAATAATAAGTTGGTGAGCACAAGAAATGTGGTAATTGTATATATATTATTAGTTATAATTAGGAACTTGTGTACTTAATGTTATAATTATAAGGTAACATAGAATTGATTAAAATAAGTTAATATGCAGGGGATGATAATCCCTGTAATATTGAATTATTGAAAGTAGAACTCCCTTTTAATATATGTGGTATGTGAATACAATCTATATATGATCTTAACTCATTTTCTCATAATATAAAACAGCATGTTCAAATAGTTAGAATAATAATTCATGATACATTCTCTACATCTTTGAACTATCTATTGTAAACTATGTGTGTACTTGAAGCTGTTTATGGTAAAAAGTTGAGGTGAACATGAGTTTCGGATACTAACTATACTAAATTGACTGATAACAAAGTAAATCAAAGTCGATGAGTTGAATAATTAATCACCTTTAATAGGTGAAGAGCAAAACAGGGTGTTTCTTACAGTACTAGAATGTATGTAAGACTGAGGATAGGTCCGGCTGGGTCGCCTCAAGACCTAATGGGGATCACCGGCGTTTTGAACTCCTACCAATAGTCAGTGATAGCAACTCTGACTGGAGGAAATCATACAACCCGACGTGGTGAAACCTGACTGTGCAGGACTATCTATAATAAGGTGTAGCGCTCGGGCCAGAATGGTTGAGACATATTTGATATATGTCGATTGCATACAACCATGATATGGCAGTTGAAACGGCCTTACGCTCATAATAAAAGTCTCCATGGAGTCGGTGTGTCAAAAATAAATACCAAATAAGTTAAGTAAACTAACTTTGGATAGTGAATTTTTGTCTCGGTTTATCATTTGAATTCGATGAGGACTAACAAATTTTGGGTGGTGAGAATTATTTGACTAAGTGCTATAATGTCTTGAATGTGAATAATCTTAAGTGATGACCCTAATATATTAACTTATTGATACATGCTTCTGAGATGAATTCTTACATTTATCACAATACATGCTTCTGTGATTAACTATTAAATTTTCTGTGAAACTGCTTATGATAATATGTGATTCCTTGATTCAACATAATTTTATGTCTAGACATGTATAGTAATTAGAAGAGATAAAATGCATGTAAGTGTATAATACTATGTGTAACCTTGTGATCTCATCGCGTGGTAAGCTTGTGTACGAGTATTTCACCCTTACATTACAGATAA
The DNA here is from genome assembly GCF_020283565.1 of Trifolium pratense. NCBI lineage: Eukaryota > Viridiplantae > Streptophyta > Magnoliopsida > Fabales > Fabaceae > Trifolium > Trifolium pratense. Next base: position 57,275,381 of record NC_060062.1, on the reverse strand, counting down.
TGCCGAGGGAGCCGCTGAACCACTCGGGAACCCGGAAAATTGAGTGTCTAGAGGAGATGGGTGACGCTGTTTGGGAGCTGGATAGAGCGTCACAAACCTTGACTTTTACTGGATTCGTGAAGACAACTGAAGGAATAGGAGGATTACTTGTTTCATCTATCATACACCATATTACCCTGGAGATGGTGCTGTCATTAGAGAGAATGATAATGGCCCTCAACCTTAATGGAGTTGGAAGGGGTTCTAACTCTACTGGACCTAGGGGACCAAGGCCTCGTGTTGGTCGTACTGCCCGTATGAGAGTGCGTAGCCGTAGTCCAGTTTATTATAATTTTGTGAATCATCAAGCAAATTTAAGAATGAATAATAATGATAATCAAATTGTACCTGATGAAGATCCTTCTGAAGACTCTAGTGGTGGAGAAGCTAATGGGAATAATGGAAGTCTCCCTAATGGTCATTAATAATAATAATAATGGTTAGGCAGTATGTAAAATACTAACTAATGGTAGGATTAAGTCTTGAAGCCTTTTGGGTTATTATAATAGACTAGATAAGTCCATGCTTCGTGACTCTCTTTTGTGACTCTTGGTGGCAGTAACTTCTAGGGGATAAGGTGTATGACTCATGATTAGTTAAGAATAGTTTGATCTAATTAGGAACTATTTACTTGCAGGTTTTGTGAAATAGTTAACTATACCTGTCAAGTTTAACTATGTAAGCCTACTGGCATGAAAATTATGACTTTGTGAAATATATGATGCATATTCTATATAATAATGTGTTTTCATTTTATATTTATTAAATTTTATTTAGACTCAAAGTAAAAATATATTATTGATATTTCATTACGAGTAAAATATATAAATAGAGTTAATTCATATTCGCGATTAAATTTTACGACTTAACACCATTTTCTATAGTTCCTGAAAATGGGGTGTTACAACTGCCGCCTCCAAAAATTCACCAAACCCTCAACACTATAAACATCCACTCATATCATTAGGGGTGTACGTGGGCCGGATTGGGTTGGGTTTGGCCAAAACCAAAACCCAAACCACATATGGTACTCCGGGTTGGGTTTAGTAAAATAACCACCCGTTATAACATTGGGCCGGGTTGGGCAAATTCACTAATTCCGGGTTGGATTGGGTTGGGTCGTGGGTTACCCAAATTATTTTTCTATTTTCTATTTTTTTATATTAAATATCTAAATGTTGAATCATCATATTTTTTCATAAAAAATAACTCAATCAATGTATTTTCTTGAAAAATAGGCCAACTTTTTTTCACTATAAAAAATAATCACCCATTTTTTTTGTGTAAATCTACTAATTTACGGTTTGGATAGCGTGTTTTCTAAATGATGTTTTTGCTTTTTTTAATATAAAATGACTAAACCATGAATCACTATATTTGTTCATGAAAATTATTCAATTTTTTTAAATTTTAAAAAAATAATGCGAAAAATTATCATATTTGTTCATAAAAATTATTCAATCTTTTTTATTTTCGTAAAAAATAGTACAACTCATTTTCAATATAAAAATATTTAATAATCAAATGAAAAAATCTTTAGTATTTTCATAAAAAAATTTCAAGAAACATAGCACTAGTGGGTTAGTGGGTTTTTTGGGTTGGGTCCGGTTTTACCCGAAACCCAATTTTTTTAATGGGTTTTTCATTTTTGAAATCCATATTCACCCACTTACCCAACCCAACCCACTTTTTTGGGTTGGATTGGGTGGGTTTGACCGGGTCGACCGGATTTGCCCAAACCATGTACACCCCTACATATCACGTAAAACTATGGCATTCTCACAAATTCCCTAACCCAAAAATAACTATATTTCTTCGAAGCTATTTTCATCATCGACATCCTATTTGCATCAACTCCTTATTTCTTTCTTCAGGTAAGGGCTCTTTCCCCATACATTCATGCTACATAGGGATTATGTTGTGGAATGATAGTAGAATCTTTGTCTATTAAGAGAAAACTAATTAAAAGAAAACTAATAAAAAGAAAGAGAAAATTGTAGTTAAGGCACTTTGTTTATGTCGTGTGTTCAACAAATGCTATAATTTTACAATATATATATATATATATATTGTGTGGTTTGTTAATATTCATTATTACTTGTTTCGTGAGATAGTTTATGCTTTCATTTTGGTTGTTACATGTTGATTGCTGTATGCTGCGGCTGTTGTTCCAAACCGTGAGAATGAATTTGTTTGTAGACTTATCTCATCACTTGTTTAGTAACCAAGAGAAAAATAAATAGAAATATATGGAAGACTAGTTCCTGCAGCACCATTATCTTTGTGGCTGAGTGGCTTAGTGGATGGCCTTGATGGCAAATATTATGATGGCCTTTACGGCATCATTGTTATCTTTGTGGCTTAGTGGCTGATTGACTTAGTGGAAGGCCTTAACGGCAATTATTATTACGGTCTTTGCGGCAGATTTTCTCATTGGAATGAATTCTTTTATTTGCACTATCCGAATCTATTTATTTCACAATTTGATTAGTGGTATTGCGAATCATTTGACCAAAAATTTTGAACAATAAATTAATTATATAGATTTTTCTGAAATCTTTTGGTTGGTGAAGAATTTTATTATTGTTTTATAACATGTTTCTTGTGGTGAGTATGATTCAATATGGACAAGGAAACTGACCCTTTACAATTAACATTTTAGGTACTCAAGAAGAAAGTTATGACTGAATGTGTTGCTTGAAGCGCGTGCGAACGGGGAAAACTGAGTTTTCACAAATTTGATATTTTATGTAATAAATAGACTCTTGCAGTACACTATTTTAATTTCAGATCATTTTTAATATTTTAAACTTGTTTAGAAATGCGGACATGGATTTTCTTCCGCTAGGATTTTTGAACTACTTTTAAATTTTAATTTCATTAAGTTATGTTTCTTTGAATCTCAATTCAGTAATTACTATACTATTTTTACTTGATAAAAAAAAAAATAGTCACACATTTCCTAATTAAGCTAAATTTTTTACAAATATCTTGGATAAAAATCCGGGATGTTACAAAAGGTATCCATTTTTTCTCGATTATTTAGAAAGTTTCAATCTTCTGTCGAAAGACCCTGTTTGACATCAATATTTTGAATTAGACCCATACTTTGCAAAGTGTGATAGCTTTCTCAAAAGATTTTCTATCGGTTGAATTATGAGCAACGTGGTTAAATGTTGCCTCGATGACTTAGACTAGATACCCTATATTTGATATGCCGGAGTGATATATTGACCCAAAATATATTTATTGTTATTGACTCTATAAATTATTTTAAGATGGTAATATGTTGCCTTGATAATGCTTAAATTCAAATTTCTATTGACTCTGCCTCTCATATGATTAAATGTTCAATTGAAGACCCTTAAGTCTAAATCCTATTGGCTAGATAGTTTCAATTATATGTTGCCTTGATAGGGTTTAATTAAATGTTTCTTTGATGACCCTTAAGTCTAATTCTTATTGGCTATATACGATGACCCTTATTCCTCTATGACCTTTAAGTTCAATTCTTATTGGTTATATAAATTCGGTTAATGTTGTCTGGATGACCCTTATTAAATGTTGTCTCGATGATCCATAGGTCCTATTATTATTTGCTATATAAATTCGGTTATATGTTCTCTAGATGACCTTAAATCCAATTAATATTGGCATTATAAATTTGGTTAATTGTTGGCTTGATGATCTCTATATCCCATTGTTGCTGACGAAATAAATTTTGAAATGGTTAAATGGTTGCCCGGTGACAGTGCAATCTACACATGAAGGTAAGTAACTATTTTTAGTATCCATTTTAGATTATGAAATTCTGGTATTACTAGAATGATGTTACCCAAGATGTCCCAACAACTACTTTATGAATAATGTTGTTTCTATTGTTAGCACATCTTACGTAACATGTAAAATAGTGACAGAAAACAAATAAACTGCACGAGTAATTGTTAACCCAGTTCAGCCAACTGCCTACTCTGGGGGATACCAATCCAGGAAGGAAATCCACTAATAGTTCTAGTTACTAAGACCTCCAACAAACCCTAGGATTTACGCCTTATAAGCAAACCCCTAGTTTACGTCTTATAACCTCGACACTACTCATGCGACTTCTGCCTAGGAACTCCTAGACATGAGATCCCATCTCACTTCCACTCACACAACACAACCTGTGTTGTTTATTCAATGTTGGGAATAATGTGGCAACAACTTACCAAGACACTACTCCACTCTTGCTTAAAAGCTTCAAGTGAATCACACACGGTAAACTCCGTACTTCAAAGCTTAGGAGTAACCTTACAATAATAAACTCACTTCTTAACTCGTGTTATAAAATCCACAAGTAAGAATTACAATTAACAAATACAAACAAAGACTTAACAAAGACTCAATATGTGTTTTTAATATTTTTCAATGAGATACTTAGTCTTGAACTTGGTCTTCATATATATAATGAACTAGCACGCTTCTCTTGCTTCAGAATCAATAGGACGCTCCTTGAGAGTGATAAAAGGTGATCTGATTCTCTTTTGATCTTCATCAAGAATGTATAGAAACTTTCCAAAAGTGTTTAAGGGACTTTAGAGGATAACTGTGATCATCCCGTTGTACCATTAAGTCTTATTGATCACTGTCGTTTCGTGATCAAAATAAGTTTTAATTAAGAAAAGTAGTAACAAGGTAGTTAACCTTGGTCGTCTCACAAGGACCTCTAATTTAATAATTAGTAAAAATAAGAACAATGAATAACACAATTAAATATGGGGTTTTGGGTTTGTTTAGATCGAAAGAGTATTAGAAATTCAATTGATAAAAAGACGATCAATCCATTGGTTTTAGGAAAACTTCGTTATGATTCTATCCTCGGTTCACATAAAATATTGTTTATATATTCATGCCTTGGTTGGTTTATAAGACCGATTATACAAGCGATAAACAGTTTATACGAATTCATTCGATTAAGCAAAGAATGTGTTCAACTAACCATGAGTAGTGAACAAGCGTCACTTAGAACACGGTTTGTATCATGACAGATTTCGACCAACCCTTTTTTGCTAAGCGCGAAAAAACCTATATCAATTCCTATTCGAACTAGTCATACAAGCGATGAATCAATCCGAAAAGTCTCACAATATATAACTCAAAATAGAGATTATGCATCACTATATTCGAGTTTCATAAATAAATAAAGAGCATGAATTGATAAGAGAAGACAGTAAATAAATAAACTAAATTACTATTAAGAATTGAACCTCAAGAAGTCATGAACGATGTTCCCGTATACCAATGAATCAACCTAGGGTTTTTAGGCTTCCATGAGAGCAAAGCAGCCCTTCTTTTCTATTTTGCGTGAATTCAGAATTTTTTGAAACCCTAGCTGTGTTTTTGCTTAAGTACTCATAGAAAATTGGGCTTAAAAAGCTACGGGTCGAAAAACATAAGTTTGACCTGAAATTACATTATTTTCATAAAGTCTGGAACATAAACGTAAATATTTGACTGCTTTGCACTCCGAACTGGGTTCTGGCCTTAACATGAAAGTTGTAGCTCTTTCTCTTATCTTTCCAACGTATATTCGCACACCTCAATCCGATACTCGTAGCTCAAGTTATGACCTGTAGAGTGAGCAGGATCAATATGCAATTAAATCCGAAAATTAATCAAAGAAATACATTAGAGCTCAATTATGACCCAAAGTTTAGAAACATGGTAAAAAGTTAATATTAGGCTAGAAAAGCTTCCAATATGCCAAAGTACAAAGCCATAAAATATGTGCCAAATTGCACTGATCAAATTCCCCCACACTTATTCTTTTGCTCTCCTGAGCAAAACTCAAGTTTAAAGACTAAAGTAAAACTTTTTTTTTTATTTTAAGAGATAACAAAGCATGATACAACGTCATAAGCAATCAACACATTCTAAGATTCAAGCTCAAACCATGGATTGTATTTCAAAGATTGGCATAACTCTTGTATATCAACTGTCAATGATAATCAAGCGTGTGTGTGTACTGCCTATTACTGTCAACCAAAGTCATGACATGATCCTTCTCAAAAACTACACAGTCAGGATACTAAGCTACCTTTTCTTTCCTACAACTCAGAGTTTGAGTTTAGATTTCAGCTTGAGGGGAAGCTATTCTTTTCTTGTTCTCACAGGCTTTTTGATTTTTATACGCAGGGATACCACTTAAGTTCATTTTAGTTATGCTTTAGGTGCTACTCTACCTTTTCACCTGACGGGATCTCACTTGTAATGAGTCCAACCTGTTACTCTAAATAGAGCACCCTACACAGCATTTGTTCCTCCAGTTTTAGGCACAGGAACTCAACATATTCATTATTGTTGTTCCAGTTTCGGGCACAAGAACTTATTCTATAATTAATTTTTTAAATTTTTTATTGTGTAGTATCCCATCATTTAATCTAGCCATGATCCTACAATCAAGTAATCCAGTTTTCCCCCAAACTTAGTCCTAATCATACCTCTTTATCGTATTCTATACTCAAACAACTTAGCTGATGACTGTGTATTTTAAAGATTTATCAAGCCACTACTAAGTTTGCAAGTTTTTCAGCAATTGTGCATTAAGGTGCAAAGATCATCATATCAAGTATGAAAACGAGAATTTCCAAAAATTTCACCAATCCTACAGCTATATTGCTCTAGTCCTAAAACATGTAACTACTCATAACACTTGCATGCATGCTAAATTTATTTTTATTTTATTATTACTATTTTTTTTTAATTGACAGAAAAATAAAATAACTAAATGTTCCCCCCACACTTAAAACATACATTGTCCGCAATGTATAACAATAAGCATAAAGTGAGAAAAGGAAGGAACACACCCGAGGAGCTAAGTTATAGCAGCTGGAAAGTCCATGTCCGGCGGTTTTGGTGGAGGCCTTTCTGCACTACGAACACATGAAACAAGAAAAAGCAAATAGCACGTGAGCTTGTATAATAGTACAGAATCCGGTGGCTTAGGAGGAATAACCAGCACATATAGTGAACCTGCATTAACAAAAGCATGGAAATCACAAAATCCACAATTAACTTGTGAGTCAGGTAAAATAGGTGGAAGAGATGCATAAATGGTGAAGGACAACTGCATATTGTGTGGCTTAATCCGAGGCTCCACCACCAATTTTTCTGCTATGGGCAATAGTTGCTTCCGACTAAAATCCACATTTTTTGTGTCAACTTCAAGAGTTATTGAATTTGTTTGAATTTCTGCACAAGTGGTTGTCGGCATCAAAATGTCTTCCCCTAAAATGACTGCACTGATCTCATGACAAACATTACAAACACCACATTCACAAGCAACAATTTCAAAAGATTTATCTACTTCAAGAGAAGTATATGATTCATCCAAATCAAAATTTTGTGGTGTAATATTCTCTTTCATGCATTCACTTGAGTTTGTGTTATTTATTTTATGTTCATCAGATGAAACAAACAATGTTTTAATGGGCTCACCTGAAGTTTCATCAACACTTGTATCACATTGCATTACCTCTAAGAGTGCAGCAGGTTGTACATCATCATGCAACATCTTCTTCTCTTGAATTAGATGGGCATTGGAGAATATTTGCTCAACTTGGACTGCTAAACTTTGAAGAGAGGATTGCATCCATTCATCCATTTGCTTATTATGTTCGGACATCTGCTTTATCAATTCTTCCAAACTAGGTTGTGGCTCAACCACCAATGAATCAATTTGCTGAAACTGTGGATGTGACCAAATAGGCTGCTCAGCAGGATATGAATTTTGTTCTTGATAGTATTGTCCTTGAAAATTACCTGCAAATTGCGTCTCACCACAAAAAGTATCTAAAAATATAGGACAATCATCACTAATATGAAAACTCGAAGAACAAATAGTACACATCACAGTTGGAATATAATTTTGATAGCAAGATTGTTGTTTTCTTGCATCCAAGCAATTTATGATATAAGCCAACTGGTCCGATGAATCTCCCATTTTTTTATTCGTTTTTTTTTTGTCTAAATAAAATGAAGAGAAAAATAAAAAACGAATCAAAAAAAATCTAAAAAAAATTAAAAAGAACACCTAAAATCTCTAAAAATCAAACAAATCTAAATATAATTTTTTAGGATCAATCTGAGATATCAACCGAAAATTAATTATTTTTCAGCTTCGCTGCAATATTCAACGTTAGAACCTGAAACACAACAAAAACTCACAAAACAAAAAGTGTTAGTAATGTTAGTTAGTTCTAAATTTTACTAATCCTAATCAGAGATCCCCGGCAACGGCGCCAATTTGATCACTGTCGTTTCGTGATCAAAATAAGTTTTAATTAAGAAAAGTAGTAACAAGGTAGTTAACCTTGGTCGTCTCACAAGGACCTCTAATTTAATAATTAGTAAAAATAAGAACAATGAATAACACAAATAAATATGGGGTTTTGGGTTTGTTTAGATCGAAAGAGTATTAGAAATTCAATTGATAAAAAGACGATCAATCCATTGGTTTTAGGAAAACTTCGTTATGATTCTATCCTCGGTTCACATAAAATATTGTTTATATATTCATGCCTTGGTTGGTTTATAAGACCGATTATACAAGCGATAAACAGTTTATACGAATTCATTCGATTAAGCAAAGAATGTGTTCAACTAACCATAAGTAGTGAACAAGCGTCACTTAGAACACGGTTTGTATCATGACAGATTTCGACCAACCCTTTTTTGCTAAGCGCGAAAAAACCTATATCAATTCCTATTCGAACTAGTCATACAAGCGATGAATCAATCCGAAAAGTCTCACAATATATAACTCAAAATAGAGATTAAGCATCACTATATTCGAGTTTCATAAATAAATAAAGAGCATGAATTGATAAGAGAAGACGGTAAATAAATAAACTAAATTACTATTAAGAATTGAACCTCAAGAAGTCATGAACGATGTTCCCGTATACCAATGAATCAACCTAGGGTTTTTAGGCTTCCATGAGAGCAAAGCAGCCCTTCTTTTCTATTTTGCGTGAATTCAGAATTTTTTGAAACCCTAGCTGTGTTTTTACTTAAGTACTCATAGAAAATTGGGCTTAAAAAGCTACGGGTCGAAAAACATAAGTTTGACCCGAAATTACATTATTTTCATAAAGTCTGGAACATAAACGTAAATATTTGACTGCTTTTCACTCCGAACTGGGTTCTGGCCTTAACATGAAAGTTGTAGCTCTTTCTCTTATCTTTCCAACGCATATTCGCACACCTCAATCCGATACTCGTAGCTCAAGTTATGACCTGTAGAGTGAGCAGGATCAATATGCAATTAAATCCGAAAATTAATCAAAGAAATACATTAGAGCTCAATTATGACCCAAAGTTTAGAAACATGGTAAAAAGTTAATATTAGGCTAGAAAAGCTTCCAATATGCCAAAGTACAAAGCCATAAAATGATACGAATCAGGGTGTGGTAACGGAAGCAAACAACCAATAACGAAGGTACTAGGTACCACCCTTATTAGTCGAATTCTATTAAGTGTTTTAGGTGTTTGTTTGTTGGGTTTTAGCGAAAACAGCAAGGAAATAAGCAATGTTAAACTACACCAATAGCCTAACACGAGATTAGCACTCAACACCAATTGAGCTAATCGGACTATTTTCAAGGCGACGCTTGCAAATAATCAGGCGAAAATTGTAGACACAATTTCTAATTGGACTGAAATGTTCTCGTTTATTGAATCCCCGCAAATGATCAAATTACATGCATATATGGCCGAAAAAACAGTAAGGCCTAATTAAACACAATAAAACTAGTAATAAAAATGCAATTAACTAGAAATAAAATGACTTAATGCAATCAGCTCATGATACTCCTTTTCCATGATTAATCACACGCCTATTTAAGGCCTTGAGTGTCCCATTTATGCTTCTTTTGTAACCATCTTGGAAAGGCTTTAAATGGCTGAATTTTATTTGTCTTAATTGATGAAAATGCTTAAAATAACCAAGTAATTAAACTCAGCCCTTGATGAGGATTCCAAACAGTCCCCACGCCATTAACTTCCCTTTGAATGTCACTTGTGTTGATTTTCAACTCCTCTTGGTCAATTTTCGTACCATCCCCTCCCCCTTTGAAAGGAATTGACCTCAATTCTTGAATACCATCATCATCTAAATACGGTGAGAGATCTCCAACATTTAAAGTAGCATGTACTCCATATTCTCCGGGCAAATCAATCTTGTATGCATTGTCATTGATCTTTGATATAACTTTGAAAGGACCATCAGCTCTAGGCATGAGCTTATTCTTTCTCTTGCTTGGGAATCATTCTTTTCTCAAATGGACCCACACAAGATCACCTTCATTGAATAACTTAGGCTTCTTATTCTTGGACCTTTGCTTGTAAACTTCATTCACGGCCTTGATTCTTTCTTGCACTTGCTTATGTAGCTTGATCATTGCTTTGAGTTTGGCCTCGGCATCTGGATGAACTAACTCCTCTTTTGGCATAACTATCAAATCCAATGGCAAGTAAGGATTCACACCATAAACAACTTCAAAAGGAGAATGATTAGTAGCATATGTAGGGGACCGGTTGTAGGCAAATTCAGCATGAGCTAGCTTCAAGTCCCAATCCTTTTGAGTTTTACTAACCAGACCACGCAGCAAAGTACCAAGAGTTCTATTAGTCACCTCGGTTTGTCCATCGGTTTGAGGGTGATGGGAAGTACTAAACAGCAACTTAGTACCTAATTTCCTCCATAATGTGTTCCAAAAATAACTCAAAAACTTTGAATCACGATCGGAAACAATAGTTTTAGGAACTCCATGTAAACGCACAATCTCACGAAAGTACAAATCAGCAACATTACTAGCATCATCTGTTTTGTGACAGGCTACAAAATGTGCCATCTTTGAAAACCTATCAACAACAACCATAATAGCATCTTTACCTCGCTGTGTACGGGGCAAAGCCACAATGAAATCCATGCTCACATCCATCCAAGGACCACTAGGCGTTGGCAAGGGAGTATACGCCCCTGGTTTGAAAGAACTCTTTGCCATATGACAAGTAACACACTTGCTAATGACTTTTTGCACATCTCCTAACATCTTTGGCCAATGAAAGTGTTCTTTTAAAATCTCCAAGGTCTTTGTAATGCCAAAATGACCAGCTAAACCTCCACCATGAGCTTCACGAACTAGTAACTCACGAATTGAATGCCTTGGGATGCAAAGCCGATTCTCCTTGAATAAAAATCCATCCTGCACTATGTACTTTCCAAATGCTCCATTCTCACAATTAGATTATATTTCACCAAAATCCACATCTTCTTTATAATAATCTTTCAAAGTCTCAAAACCAAGTAAGCGAGTTTCAAGAATTGAAATTAAAGCATACCTCCTTGAAAGTGCATCAGCCACCACATTACTCTTACCATCTTTGTATTTTGAAGAGAAATTAAAAGATTGAAGAAATTCAACCCATTTAGCATGCCTTGGACTCAACTTTTGTTGCCCATTGATATACTTCAAAGACTCATGATCTGAATGTAATATAAAGTGATTAGAACGCAAATAATGATTCCAATGATCAAGAGCTCTCACAATGGCATAGAACTCTTTGTCATAGGTGCAATAGTTCAATCTGGCTCCTCCCAATTTCTCCGAGAAATAAGCTATAGGCCTTTTGTTTTGTATCAAAACAGCCCCAATGCCAACTCCACTAGCATCACATTCAACTTCAAATGGTTGAGTGAAATCGGGTAAAGCTAAAACAGGAGCTTCACAAAGCTTTAACTTGATCAATTCAAAAGCCTTTTGTGCTTGTTCATTCCACCCAAACGCACCCTTCTTCAAACATTCGGTCATAGGACTTGCTATAGTGCTAAAATTCTGGATAAAGTGCCGATAAAATGATGCAAGACCAAGGAAAGATCTCACCTCCGAAACTGTTGTAGGGCTCGGCCAAGTCTTGATAGCATCCACTTTTGTTTGATCAACGGATACTCCATCTTTAGACACCACATATCCAAGAAACACCACACTTTCAACCAAGAAATCACACTTTTCCTTCTTCCCATATAGTTTTTGTGCTCTTAGGGTCTCAAAGATTTGTTTCAAATGAGTGAAATGCTCCTCAATAGATTTGCTATACACCAATATGTCATCAAGATAAACAACAACAAACTTACCCAAAAAAGGCTTGAGTACTTCGTTCATGAGCCTCATAAAGGTGCTAGGTGCATTTGTGAGCCCAAATGGCATAACTAGCCATTCATATAGACCATGCTTAGTCTTGAATGCCGTCTTCCATTCATCACCTTCACGCATTCTGATTTGGTGATATCCACTCCTTAGATCAATTTTTGAGAAGATAATCGTTCCATGTAACTCATCAAGCATATCATCTAGTCTTGGAATGGGAAAACGATATTTGATGGTTATGTTGTTCACCGCCCTACTATCAATACACATTCTCCATGATCCATCCTTCGTAGGAACCAACAATGTCGGAACAGCACATGGGCTCATTGATTCACGCACATAACCCATGCTTATCAATTCTTCAATTTGCCGTTGCAACTCCTTTGTCTCCTCTGGATTACACCTATATGCAGCCTTGTTTGGTAATGGAACTCCCGGAATTAGATCAATTTGATGCTCAATCCCACGGATAGGTGGCAAACCATTTGGTAGTTCACTTGGAAACACATCTTCATACTCACCCAAAACAGCCTCCAATTGTTGTTTAAGAGGAGTCTCTCCATCGTCTTGCTTAGCATTCTTTGCAACCAACATGTAGACTAATTCACCATTATCAATAGCATCCTTCACTTCATTTTCAGTAGCAAACATAGTGAGGCTAGGCCTTTTACCTCTTTTTGTAATCATGGAACGGACTTCATTTGACGCCATTGGTTTCAACACAATCCTCTTGCCATTGAAGTTCAATTCATGCTCATTGGACCTTCCTCTATGCGTGACATCCCTATCAAATTGCCAAGGGCGTCCCAAAAGTATGTGACTTGCATCCATAGGTACCACATCACACAAGATTTCATCAACATAAGATCCCATGGTTAGTCCCACACGCGTCTGCCTTGTAACATTTATGCTACTTCCATTGTCCAACCAATGTAGCGCATAAGGCTTAGGATGTTTTGTTGTGAGCAATCCTAATTTAGACACCATTTCAGTTGAAGCCGCATTGGTACAACTACCTCCATCCACAATGATACTACACCACTTATCTTTCACTTGACCCTTAGTGTAGAAGATTTGATTTCTTTGATCTCCTTCCACGGGTACAACCTTGACTTGCAAAGTTCTTAGCATCAAGGTATCATATATGGGAGGTCCATATACTTCTACCTCATCATCATCATCTTCAACAATTTCAACTCCATCACTTTCAATATTGCCACCAGATTCTTCTTCTTCCTTCATCAACTCATCACGCATGCTAATTGCTTCTCGGAGGGTCACAACTCGTTGATTAGGACAAGCCCTAGCAAAGTGTCCAAAGCCTTGACACTTGAAACACCTAACCTTTGACAGATTAGTCTCCTTGGCCGTGGCAATGGGTTGTTTAGGAGCGGCCTCACTTTGTTTCGGTTGATTCACCATTGGTTTAGTGTTAGGGGCTGGATTTGCACTACCCGACACACCTCCCTTGGACCAACCACTAGAACTCCCAGCATTATATCTACTCTTGTTTTGATTTTCAATCTTCAAACACAAGGTGCACAAAGTGGTGAAATCTGTGTAATTACATAGCTCAACAGCAAAAGCTATGTTCTTATTCAGCCCACGAAGGAAACGGCTCATTCTTTGCTCTTCATTTTCCTCCACTTCACCCATTAGGCATAGGTTCTCAAACTCATCAATGTATTCAGTGACACTCATTTTGCCTTGCACCAAATCTGCAATCTTTTTATACAAATTCAATCGGTGGTTTGATGGTACATATCTTTTGCGCAACTTCCTCTTCAAGGACTCCCAAGAGTGGATTTTCTCCTTCCCATCTCGTGTCCTTCTAGCCTTCAAACCCTCATACCACAACGATGCACTTTTGCTAAGTTTCAGAATCGCATATTTGCAACGTTTCTCATCATTAAGATCCTTGAAATCAAACATTCTATCAATCTTGCGCTCCCATTCTAAATAAACCTCCGGGTCTGCACTACCATTAAATTCAGGTAGTTCGGTGATTTTGAACTCATCCACGTTTGGACGTGGTTCACCCCTTCTAGGCCTCCATCGTTCATCTCTCATGTCAACGTTCCTTAAGGCTTCACGCAATTTGTCCATGAAATCATCACTGTTGAAATCCATTGTTGTCACGTAACACGGAATCAGAACCGTGCTCTGATGCCACTAATGATACGAATCAGGGTGTGGTAACGGAAGCAAACAACCAATAACGAAGGTACTAGGTACCACCCTTATTAGTCGAATTCTATTAAGTGTTTTAGGTGTTTGTTTGTTGGGTTTTAGCGAAAACAGCAAGGAAATAAGCAATGTTAAACTACACCAATAGCCTAACACGAGATTAGCACTCAACACCAATTGAGCTAATCGGACTATTTTCAAGGCGACGCTTGCAAATAATCAGGCGAAAATTGTAGACACAATTTCTAATTGGACTGAAATGTTCTCGTTTATTGAATCCCCGCAAATGATCAAATTACATGCATATATGGCCGAAAAAACAGTAAGGCCTAATTAAACACAATAAAACTGGTAATAAAAATGCAATTAACTAGAAATAAAATGACTTAATGCAATCAGCTCATGATACTCCTTTTCCATGATTAGTCACACGCCTATTTAAGGCCTTGAGTGTCCCATTTATGCTTCTTTTGTAACCATCTTGGAAAGGCTTTAAATGGCTGAATTTTATTTGTCTTAATTGATGAAAATGCTTAAAATAACCAAGTAATTAAACTCAGCCCTTGATGAGGATTCCAAACAGTCCCCACGCCATTAACTTCCCTTTGAATGTCACTTGTGTTGATTTTCAACTCCTCTTGGTCAATTTTCGTACCATAAAATATGTGCCAAATTGCACTGATCACTTATCTTATCCTTAAAACTCCTGATCAGATCAAATCTTCATTAAGTGTGCTCTTAAGTGGATTTCCATATATAGCAGATGCTCTCATTAAATGCGCGAGATTTCCTTAGCAAATATGATGTTGTAACATGTTTTCCAACATCTTGTTAGTATATTTGTTTTAGCAAAATTAAGCCAATTCAAATATCCAACAGATTCATTTCAATTTTGAAATTCAACATGCACTAATATGTGTTGTTTTTGAACAGGTTGCTCGAGAATTAGATCTGAGGTGGAAGAGAAAAATGACATAATTAACATGATTTTGCTTGAAAAAAGGTATCCATTTTTTCTCGATTATCTAGAAAGATTCAATCTTTTGCCAAAAGACTCTGTTTGACATCAATATTTTGAATTAGACCCATACTTCGTACTTTGCAAAGTGCGATAGCTTTCTCAAAAGATTTTCTATCGGTTGAATTATGAGCATCGTGGTTAAATGTTGCCTCGATGACTTAGACTAGATACCCTATATTTGATATGCCGGAGTGATATATTGACCCAAAATATATTCATTGTTATTGACTCTATAAATTATAATGTATTACACCATTATATCAAGGTAACAGTACGAGGATTTGTTTGATCCGAGTTTGTTATCAATGCTTGATATTTATACTTCCGTAGATTAATTTTATTTCTTTGTTTTTGATTAGAATCAGTTCATTTTGTTAACTTTTTTTTTAGGTTTGTTTATTTTCAGATTAGATTTATTCAAATCGGTAGTGTTTAGTATTTCGTATTGCTGATGCTCACTATGTGTTTGTTTGGTTGCTGATGAAATGTAGAAAATTGATTTTAACATAATCGTATTGTATTTTACGATCTATTAGTGCCCTATGACATTCCATAAGTAGGTTAAATGTATTTTTGTACTCTATTTTGATTATCCGGTTTATTGATTGTTTCTTATTTGTTTATTGTTTATTATTTGCAGTCTCATTACTAATTTCATATACTATTAGCTTATGCTTATACCTGTTTTATTGTTATTGTTATAAAGTAGTATTGGGCTTATGGTGGTCTGATTAGGGTTTATGGGTGGTCTTGGTCAAATCATCATGCCTATTGAAATGGATGAGTTTATATGCAACTCGTTTAACTTATCTCTTGCTCTGAAATCCCTTTGTTTAATGTCCAGAATCACTTTGGTGTTTTGTTCTCAATCCTTTATGCTTTCAACATGTTATTCGATATTTTTTCCTAGTTCTTTGTCCCTCGTATTACCCATTCTTAACATGATATTGAGAACATGCGTATGGTTATTGAGCTTTACCCGTTTTGCTGATTTAATTTATATATTGTTATGTGGTTTAGTTATAGTTTGCTGTTAAGTTCCCAGTAGCTTTATTACACATCTAACAAGTTTTTGTTGCTAGTTTGTGACTATTCTTTAGTTTTCATGCCTTTACTTATGCTACGTGTTCTGTATATTTAGTTTTCATGCCTTTACACAGATCCTATTAAATGCCCAAGCAGTGGATGGTGCTGTGAGAAAACAAGCTAAAGATAACTTGAAACAATTCCAGGAGCAGAATCTTCCAAGTTTCTTAATTTCAATATTTCTCACCTGGGTTTTCGATTTCAATTCTTAGCTATTCTTCTTTCAATTCTATTTTCTTTCCTTAGGATATTAGGATTTATTGTTTTAGGTTAATCTTTCAAAGTGGGTTCCTTGTTTTAGGATTTATAAAACTTTGGCAAAATGGGTTCTTTATTGGAAGACTATGCATTTAATTATAAATTCCCCCGATGCTTGTATTTGATTGCTTTAATTTCTTTATTGGAAGACTACACATTTAATTATAAATTCCCTCGATGCTTGTATTTGATTACTTTAATTTCTTTATTTGGAAGACTATGCATTTAATTATAAATTCCCTCTATTTATTTAGAGATATACAAGTATAGTACTTTGAACCTTCCTCTAATAACTTGAGCTTTTAGGAAAATTAATCCTTGATATATGATTCTAATTTTCAGTGAAAGTCTATGATATGGTTTTTTCTTGTATTGTAAAATTACGTAATGGATCCCTTATCCAATCTAACTTTTTCCTTCCTTGCTTACTTTCCAGAATCAAGACGACAATGATCTCATGGCTTACTAGCTGTCAAATACATCTGCACTATTGTTTCTGCTCCAACAAAGTTTAAAATCCGGTTGTTCAAATGACGCGACCTGATGAGAATCGCGGAGCGGTTGGAACAAAACAATTGTTGTGATGATAGAGGTGGTGGAAAGACGCCACAATCGGGATGGAAAAACGGATTGATAAGTCGTGAGGACGCCACAACCGGCTATGGAGGCTCCGGTTGATAAGTCAAAGATTAGCGTCATGGCAAGCCGATAAGCTCAAAATGAGGTTCAGAGAACCAAAGAGAATAAATCTCATATTTTTACTCAATCCAAATCTTTTTAAGCAAGAGTTACATGCCTCCTATATATAGGAATGACTTATGATGATGTAATAAGCAAAAAGTAACTCCTAAGAAAACAAAAGGATTTCAGCCACTAACTATCATGATAGTGGGCCTGAATTATTACAAGGAAAATGGAAAATAAAAGAAGAGATAGTGGTGCTCTTTTATTGCTTGGTGCACCACTTTCATATGCTTAGTGGAAGAGCTCTTCATTTTCCACTATCACATGCTTGAATGATAATCTTCAACTTTGGTTCTTTTTATTCCATGACCGAAATAATTCTTCTTGTTAAGGGATAGAATTTTAGGATCACATCACAACCCCAGTTAGAAAACCACCAAATCCAACATCCCTCTTTTGCAGAATGACTATGGTAATAATCTTACAGTGTTTGTAATCTATTATCCCTTTGCCACTTAAGATTTCATATTTATTTGTTACCTGAATTGCAGGTTTTCGGTCATCTCCTTATGCCAACCTTCCTGCCCGATTGGAGGTTGTACGCAAAGTAGAGGCTATGTATCCTGCTTTGCTTTTCAAGCAACAACTCACGGCCTATGTGGAGAAAATATATGGTATCTTGCGGGACAACTTGAAGAAAGAGTTGTAATCATTTATTTCATTATGTATCCAGGTATTTTGAATACAATTGTTTAACTGAATCTGAATGGAATAAGTAATGTTGAATGTCTGATAGATATTGATTTGTAAAAGGTATGATTCTTGTACTGATTCAAATATGTAATGAAGCAGGAAAAGATATTTGTTTATATTAATGGAATAAAAAGGTTCAAGTACATAGAAGGAATTGCAGGGAAATAGAAAATAACAAACTGCTAGTACTGTCTAACAGCCCTGAGCACTAGGTGCTCCCAAAGCACTATCACTAGTGACCCCACTTTCAATAATAGAAATTCTAAGATGATTCTTCTCAATCATTGACAGCACATAAATACTGCAACTCCTAGGCCACGTCATTATTCTTTCCTTTTGTCTTTTTCCTAGCATAGAATTTCCACACTCTTGGCTTGGGCCCAAATTCTTCTAAGCCCACTTCTGTGTTCGTATCTCTATCAACTCCCTCCTCCTTAGAAAATGCCTTGTCCTCAAGGCAAAATTGAGGAAACTGACCACGCAGAATTTCATTGTTCTCCCAAGTCACATCTTCAACAGGCTTATTTTTCCATTGGACTAAACTCTGTTGTATTTCAGCATCACCCTGCATAATAGATCTTGTTCCCAGAATCTTATCTGGATAAATACCATCTTCTTCAGCTATTTCCAAGTCTTTTTGGTAACTCACCCTGTGCTTGGTAATTCCCTATAGCACGTTTCAGTAAAGAAATATGGAATACTGGATGTATTCTTGACTCTGGTGGCAGATTCAATTTGTAAGCTACAGCACCTATTTTTTTAATAATTTGAAAAGGTCCATAGAACCTAGCAGCCAATTTCTGATGCATTCTTCTTACTACTGAATGTTGTCTATGAGGTCTTAGTTTCAGAAAGACCCATTCCCCTTCTTCAAAAGATAAATCCCTTCTCTTTTTATTAGCATAAATGGCCATCTGCTCTTGAGCCCTAAGAAGATGTAGTTTGAGTTGACTCAAAGCTTCATCCCTTTCACTCAATTCTAAGGCCACTGCTGTAACGACCCATTTTTCGTATTTATATTTCTTAAATGTTATTTGATTTATTAATTGGCTTTTAATTATTTTTAGTGATCGACGAATAATTAGTAAGCGCGAAACCTTTTAGTTTTGGGCTTGCTTGGGCGTGAGAACCTTATGGGCCTAAGCCATTGGGCTTGGTTCATGACCCATAGAGAGTAGTATAAGTACCAAGTCAAACCAATGAATAGTATCACAATTTATTTTCTTTGAGAAGATTAGAAGAGTTAGTAAGCTAGAGCACAGCAAAAACCCTAGGAAGAGGGAGAGAGATCACAAGCAAGAGAGAAGAGGAAAGGCTTGGATCATCATCTTTGCTAAGGTAAGAGATTAGAATTCATGATTCTTGAGTGACCAAGAGAGGGGAGATTGTCTATATCTCCATTCCCGAACTCTCTCACTCAATTTCTTTTAGGTTTTGAGAAGTTTTTGTATGTGTGTGTGTGATGTTCTTCATCATCACTTTGTATGTGTTAATCACTAGCTTGATTCCATGAACAATATGTATGTGTTTGAATCATGTTTGAAAAGTTTATGAAAGTTGCTTAAAACCCAAGAAATTGGCATGATTTTGATTGTTTGATGTATTTGGATGTTTGGAAGGGATGATTAATGTTCCTTGATATCATATATGCTTGGAATTGTTGTTTAAGAGAATTTATAACATGTTTGAATGAATTTTTGGTTGGATTCAATGTTAAACCGCCTTTGGAAAACTCACAGGAAATGCACGGTCGCTGAGCGAACTTGCAGCGAGCTTTAGCGAGCGTGTATGTTCTTGAGTGGTCGCTGAGTGAGGCTTCAGCGAGAGATAGCGACCAGCTCGCTGACTCTCGCCAGTGCTCGCCAGGGATCCCATGACCACTGCCGTTTGGTCGCCAGTGTTCGCTGATTCTCGTTGAGCGAAGGGAACTGATTTTCCAAATTTTGTTGTGGAGTCCTATAATTTATTTGGGCTATTGGGGTATGTTTCCTTGGTATTATAGAGTATTACCAAAGCGTAAAATATATGATTCGTACGTGTATGCAATAAGTTGCAGTTTAAAGTGAGTAATGTGATGTTTTGACATTAATTTGTAATGTTAAGTGAATGTGTTAGGATTGTGTTCCCGCATTCATAAAAGAGTAGCTTCGAGCTAGAGGATATCATATGGTTGATATGTGCATACATACATGCATTCATGATTGTATGTGAACATTGGAAACTTGGGTTCCAATAACGAAAATGGATTATGTGTCCATAATGAAGCCGAGGATCGGATTAGATGAATCCATGAGTCCAGAGCTGCTATCCAACAGGATATAAAACTGTGTTGGCTTATCCAAGGGAGATAAGATGGTTCGGTAAGTTCCGACATATCCAGCAAGATATAAAACTGTTCTTGGTCCACCGTTGGTGAGACGCCTTGGTACCACATGCATTTAGTCATGTCTAAGGATGGCATGACAATGAATTAATTGGCATTAGATTGCATTAGGGTAGATGCACATTTACTTGGTAATTGTTATGTGACATTACTTGACTGGTTTTGACGTGTTTGCTGTAAGTAGCATACTAGGTAAATTCCTATGTATTTAATACTGTAATTGTATGGCGTGAGTTAGAATATGTATGATAGTTCAAAAGTGTAAGGCCTTTCTTATACTCGTATGATATGCGATTATGTTTTTCTAACTCTCTGCTTTGTGTTATTTGCTGGACCTTTGGGGGTTCAGATATTCAGGCTGAGGACTGTGCCGACGATTAGACTGCTGTTTTTAGCTTGCTGTTGAAGTATCTTTTGGTGAGGAGACTTAGCATAGATTTCTCCTTTTAGGGCTAGCTTTTGGTTAGAGTTTATAAATAGTAATTGCTCTGGTAATGTAACATCGAGTCGGGGATTACGCTTGGCTTTCATCGTATATCGGTGTTACCTTTTTGTTATGCTAGTTCTTGTATAAGAGACATCCTTTTTAAGGGTAGTATGGGTCAGGGTGTTACAATAGTGGTATCAGAGCAGGTCGGTTCGTGTGAACCAATTAGGACTTTTCTTTTCCCCGTATGAGCATGTGTAGGGAACACTGTTAGTACTTTCTAACGTCTAGTTGTGATTCGTTTAGGAATCATGGCTGCTGCGAGAACGAATGCCCAGATTGCGGAGGCTTTGGCCGCACTCACCAACATAGTGGTTAGAGATCATCAACCTGGAAGAGAGGTAGAGATGAGGTTGGAACGGTTCATGAAGCAGAAACCGCCAACATTTACCGGAGGTTACAACCCGGATGGAGATTACAAGTGGCTGGAGGAACTTGAAATAATTTTTGAAGCAATGGATTGTTCCGAGGAAGGGAAGACAACCCTTGGAACATATGTGTTGCGCGAGGAAGCGAATGTGTGGTGGAAGAACGCCAAGTTGAGGCTAGGACCCGGTGGTATGGCTATACCATGGGCAATGTTTAAAAGGGAATTTTTGGTTAAGTATTTTCCTGTTGATGTGAAGAACAAGAAAGTGGTGGAATTCATGGAACTAAAACAGGGGAATATGACGGTAGCTGATTATGCCGTCAAGTTTGAGACGTTGTGCGCATTTAGTCCGCATTACAACACTTTTGAAGCGGAGGACGACAAGTGCGTGAAGTTTGAAAGTGGTCTACGTCCAGACATCAAGCATATGATCGGATTTTCACAGATAAGGGATTTTGCGACCCTTGTGAACAAGAGTAGGATCTGTGATGAAGATGGTAGGGCAAAGGTGAACTACTACAAGGCCGTGAACGACCGAAAAGGCAAAGGACAAGAACGCGGGAAACCTTATGATAACCGCGGTAGAGGTAATACAAGTGGTGGTAAGAAGCCGGTGAATGGAAGTTGTTATAACTGTGGAGGACGTGGTCATATGTCTTATGATTGCCCGAAGAGAGGGGATAGGTGTAAGAATTGTGGAAGGCTGGGCCACAAGACCGAAGCTTGCAGAGGAAAAGTGGTGTGTTTCAACTGTGGTGAGGAAGGCCACAAGAGTCCGACTTGTAAGAAGCCCAAGAAGGTGATGGGCAAGGTGTTTGCTTTGAGTGGAGAGGATGCTAGCCAAGAGGACAATCTCATTAGAGGTACGTGTTTCATCTATAACACTCCTTTAATTGCGATTATAGATACGGGAGTGACGCATTCTTTTATTTCTTTAGATTGTGTGAAGCGTTTGAGTGTTCCAGTAACGGATATGACGGGTGGGATGGAAATAGAAACTCCTGCTAATGGTTCAGTAATTACTCGACAAGTATGTCGTAATTGCCCCGTAACCATTTTTGATAGGCACTTTGGAATGGACTTAGTGTGTATTCCACTTAGTGGTATGGATGTAATTTTTGGTATGAATTGGTTAATCTTTAATCGAATTCATATCAACTGCTGTGAGAAGGCCGTTGTTTTTCCGAAACCAGAGGAGAATTTACAGTTGATGAGCGGGAAAGATGTGTCAGAATCATTGAATGAGCATGCCGAGATGTTCATGATGTTTGCATCATTGAAACTCGAAGGAGGAGTTAAAGTGGAAGAGTTACCAATCGTTTGTGAATTCCCAGATGTGTTTCCGGATGATATATCTGACGTGCCTCCAAAGCGAGAGGTAGAGTTTTCTATCGACCTAGTACCTGGAACTAGTCCGATATCGATGGCGCCGTATCGAATGTCAGCGTCAGAGTTGAATGAGTTGAAGAAGCAACTTGAAGAGCTGCTTGAGAAGAGGTTTGTTCGGCCGAGTGTTTCGCCATGGGGAGCACCTGTTTTGTTGGTAAAGAAGAAAGATGGAAGCATGAGATTATGTATAGACTATCGTCAGTTGAACAAAGTGACGATCAAGAATAAATATCCACTTCCGAGGATAGATGATTTGATGGATCAACTAGTTGGAGCTTGCGTGTTTAGTAAGATCGATTTGAGATCCGGATACCATCAGATTAGAGTGAAGACGGAAGACATACCTAAGACTGCATTCAGGACGAGGTATGGGCACTACGAGTATTCAGTTATGCCGTTTGGTGTGACCAATGCACCCGGAGTTTTCATGGAATATATGAACCGAATTTTCCATTCATTTTTGGATAGATTCGTGGTGGTGTTCATCGACGACATTTTGATTTACTCGAAATCCGAGGAAGAGCACGAAGAGCACTTGAGGATTGTTTTGCAAGTCTTGAAGGAGAAGAAGTTGTATGCCAAGTTGTCGAAGTGTGAATTTTGGATGAAAGAGGTGAGTTTCCTAGGGCATATAATTTCAAGTGGAGGAATCGCGGTAGATCCTGCGAAGGTTGACGCTGTGTCACAGTGGGGAACGCCGGAATCTGTTTCAGAGATTAGAAGTTTCCTTGGTTTAGCCGGTTATTATAGAAGATTCATCGAAGGTTTTTCGAAGTTGGCTTTACCGTTAACCAAGTTGACAAGGAAAGATCAAGCATTTGTTTGGGATGGTAATTGTGAGAAGAGCTTCCAAGAGCTCAAGAGAAGATTGACTACTGCACCCGTGTTGATTTTACCCGATGCCAAAGAGTCGTTCGTCGTGTATTGCGATGCTTCGAAGTTAGGACTTGGCGGAGTGCTTATGCAAGGGGGTAATGTGGTAGCATATGCTTCAAGGCAACTGAAGGTTCATGAGAGAAACTATCCAACGCATGACTTGGAGTTAGCCGCAGTGGTGTTTGCTTTGAAAGTATGGCGACACTACTTGTATGGATCAAGGTTTGAAGTTTTCAGTGATCACAAGAGTCTGAAATACTTATTCGACCAGAAGGAGTTGAATATGAGGCAACGAAGATGGCTCGAATTCTTAAAGGACTACGATTTTGGATTGAGTTATCACCCCAGAAAAGCCAATGTGGTGGCCGACGCATTAAGTAGGAAAACTTTGCATATGTCATCGTTGATGGTGAAAGAGTTAGAGTTGATTGAAGAATTCCGAGACTTGAGTCTTGTGTGTGAGGTTACTTCTTCAAGTGTAAAGCTTGGAATGTTAAAATTGACGAATCCTTTTCTCGAGGATATTAAAGAAAGTCAGAAATCGGATAAGAAATTGATGGAGAAGATGGTACTCATCAATGAAGGCAAGGAGACCAATATCAAGATTGACGAAAGTGGAGTCATGAGATTTCACGGAAGAGTTTGTGTACCGGATGTACCCGAATTGAAGAGAATGATCATGGAAGAAGGTCACAGAAGTGGTTTGAGTATTCATCCTGGAGTAACCAAGATGTATCAGGATTTGAGGAAGTTATTTTGGTGGCCGGGAATGAAGAGGCAAATTTCTGAATTTGTTAATTCATGCTTAACTTGTCAGAAATTGAAGATTGAGCATCAGAAGCCGTTTGGTTTGTTGCAACCAATGTTTATACCAGAATGGAAATGGGATAGCATTGCAATGGATTTTGTGGGAGGTTTACTGTAACACCCAAACCCGTTATTTAATTAACTCTGCCTTTATAAAATCTTTTTCGAAAATACGCAGCGGAAAAATTGAAAATCTGATTATAAAGCGCTGGTTTGAATATCACAAAATACAAAATCCTCCGCATCAACACGATGCGTTATAAGTTATACAAAACCAATACTTTTCACCAAGAATAATTCTTATATGAAAACATAAGCAATTACAGAGTAATTTTCTAAAGGAATTTATATATATATATATATATATATATATATATATATATATATATATATATATATATATATATATATATATATATATGTGTACAAAACCCCTTTTCTCCCCGTGTCACAATCAGAGCGGAGCTTTGTAACACCCCGAACTAACTACCCTTAAAAGACGTGATCTTAAAAACTTTTTAAAGATAAGTAGCCGGAGCGCTACGGAAAACATTTTATAAAACGATCGTGCACATGACACGAAACGTCGCAGCGGAAAACATTATATAAAGGATTTTCAAAGCAATGAACAAAATAGTTCAAAAGATAATTCATCTACATAAAACATAAGTTAAGATGTTCGCATCGATATACGACGGAATACAAACGTTCCCCGACTCGATGTTACAAATTACCAGAGCACTAATATACATCACAACCCAACTAAACTTAACAAAACTATACAAAGGTAGCCTACACTAGCTCCTCACCAAAAGTGCTCCACACCAAAACGATCTACAGCTAAAGCTCGATCGAAACCTCGACCTGAATACCTGAACCCCCAAAGGTCCAGCACATAACAAATAGGTAGAGAGTTAGTAAACATAATCACATACATACGAATATAGAAACGCACCTATATTCAACCTATCACGTATTACTAACTCACACACATGCCTCAATAAGCAATACACCAGATAACACATACTCACAAATACACAACCAGATAGTTTCACGTCGTTTCGGACAACACAAAGAACTCACGTAACACATAACACATAATTGCACATTTACTCAAATGCGACTAATGCCAAACATTCAATGTCATGCCAACCTAGACACGACTAATGCATGTGGTACCATCTTCTTTATCAAGGAACTTACCATTGATATCCTTCTTTATTGGACAAGTCCAATATCCTTCTTTATCAGACAAGTCTGATATCCCTAAATAATGCATGAATTTATGAATGCCATGCATTTACCAAACATATGATAATCACTTAGCACGAAGCTACTGCTCACTACATGGATAACATAATCCATTAAACTTCATTATCAGACACACTGATATTCTTCTTTATCGGACAGCCCGATATACAAAAATACATATACTTCTTTGACATTTTATATAAATGCCATTACACAACACAATTATTAAACATATAATAATTCCAAACCAAAACGAAACCAAATACATGGATACACACACTTTACAAACATCAGCAAAAATAGCTGTCACAGAGGCCTTCGCTAAGCGAGGGCTTAGCGAGACATGGCGAACCTCACCAGGAAGTCACCTGCTCATGGCGAGCATTGGCGAGCTTCAGCGAACATGTTCGCTACAGCGAACTCCCGGTCGCTTAGCGAACTACACCAGAAAAATATCTGTTCTTGAGTTTCAATAAGGCGGTTTAACCTTGAATCCACTCAAAAATTCATCTAGACATGTTATAAATTCTTGTAAACAGCTAATTCAAGCATACATGGTATCAAGGAACATTAATCATCCCTTCCAAACATCCAAATACATCAAACAATCAAAATCATGTCAATTTCTTGCAAAATAAGCAAAGTTGCATAAACATGCAAAACCATCATCAAACATATACATATTCCCTCCTAGATGTTCATTAAGCATACTAAGATGAAAAGACATGTTTATGATAAAGAAACTTCACCCAAACCCCAAAGAAATTGGATGAGAGAGTTTGGGAATGGAAGCGAGACACCTCCCCTCTCTTGGATCACCCAAGCTTATGCTTAACCACTCTCACCTTAGATTGAATGATGATTCTTGGCCTCTAAACCTCTTCTCCTTGCTCGTGTTCTTCTCCTTGCTCTCCTAGGGTTTGCTCTTGCTTCTAAGCTCACAAACTCTAACTTCTCATGAAAAATGAATTGTGATACTATTCCTTAGTTTGACTTGCTACTTATACCACTCTCTATTGGTCATGAACCAAGCCCAATTGGCTTAGGCCCATTAAGCTCTATCACACGCCCCAAGCCCACTAACATGGCAAAGGTTTCGCTCACAAACTTACGTTAGCGATAAATAATTATAGGTCGCGTAAATAAATATTTAACACTAACCCAAAATATATGCAAATATATAAAATATCGATTTACTAAAAATCGGGTCGTTACAACTCTACTGTAACGACCCGATTTTTAGTAAATCGATATTTTATATATTTGCATATATTTTGGGTTAGTGTTAAATATTTATTTACGCGACCTATAATTATTTATCGCGAACATAAGTTTGTGAGCGAAACCTTTATCGTGTTAGTGGGCTTGGGCGTGTGATAGAAGCTTAATGGGCTTAGGCTATTGGGCTTGGTTCATGACCAATAGGAAGTGGTATAAGTACCAAGTCAAACCAAGGAATAGTCTCATAACTTGTTTTTCATGAGAAGTTAGAGTTTGTGAGCTTGAAGCAAAGCAAGAACCCTAGGAGGGCAAGAAGAAGAACTCGAGCAAGGAGAAGAGATTTAGAGGCCAAGAATCATCATTCAATCTAAGGTGAGAGTGGTTAAGCATAAGCTTGGGTGATCCAAGAGAGGGGAGGTGTCTAGCCTCCATTCCTAAACTCTCTCATCCAATTTCTTTGGGGTTTGGGTGAAGTTTCTTTATCATAAACATGTCTTTTCATCTTAGTATGCTTAATGAACATCTAGGAGGGAATATGTATATGTTTGATGATGGTTTTGCATGTTTATGCAACTTTGCTTATTTTGCAAGAAATTGACATGATTTTGATTGTTTGATGTATTTGGATGTTTGGAAGGGATGATTAATGTTCCTTGATACCATATATGCTTGAATTAGCTGTTTATAAGAATTTATAACATGTCTAGATGAATTTTTGATGGATTTGAGTGTTAAACCGCCTTATTGAAACTCAAGAACAGATATTTATCTGGTGTAGTTCGCTAAGCGACCAAGAGTTCGCTGCAGCGAACAGGTTCGCTGAAGCTCGCCAAAGCTCGCCATGAGCAGGTGACTTCCTGGTGTGGTTCGCCATGTCTCGCTAAGCCCTCGCTTAGCGAAGGCCTCAGTGACAGCAATTTTTGCTGATGTTTGTAAAGTGTGTGTATCCATGTATTTGGTTTCGTTTTGGTTTGGAATTATTATATGTTTAATAATTGTGTTGTGTAATGGCATTTATATAAAATGTCAAAGAAGTATATGTATTTTTGTATATCGGGTTGTCCGATAAAGAAGAATATCAGTTTGTCTGATAAAGAAGTTTAATGGATTATGTTATCCATGTAGTGAGCAGTAGCTTCGTGCTAAGTGATTATCATATGTTTGGTAAATGCATGGCATTCATAAATTCATGCATTATTTAGGGATATCAGACTTGTCTGATAAAGAAGGATATTGGACTTGTCCAATAAAGAAGGATATCAATGGTAAGTTCCTTGATAAAGAAGATGGTACCACATGCATTAGTCGTGTCTAGGTTGGCATGACATTAAATGTTTGGCATTAGTCGCATTTGAGTAAATGTGCAATTATGTGTTATGTGTTATGTGAGTTCTTTGTGTTGTCCGAAACGACGTGAAACTATCTGGTTGTGTATTTGTGAGTATGTGTTATTTGGTGTATTGCTTATGGAGGCATGTGTGTGAGTTAGTAATACCTGATAGGTTGAATATAGGTGCGTTTCTATATTCGTATGTATGTGATTATGTTTACTAACTCTCTACCTATTTGTTATGTGCTGGACCTTTGGGGGTTCAGGTATTCAGGTCGAGGTTTCGATCGAGTTTTAGCTGCAGATCGTTTTGGTGTGGAGCACTTTTGGTGAGGAGCTAGTGTAGGCTACCTTTGTATAGTTTGTTAAGTTAGTTTGGTTGTGATGTATATTAGTGCTCTGGTATTTTGTAACATCGAGTCGGGGATCGTTTGTATTCCGTCGTATATCGATGTGAACATCTTAACTTATGTTTTATGTTAATGAATTATCTTTTGAACTATTTTGTTCATTGCTTTGAAAATCCTTTACTTAATGTTTTCCGCTGCGACGTTTCGTGTCATGTGCACGATCATTTTATAAAAAATGTTTTCCGTAGCGCTCCGGCTACTTATCTTTAAAAAGTTTTTAAGATCACGTTTTTAAGGGTAGTTAGTTCGGGGTGTTACAATAGTTGGTATCAGAGCAGGTCGGTTCATGTGAGCCATTAGGATTTTCTTTCTCTTGTATGAAGCATGTGTTGGGTACACTGTTAATACATTCTAACGTCGAGTTGTGATTCGTTCAGGAATCATGGCTGCTGCTAGGACCAACGCTCAGATTGCACAAGCTTTGACTGCTTTGACTACATTGGTGGTAAGGGATAATGACCCGGGAAGGGATAGTGAGAAAAGATTGGAAAGGTTTATGTCGCATAAACCAACTCTGTTTACCGGAGGCTATAACCCGGAGGGGGCTATCAAGTGGTTAGATGAGGTTGAGATCATCTTTGAAGCAATGAGTTGTTCTGAGGAGAACAAGACTACTTTGGGAACTTACGCCCTTAGAGAGGAGGCAATCGTTTGGTGGAGGAATGTGAGACTCAGGATAGGAGTGGACGGTGTTGCTATCGTTTGGGAAACTTTCAAAAGGGAATTTTTAAGGAAGTACTTTCCGGCTGATGTGAAGAACAAGAAAGTGATCGAGTTCATGGAGCTCAAGCAAGGAAATTTATCGGTCGCCGAGTATTCGGCTAAGTTTGAAGTTTTGTGTGTGTTTAGTCCACACTACAACACGGTGGAAGCCGAAGAGGATAAGTGTGTCAAGTTCGAGAGTGGACTTCGTCCGGATATCAAGCTTTTGATTGGATTTTCTGAAATCAGGGATTTTTCGACCCTTATGACCAAGGCAAGGATTTGTGATGAAGATAGCAAAGCCAAGACCAACTACTATAAGGTTCTGAATGATAGGAAAGGAAAAGGTTTGGATCGTGGTAAGCCGTATGAGAACAAGGGTAATGGAAGTGGAAAGAAGAAGCAAGGAGGTGGAAGTTGTTACAAATGTGGAGAGCGGGGTCATATGTCATATGATTGCCCGAGGAGAAGCGACAAGTGTTTCAATTGTGGACAGTTTGGGCACAAGGCCGATGCTTGTCGGGTGAAAGTGTTTTGTTTCAATTGTGGCGAGGAAGGTCACAAGAGTCCGGTATGCAAGAAACCGAAGATGCCGCGTTGAGGGTTCGTTCTCCGCTTTATCTCTTAGGTAATTTCGAGGGCGAAATTCTTTTAAGGGGGGTAGAGTTGTAACGACCCGATTTTTAGTAAATCGATATTTTATATATTTGCATATATTTTGGGTTAGTGTTAAATATTTATTTACGCGACCTATAATTATTTATCGCGAACATAAGTTTGTGAGCGAAACCTTTATCGTGTTAGTGGGCTTGGGCGTGTGATAGAAGCTTAATGGGCTTAGGCTATTGGGCTTGGTTCATGACCAATAGGAAGTGGTATAAGTACCAAGTCAAACCAAGGAATAGTCTCATAACTTGTTTTTCATGAGAAGTTAGAGTTTGTGAGCTTGAAGCAAAGCAAGAACCCTAGGAGGGCAAGAAGAAGAACTCGAGCAAGGAGAAGAGATTTAGAGGCCAAGAATCATCATTCAATCTAAGGTGAGAGTGGTTAAGCATAAGCTTGGGTGATCCAAGAGAGGGGAGGTGTCTAGCCTCCATTCCTAAACTCTCTCATCCAATTTCTTTGGGGTTTGGGTGAAGTTTCTTTATCATAAACATGTCTTTTCATCTTAGTATGCTTAATGAACATCTAGGAGGGAATATGTATATGTTTGATGATGGTTTTGCATGTTTATGCAACTTTGCTTATTTTGCAAGAAATTGACATGATTTTGATTGTTTGATGTATTTGGATGTTTGGAAGGGATGATTAATGTTCCTTGATACCATATATGCTTGAATTAGCTGTTTATAAGAATTTATAACATGTCTAGATGAATTTTTGATGGATTTGAGTGTTAAACCGCCTTATTGAAACTCAAGAACAGATATTTATCTGGTGTAGTTCGCTAAGCGACCAAGAGTTCGCTGCAGCGAACAGGTTCGCTGAAGCTCGCCAAAGCTCGCCATGAGCAGGTGACTTCCTGGTGTGGTTCGCCATGTCTCGCTAAGCCCTCGCTTAGCGAAGGCCTCAGTGACAGCAATTTTTGCTGATGTTTGTAAAGTGTGTGTATCCATGTATTTGGTTTCGTTTTGGTTTGGAATTATTATATGTTTAATAATTGTGTTGTGTAATGGCATTTATATAAAATGTCAAAGAAGTATATGTATTTTTGTATATCGGGTTGTCCGATAAAGAAGAATATCAGTTTGTCTGATAAAGAAGTTTAATGGATTATGTTATCCATGTAGTGAGCAGTAGCTTCGTGCTAAGTGATTATCATATGTTTGGTAAATGCATGGCATTCATAAATTCATGCATTATTTAGGGATATCAGACTTGTCTGATAAAGAAGGATATTGGACTTGTCCAATAAAGAAGGATATCAATGGTAAGTTCCTTGATAAAGAAGATGGTACCACATGCATTAGTCGTGTCTAGGTTGGCATGACATTGAATGTTTGGCATTAGTCGCATTTGAGTAAATGTGCAATTATGTGTTATGTGTTATGTGAGTTCTTTGTGTTGTCCGAAACGACGTGAAACTATCTGGTTGTGTATTTGTGAGTATGTGTTATTTGGTGTATTGCTTATGGAGGCATGTGTGTGAGTTAGTAATACCTGATAGGTTGAATATAGGTGCGTTTCTATATTCGTATGTATGTGATTATGTTTACTAACTCTCTACCTATTTGTTATGTGCTGGACCTTTGGGGGTTCAGGTATTCAGGTCGAGGTTTCGATCGAGCTTTAGCTGCAGATCGTTTTGGTGTGGAGCACTTTTGGTGAGGAGCTAGTGTAGGCTACCTTTGTATAGTTTGTTAAGTTAGTTTGGTTGTGATGTATATTAGTGCTCTGGTATTTTGTAACATCGAGTCGGGGATCGTTTGTATTCCGTCGTATATCGATGTGAACATCTTAACTTATGTTTTATGTTAATGAATTATCTTTTGAACTATTTTGTTCATTGCTTTGAAAATCCTTTACTTAATGTTTTCCGCTGCGACGTTTCGTGTCATGTGCACGATCGTTTTATAAAAAATGTTTTCCGTAGCGCTCCGGCTACTTATCTTTAAAAAGTTTTTAAGATCACGTTTTTAAGGGTAGTTAGTTCGGGGTGTTACATCTACCCCCCTTAAAAGAATTTCGCCCTCGAAATTACCTAAGAGATAAAACAGAGAACGAACCCTTAACGCGGCATCTTCGGTTTCTTGCATACCGGACTCTTGTGACCTTCCTCGCCACAATTGAAACAAAACACTTTCACCCGACAAGCATCGGCCTTGTGCCCAAACTGTCCACAATTGAAACACTTGTCGCTTTTCCTCGGGCAATCATATGACATATGACCCCGCTCTCCACATTTGTAACAACTTCCACTTCCTTGCTTCTTCTTTCCACTTCCATTGCCCTTGTTCTCATACGGCTTACCCCGATCCAAACCTTTTCCTTTCCTATCATTCAGAACCTTATAGTAGTTGGTCTTGGCTTTGCTATATTCATCACATATCCTTGCCTTGGTCATAAGGGTCGGAAAAACCCTGATTTCAGAAAATCCAATCAAAAGCTTGATATCCGGACGAAGTCCACTCTCGAACTTGACACACTTATCCTCTTCGGCTTCCACCGTGTTGTAGTGTGGACTAAACACACACAAAGCTTCAAACTTAGCCGAATACTCGGCGACCGATAAATTTCCTTGCTTGAGCTCCATGAACTCGATCACTTTCTTATTCTTCACATCAGCCGGAAAATACTTCCTTAAAAATTCCCTTTTGAAAGTTTCCCAAACGATAGCAACACCGTCCACTCCTATCCTGAGTCTCACATTCCTCCACCAAACGATTGCCTCCTCTCTAAGGGCATAAGTTCCCAAAGTAGTCTTGTTCTCCTCAGAACAACTCATTGCTTCAAAGATGATCTCAACCTCGTCTAACCACTTGATAGCCCCCTCCGGGTTATAGCCTCCGGTAAACAGAGTTGGTTTATGCGACATAAACCTTTCCAATCTTTTCTCACTATCCCTTCCCGGGTCATTATCCCTTACCACCAATGTAGTCAAAGCAGTCAAAGCTTGTGCAATCTGAGCGTTGGTCCTAGCAGCAGCCATGATTCCTGAACGAATCATAACTCGACGTTAGAATGTATTAACAGTGTACCCAACACATGCTTCATACAAGAGAAAGAAAATCCTAATGGCTCACATGAACCGACCTGCTCTGATACCAACTATTGTAACACCCCGAACTAACTACCCTTAAAAGACGTGATCTTAAAAACTTTTTAAAGATAAGTAGCCGGAGCGCTACGGAAAACATTTTATAAAACGATCGTGCACATGACACGAAACGTCGCAGCGGAAAACATTATATAAAGGATTTTCAAAGCAATGAACAAAATAGTTCAAAAGATAATTCATCTACATAAAACATAAGTTAAGATGTTCGCATCGATATACGACGGAATACAAACGATCCCCGACTCGATGTTACAAATTACCAGAGCACTAATATACATCACAACCCAACTAAACTTAACAAAACTATACAAAGGTAGCCTACACTAGCTCTTCACCAAAAGTGCTCCACACCAAAACAATCTACAGCTAAAGCTCGATCGAAACCTCGACCTGAATACCTGAACCCCCAAAGGTCCAGCACATAACAAATAGGTAGAGAGTTAGTAAACATAATCACATACATACGAATATAGAAACGCACCTATATTCAACCTATCACGTATTACTAACTCACACACATGCCTCAATAAGCAATACACCAGATAACACATACTCACAAATACACAACCAGATAGTTTCACGTCGTTTCGGACAACACAAAGAACTCACGTAACACATAACACATAATTGCACATTTACTCAAATGCGACTAATGCCAAACATTCAATGTCATGCCAACCTAGACACGACTAATGCATGTGGTACCATCTTCTTTATCAAGGAACTTACCATTGATATCCTTCTTTATTGGACAAGTCCAATATCCTTCTTTATCAGACAAGTCTGATATCCCTAAATAATGCATGAATTTATGAATGCCATGCATTTACCAAACATATGATAATCACTTAGCACGAAGCTACTGCTCACTACATGGATAACATAATCCATTAAACTTCTTTATCAGACAAACTGATATTCTTCTTTATCGGACAGCCCGATATACAAAAATACATATACTTCTTTGACATTTTATATAAATGCCATTACACAACACAATTATTAAACATATAATAATTCCAAACCAAAACGAAACCAAATACATGGATACACACACTTTACAAACATCAGCAAAAATAGCTGTCACAGAGGCCTTCGCTAAGCGAGGGCTTAGCGAGACATGGCGAACCTCACCAGGAAGTCACCTGCTCATGGCGAGCATTGGCGAGCTTCAGCGAACATGTTCGCTACAGCGAACTCCTGGTCGCTTAGCGAACTACACCAGAAAAATATCTGTTCTTGAGTTTCAATAAGGCGGTTTAACCTTGAATCCACTCAAAAAATCATCTAGACATGTTATAAATTCTTGTAAACAGCTAATTCAAGCATACATGGTATCAAGGAACATTAATCATCCCTTCCAAACATCCAAATACATCAAACAATCAAAATCATGTCAATTTCTTGCAAAATAAGCAAAGTTGCATAAACATGCAAAACCATCATCAAACATATACATATTCCCTCCTAGATGTTCATTAAGCATACTAAGATGAAAAGACATGTTTATGATAAAGAAACTTCACCCAAACCCCAAAGAAATTGGATGAGAGAGTTTGGGAATGGAAGCTAGACACCTCCCCTCTCTTGGATCACCCAAGCTTATGCTTAACCACTCTCACCTTAGATTGAATGATGATTCTTGGCCTCTAAACCTCTTCTCCTTGCTCGTGTTCTTCTCCTTGCTCTCCTAGGGTTTGCTCTTGCTTCTAAGCTCACAAACTCTAACTTCTCATGAAAAATGAATTGTGATACTATTCCTTAGTTTGACTTGCTACTTATACCACTCTCTATTGGTCATGAACCAAGCCCAATTGGCTTAGGCCCATTAAGCTCTATCACACGCCCCAAGCCCACTAACATGGCAAAGGTTTCGCTCACAAACTTACGTTCGCGATAAATAATTATAGGTCGCGTAAATAAATATTTAACACTAACCCAAAATATATGCAAATATATAAAATATCGATTTACTAAAAATCGGGTCGTTACAAGCTTCACCACGCTACTCGGACAAGCTAACATATAACCTGTCAATCTGGATATCTGAACCCCCAAAGGTCCAGCAATTAACACAAAGCAGAGAGTTAGAAAACATAATCGCATATCATACGAGTATAAGAAAGGCGTTACACTTTCGAACTATCATACATATTCTAACTCACGCCATACAATTACAGTATTAAATACATAGGAATTTACCTAGTATGCTACTTACAACAAACACGTCAAAACCAGTCAAGTAATGTCACATAACAATTACCAAGTAAATGTGCATATATCCTAATGCAATCTAATGCCAATTAATTCACTGTCATGCCATCCCGAGACATGACTAAATGCATGTGGTACCAAGGCGTCTCACCAACGGTGGACCAAGAACAGTTTTATATCTTGCTGGATATGTCGGAACTTACCGAACCATCTTATCTCCCTTGGATAAGCCAACACAGTTTTATATCCTGTTGGATAGCAGCTCTGGACTCATGGATTCATCTAATCCGATCCTCGGCTTCATTATGGACACATAATCCATTTTCGTTATTGGAACCCAAGTTTCCAATGTTCACATACAATCATGAATGCATGTATTTATGCACATATCAACCATATGATATTCTCTAGCTCGAAGCTACTCTTTTATGAATGCGGGAACACAATCCTAACACATTCACTTAACATTGCAAATTAATGCCAAAACATCACATTACTCACTCTAAACTACAACTTATTGCATACACGTTTATCAATCATATAACGATTAACAATAAGCATTAACAGCATCAACATGTATCAACAATCATGTAAGGATACCCTTAAACCATGATACAAGTGCCTAATTACACTTACAACCATTAACAAAAGTTGCAGGTTCAGTACTGTTCGCTAAGCGAAGCAGTAGCGAACAGGTAGCGAACCATTCGCTAAGCGAAGCTCAGTTCGCTGCAGCGAACTACGTCAGAGGATTACAGGTGCATGGCGAACAGATAGCGAGCTGTGGCGAGCAGGTTCGCGTAGCGAATCTCCTGGTCGCTTAGCGAACTACACCAGAATAAAAATATCTGTTCTTGAGTTTTCTAAGGCGGTTTAACATTGAATCTGCTCAAAAATTCATTCAAACATGTTATAAATTCTTATAAACAGCAATTTCTAACATATATGGTATCAAAGAACATTAATCATCCCTTCCAAACATCCAAATACATCAAACAATCAAAATCATGCCAATTTCTTGGGTTTTAAGCAACTTTCATAAACTTTTCAAACATGATTCAAACACATACATATTTTTCATGGAATCAAGCTAGTGATTAACACATACAAAGTGATGATGAAGAACATCACACTCACATACAAAAGCTTAATCAAAAGTCTAAAAGAAATTGAGTGGGAGAGTTCGGGAATGGAGACATAGACAATCTCCCCTCTCCTTGCCACTCAAGAATCATGAATTCTAATCTCTTACCTTAGAAATTTGATGAATCCTCAAGCTCCTCATGTTCTAGCTCTCATGAGCTCCTCTCTTTCTCAAGCCCTAGCACCCTCTTGCTTTGCTCTCTTGCTTGCTCTAGCTTAGGGATAATGATCCATGAACTCTCATAGTTCCAACAAGCTTCTAATGAATGATTTTGGTGAAGAAATGGAATTTTGGTGAAGGGTTAGGCATGATAAGGAAGGCTCACGGTTTTGAGGAAAGAAATGAATGAATTATGTGATTTTTCCTATTAATATAATTATATAGAAAGCTTGAATTAAACATGGCCTTTTGATCTATTCTTGCTCACCACACAAAGAATCATGGTCACTTGATCTAGTCTTGCTCTCCAAGTTCAAGTTAATCATGGTTCACTCACTTAACCATGATCATCCACTTGCTCATGACTTTTCTCTTCTTCTTATCCAACAAGAAAAAAATTGTGGAAATATCTCCTCCCACTTGCATGAGCAAACCGCCCCCTTCCCACTTGTCTTGGCCCATTGGGCCTTAAGCCCACTTGCACGGTTTCGCTCACGTAACGCTCCTAACTTACGCTCGCGCTAATTAATTATTCGCCGCTTAATAAAATAATTAAAAGCCAATTAATAAATAAAATAACATTTAATAAAATATACGAAAAATGGGTCGTTACAACTCTCCCCCACTTAAAAGATTTTCGTCCTCGAAAATTACCCGACTTAAAACAACTCCGGATAATTCTTTTATCCGATTTCCAACAAAACACTTCGAACTCCACGTATTAATAAGTTTGACAAAATTAGTCTATCCCAACCAACACAATCTCGTCTACTACCAACAATAGATCAAGGACAGCTAATCCCTCGATTTGTCGATAGATAGTCAACAATCATGATGTCTGTATAAACCATTCTTATCAAACCACCCAAAACGTCCACTTAATATCTTACGGTACTCACTGCACCACTCAAAACAAACTCTAATCAGTCTAATACACCTTGAAAAGACGTTTTCGTTGAATACCTTACAACTTTTCAAGTTCCATAAGTCCTCAACTTTTCTTCAATCACTTAATTGCGTCGAATCTTATTCTTCATCATTCAAAAATGATACCTCTCTTTTAGCTTCATCTTCACTTCTAGGATCTCATTCAACTTCGACACAAATTGCCCTGTCATTATCCAAATCCAATCACTTTTTCTTCGACAAGCCTCTCACAAAATCCTTCGAATCGTTATCCTACTTCCAATGATTCAACAAGCATACCAATCCTATTATGATATTTCGCAATTCCATTCTCATCTACTTTAAAACCTACTTCCCTTCATCGATTAATGAACACCAACGGTTCACTAATCTTCACATCTCTTATGAAAATTACTTCACACACTAGACTTAGAACTCCAAATTGTTCAACCAATTCAACCTACTACCAAATGCACGACTCACGTAAAACTTCTTACTCAAGAATCCGCTACAACATCCGATCCACTTGGATGACAACTTACTTCAAAATCATCACCTCTCAAGAATCATAATCACTTTCTCTTCCTCATATTCGACTCATTTCGATCAAACAGATACTTCAACTTTGGTCCACAAAACACGCCTCCATACTTTTAGTGCAACACACGATCTCCAATCATTCCGAATACTCTTCATCTCACTTAACCAATCTCACTAACGCCTCACGGCGAAACACTTGGTCCCACAACTCCTCTTCTAATAGTTTCTCACAACTTGTTGTTCTCATCCATTCCACTTCGAACAACGTCACCACTTCCTGAATATTCTGCTTCAAGAACATCTCTACTCATCCCATCCTCCCACATTCAAAACATCTCGGAGGGATATAACCTTCTCCCCCACTTATCTCAAACCCACCTACACTCTTCCACTAGAACTTCCGGTGCTCACACCTAACGGTTCTATCGTCTCTAAACATATTCTCCCTAAGAAGAAACTAGTATCGACATTGTTTACACGCATGTCGCATACAAGGGACAAAACCTAACCCACGATACCTAAACACTAACACAAATTCATGCAAGCATTCAAGTAACCTATACTTCCCTCACTTCTCAAAGTTAGGAAATCAAAACAACACAAGAAAAATGAACATTGCATAGCAACAATTCATATTCACATTTATCCTAGCCCTAGTAAACACAAGAAGGCAAGAATCTCACATCCAATTAACTTAGGACAAGACATCAACAAAATAAAATTTCTTGTCTGGATCCCTCGCTTAGCAAAAGCTAGCGAGCTCCCGGCGAGACAAGTCACAAACATTCACAGGACTTAGCGAGACTTAGCGAGACTCAGCGAGGTTCATTCTTCGCCTAGCGAGCACATCCAAAAATCTGGGTGCTCTGCTACGGTTTTGAACTTACGCTCACTAAACTCTCGTTTTCTCGACTCACTAATCCACAAAATCCAAAACATCAAGCATATAACATCATTATAAACTTGAAAGCACAATTAGAATCATGCATCAACAATCACAACATAGAATTATGAGATCTTCATGTTTTTACTCATAAACGCATAGCAATTCAAATGCCTAGTAATCATCTAGCACATGTTATAAACAAACATATAACAAACACATACCAGGACACATTAATATCCTACTCTTCTCACCATTTCGAAAATTTAATTTTCACTCACCCAAAAGAAAATAACTCTATATTTTCACCAAAATCTTTAAGAAATAATATTAGTTTCTTAAAATTATTTCAAATCATTACCACATGCAGTTTTATATCATGCCGGATCGTCACATGCAGTTTTACATCATGCCGGATCATCAACAATTAGCAATTAAGCATAAATCAACCAAGTTTAAACTACACCAAGGTTAAACTCTAAGCATATTCAACTATTATAAACATAGAAGTATAGCACTCACACCATTACTCAACAAAACAATGGATCTATTAATCCAATTCACACCACTCATAGTTCCTAAATGAACAACATGAATGATTTCACAAAACAAACAACACAAAATTGTTAGACAAACGCGACTGACACACAATACTCACTTGGTCTGACTGCACAGACCTGCTCTGATCGACACATAACCCACACAGTCCGAAGACAACGGGGCTCTGATACCAATTGTAACACCCAAACCCATTATTTATATATTTCTACCTTTAGTAAAATCTTTTTCAAAATACGCAACGGAAAATCACATTTAATTTATTGAATATCGGTTCGAGTATTACACTCCTCTATCAAAATAATACTAATGTAATTAATTAGTAAAAATAGTGTTTATACAAATCTTTGAATCAAATAATGTATTTATTGATTATACAAAACAACCTAGACAGTAGACTTTATATACAATATAAAACCCTTTCCCGTGTCACAATCAGAGCAGAGCTTCACCGACGACTCGACATCGAATACCACAAAACCTGTAAATCTGGACCCCCAACGATCCAGCACATAACACATAAAAGAGAGTTAGACAACATACTCAAAATATAAGTGTAAGTAAATGGTACTTAGACACTTCTTCATAAAAACATGCATAATCATACATTATACATATACCTCACCATCATTCATGCATATTCATATATCATGCATATACTTCATTTATCACATAATCAATCATTCACAAAATACACCAAACATATAGTTTCACGTCGTCTCGGACAATACCAAAACATTAACAAATACATTGTTCAGATTATGGTCATGACGGACCCTGCGTTGTTCATTTTATAGTCATGACGGACTCTGCTCCTCACATACGGATTAACAATCAACATTTACGAAGTATGTGTCAAACATCATTTATCATAAAATGCACACAAAATCCCTAATGCAATCTAATGCTTCACATTCATGTTATGTCCTCTAGACACCTCTAATGCATGTGGTACCATCGTCTTTATCAGAGTATCTCACCTCCGATATCCTTCTTTATCAAACAAATATAGTTCGATATCCTTCTTTATTGGACAAGCCAATATCCCTAAATATTCATGATGCATGCACTCAAAACTCATGAATATATTCATCAACAATTATGGCATATAGCCCATCAACAATAACGTGGAACACTATCCAACGTTCGTCTTTATTAAGATAATCAATACCTTAATATCCGTCTTTATCGAATATCATAATTCGATATACTTCTTTATTAGAATAACATACTCTAATATCCTTCTTTATTAAGT
The DNA here is from genome assembly GCF_020283565.1 of Trifolium pratense. NCBI lineage: Eukaryota > Viridiplantae > Streptophyta > Magnoliopsida > Fabales > Fabaceae > Trifolium > Trifolium pratense. Next base: position 57,234,502 of record NC_060062.1, on the reverse strand, counting down.
TGATTAACACCTTAATATACTTCTTTGATATTTAAACAAACATCATCAACAATCATCAACACATACAATGCATTTACTCACATTTTTAACACAATACTAATAATATAAGTAAAGTGTATTAAGCATGCATTTTATCATAAAACAAACTCCGGAATCGGAATCTACTCGAAAAACTGGGTAAAATACATAATATAACATGTTAGAACCCTCAAAGTCATTGAAATTCCAAAACAGCAAAGTGCTGTGCTGACACGGTGGCTAAGCGAGCCTTAGCGAGCTGTAGCGAGCTGTTCGCTAAGCGAAGGTCAGCGAGCTTCAGCGAACCACACCAGTGGCTCACCTGCTCGTAGCGAGCTGCAGCGAGCTGTAGCGAACAGCTCCTGCCAGAACTGCTCAAAACATGCGATTTCCACCCAAATTCACCCAAAAATCCCATTTTTCATGTTATAAACCCCAAATAAGTTTATATTCATGTGCAACAAGCATATCTAAACACAAAAGGACAGTTCATTTCTCAGATCTACATCATAAACATCGAAAAAGTAATGATTGAACACTTTTACTCAAAACACTCAAGAACACAATGTTCTTGAGTTTAATCCTTTATAAATCTCGTTTTTAACCATTAGATTCGTTCATACATCATGATAAGAGCATGTTAAACATGTTATGAACCTTAGAATCGATTTCCATTAAGAAAATCCATCCAAACTAAAACGAAAATGGGGTGGAGGAAGTTCGGGTGAGGAGAAATCGACATTCTCCCCTTCCTCGAGTCACCCACGAATATGGAATCTACTCTCTTACCTGGATTCGAAGAAAACACGACGAAGCTCTCGAATCCCTAGCTCTTCTTCTCGCCCTAGCTCCTCAAGCTCTCTCCTCCTCTCTTCAAGAACACAAAGAACATGAGAAATGAATTTCTCTTTCTCTTCCTTGCCCTTAATGGGCGCCCCCTCACACACACTCAAGGCCCATTGGGCCTCAAGCCCAATTGGCTTGGCCCAATAACACGTTAATTCTCTCTACTCGCTTAATAACTAAAGTACTCGATAAATAACTCTAGTTATTAACTTAATTAAAATGCCACGTTAAATAAAATATTTTAACACATAAAAATAATAACATGAAAATTGGGTCGTTACAACTCTCCCCCACTTAAAAGATTTTCGCCCTCGAAAATTACGCTACTAAAACAACTCCGGATAACTCCTGTATCCGACCCTCCAACGAAACGTTCAAAACACTGCACATTACCAAGTTTGACAAAATTAATTTATCCCATCCAACACAATTTTTGTCCATTTATCAACAAGAGATCAAGGACGGCCAGTTCCTCAATTTGTCGATAGATAGTCAACAATCATGATATCGACATAAACCATTCTTATCAAACCGCTAAAACATCCACTCCGCACTAAACATCCATAGATTCACATTCTACGGTACACATAATGCTACTCACAACAAGTACAACTAATCGAACACACTCCGAAAAGATACTCCCGTGGAATACTCCATAACTCCACAAATCCTATAAGTCTCTGATTCCCTCATGAATCACTTAACCGTGTTACATCACTTATTCATATTCGAATCTTATTCCAACTTATCACTTGATGACCATCATTCTCAAACTTCATTGACACATGCTAAAAACTACCGTCTCTAACCGTCAAATTCCTTTCTCACATTGAGTCGAATCCAATACGACTACTCTGTTCCCAAGTAATCTCTCAACCAATATTTGCATTCCTTAACGCAAACACTTTCCAATACCACTTCTCCTTAATCCCTTAGCAATCCGCTACTTCAAAATTAGACTACCGCCTAAAATTGGTTCTCCAAACAACCATAACATCTATCTCGTTGATTCCAAACGACATCTTCAATTCGCCCATAATCCATCTATCGATGTTCCTCATCATCTTGCATTGCAACAAGCATAATCTTCTCCGTTTATTCACTCATCGAATTCTTATTCACCAAATCACTACCGTCCCATCATCCATGATGAAACAATTTAAAATCCTTTACTTCATTGTCACCGATTGTGACCATACCTCATCAACATCCACGATGCATCTAACAACACTAGTCTCCACCGACTCTTCCATTCCATGAATCCAAATTCCTTAGCAAATACTTACTCACTCTTATCTTTTGGGCACTACAAAATGCACTCCGACACTTACTTTAGGCATCGTCTTCAACTCCTCACTATATGTGATAAAACACGACATCTACTCACATGTGCGATAATCCTTTTCGCAAATTCTCACCTAACACAAGTCACTTCCAACATGACCTCATACTACTCATTCTCAACACGTTCTCCAACGGCTAACTTCCTTATTCTTCATCATTCAAAAATGATACCTCTCTTTTAGCTTCATCTTCACTTCTAGGATCTCATTCAACTTCGACACAAATTGCCCTGTCATTATCCAAATCCAATCACTTTTTCTTCGACAAGCCTCTCACAAAATCCTTCGAATCGTTATCCTACTTCCAATGATTCAACAAGCATACCAATCCTATTATGATATTTCGCAATTCCATTCTCATCTACTTTAAAACCTACTTCCCTTCATCGATTAATGAACACCAACGGTTCACTAATCTTCACATCTCTTATGAAAATTACTTCACACACTAGACTTAGAACTCCAAATTGTTCAACCAATTCAACCTACTACCAAATGCACGACTCACGTAAAACTTCTTACTCAAGAATCCGCTACAACATCCGATCCACTTGGATGACAACTTACTTCAAAATCATCACCTCTCAAGAATCATAATCACTTTCTCTTCCTCATATTCGACTCATTTCGATCAAACAGATACTTCAACTTTGGTCCACAAAACACGCCTCCATACTTTTAGTGCAACACACGATCTCCAATCATTCCGAATACTCTTCATCTCACTTAACCAATCTCACTAACGCCTCACGGCGAAACACTTGGTCCCACAACTCCTCTTCTAATAGTTTCTCACAACTTGTTGTTCTCATCCATTCCACTTCGAACAACGTCACCACTTCCTGAATATTCTGCTTCAAGAACATCTCTACTCATCCCATCCTCCCACATTCAAAACATCTCGGAGGGATATAACCTTCTCCCCCACTTATCTCAAACCCACCTACACTCTTCCACTAGAACTTCCGGTGCTCACACCTAACGGTTCTATCGTCTCTAAACATATTCTCCCTAAGAAGAAACTAGTATCGACATTGTTTACACGCATGTCGCATACAAGGGACAAAACCTAACCCACGATACCTAAACACTAACACAAATTCATGCAAGCATTCAAGTAACCTATACTTCCCTCACTTCTCAAAGTTAGGAAATCAAAACAACACAAGAAAAATGAACATTGCATAGCAACAATTCATATTCACATTTATCCTAGCCCTAGTAAACACAAGAAGGCAAGAATCTCACATCCAATTAACTTAGGACAAGACATCAACAAAATAAAATTTCTTGTCTGGATCCCTCGCTTAGCAAAAGCTAGCGAGCTCCCGGCGAGACAAGTCACAAACATTCACAGGACTTAGCGAGACTTAGCGAGACTCAGCGAGGTTCATTCTTCGCCTAGCGAGCACATCCAAAAATCTGGGTGCTCTGCTACGGTTTTGAACTTACGCTCACTAAACTCTCGTTTTCTCGACTCACTAATCCACAAAATCCAAAACATCAAGCATATAACATCATTATAAACTTGAAAGCACAATTAGAATCATGCATCAACAATCACAACATAGAATTATGAGATCTTCATGTTTTTACTCATAAACGCATAGCAATTCAAATGCCTAGTAATCATCTAGCACATGTTATAAACAAACATATAACAAACACATACCAGGACACATTAATATCCTACTCTTCTCACCATTTCGAAAATTTAATTTTCACTCACCCAAAAGAAAATAACTCTATATTTTCACCAAAATCTTTAAGAAATAATATTAGTTTCTTAAAATTATTTCAAATCATTACCACATGCAGTTTTATATCATGCCGGATCGTCACATGCAGTTTTACATCATGCCGGATCATCAACAATTAGCAATTAAGCATAAATCAACCAAGTTTAAACTACACCAAGGTTAAACTCTAAGCATATTCAACTATTATAAACATAGAAGTATAGCACTCACACCATTACTCAACAAAACAATGGATCTATTAATCCAATTCACACCACTCATAGTTCCTAAATGAACAACATGAATGATTTCACAAAACAAACAACACAAAATTGTTAGACAAACGCGACTGACACACAATACTCACTTGGTCTGACTGCACAGACCTGCTCTGATCGACACATAACCCACACAGTCCGAAGACAACGGGGCTCTGATACCAATTGTAACACCCAAACCCATTATTTATATATTTCTACCTTTAGTAAAATCTTTTTCAAAATACGCAACGGAAAATCACATTTAATTTATTGAATATCGGTTCGAGTATTACACTCCTCTATCAAAATAATACTAATGTAATTAATTAGTAAAAATAGTGTTTATACAAATCTTTGAATCAAATAATGTATTTATTGATTATACAAAACAACCTAGAAAGTAGACTTTATATACAATATAAAACCCTTTCCCGTGTCACAATCAGAGCAGAGCTTCACCGACGACTCGACATCGAATACCACAAAACCTGTAAATCTGGACCCCCAACGATCCAGCACATAACACATAAAAGAGAGTTAGACAACATACTCAAAATATAAGTGTAAGTAAATGGTACTTAGACACTTCTTCATAAAAACATGCATAATCATACATTATACATATACCTCACCATCATTCATGCATATTCATATATCATGCATATACTTCATTTATCACATAATCAATCATTCACAAAATACACCAAACATATAGTTTCACGTCGTCTCGGACAATACCAAAACATTAACAAATACATTGTTCAGATTATGGTCATGACGGACCCTGCGTTGTTCATTTTATAGTCATGACGGACTCTGCTCCTCACATACGGATTAACAATCAACATTTACCAAGTATGTGTCAAACATCATTTATCATAAAATGCACACAAAATCCCTAATGCAATCTAATGCTTCACATTCATGTTATGTCCTCTAGACACCTCTAATGCATGTGGTACCATCGTCTTTATCAGAGTATCTCACCTCCGATATCCTTCTTTATCAAACAAATATAGTTCGATATCCTTCTTTATTGGACAAGCCAATATCCCTAAATATTCATGATGCATGCACTCAAAACTCATGAATATATTCATCAACAATTATGGCATATAGCCCATCAACAATAACGTGGAACACTATCCAACGTTCGTCTTTATTAAGATAATCAATACCTTAATATCCGTCTTTATCGAATATCATAATTCGATATACTTCTTTATTAGAATAACATACTCTAATATCCTTCTTTATTAAGTTGATTAACACCTTAATATACTTCTTTGATATTTAAACAAACATCATCAACAATCATCAACACATACAATGCATTTACTCACATTTTTAACACAATACTAATAATATAAGTAAAGTGTATTAAGCATGCATTTTATCATAAAACAAACTCCGGAATCGGAATCTACTCGAAAAACTGGGTAAAATACATAATATAACATGTTAGAACCCTCAAAGTCATTGAAATTCCAAAACAGCAAAGTGCTGTGCTGACACGGTGGCTAAGCGAGCCTTAGCGAGCTGTAGCGAGCTGTTCGCTAAGCGAAGGTCAGCGAGCTTCAGCGAACCACACCAGTGGCTCACCTGCTCGTAGCGAGCTGCAGCGAGCTGTAGCGAACAGCTCCTGCCAGAACTGCTCAAAACATGCGATTTCCACCCAAATTCACCCAAAAATCCCATTTTTCATGTTATAAACCCCAAATAAGTTTATATTCATGTGCAACAAGCATATCTAAACACAAAAGGACAGTTCATTTCTCAGATCTACATCATAAACATCGAAAAAGTAATGATTGAACACTTTTACTCAAAACACTCAAGAACACAATGTTCTTGAGTTTAATCCTTTATAAATCTCGTTTTTAACCATTAGATTCGTTCATACATCATGATAAGAGCATGTTAAACATGTTATGAACCTTAGAATCGATTTCCATTAAGAAAATCCATCCAAACTAAAACGAAAATGGGGTGGAGGAAGTTCGGGTGAGGAGAAATCGACATTCTCCCCTTCCTCGAGTCACCCACGAATATGGAATCTACTCTCTTACCTGGATTCGAAGAAAACACGACGAAGCTCTCGAATCCCTAGCTCTTCTTCTCGCCCTAGCTCCTCAAGCTCTCTCCTCCTCTCTTCAAGAACACAAAGAACATGAGAAATGAATTTCTCTTTCTCTTCCTTGCCCTTAATGGGCGCCCCCTCACACACACTCAAGGCCCATTGGGCCTCAAGCCCAATTGGCTTGGCCCAATAACACGTTAATTCTCTCTACTCGCTTAATAACTAAAGTACTCGATAAATAACTCTAGTTATTAACTTAATTAAAATGCCACGTTAAATAAAATATTTTAACACATAAAAATAATAACATGAAAATTGGGTCGTTACAACAACTCTCCCCCACTTAAAAGATTTTCGTCCTCGAAAATTACCCGACTTAAAACAACTCCGGATAATTCTTTTATCCGATTTCCAACAAAACACTTCGAACTCCACGTATTAATAAGTTTGACAAAATTAGTCTATCCCAACCAACACAATCTCGTCTACTACCAACAATAGATCAAGGACAGCTAATCCCTCGATTTGTCGATAGATAGTCAACAATCATGATGTCTGTATAAACCATTCTTATCAAACCACCCAAAACGTCCACTTAATATCTTACGGTACTCACTGCACCACTCAAAACAAACTCTAATCAGTCTAATACACCTTGAAAAGACGTTTTCGTTGAATACCTTACAACTTTTCAAGTTCCATAAGTCCTCAACTTTTCTTCAATCACTTAATTGCGTCGAATCTTATTCCAATCATTTAGTCGACAACACAACCTCAACATTCTTTTGTTGATCAACTCCTCAAATTTTTCTTGACACTTATCAAATTCACCACCTCTAACCGTTAAATTCTTAGATTACGTAACATAACATTTCCAATGTCGCTTTTCCGCCGCGATACCCTTATCAAAATATTATTTTAAGTCACCCATAGACTCACTGTTGTTTCACCGTCCATGATGAAATTATTCGAAATCCTTTACTCCTTTACCACATGGTATAACTTTACTATTCCAACGGATACGATGTGTCCAACATCTCAAATCTCCACCGACTTTTCCAATAAGTCGTTGTCAATCTCATTCTTACTTCCGAATGTTACAAAACACTCTCTCTGATACTTTCTTATTTCCAAACAACCACAGTTCATATCTTGTTGATTCCAACAACGTCCTTATTTGTCGCACACAATCCAACTAGTCACGTTCCTTATCATTCTTCACTGTGTCAAACGTACTTTTCTTCATTCGATCAGTTCTTATTCGCATCTCGTGACTATCTTAAAGTCATAACATCCTAAAGTTCATCCACACAAAATCTTTATTCCAATCTTGGCTAGTCTCTTCGAACTATTCAAAATGTTTACTTTCCTTAAAGGTTCACTTGCTAATAATTAACAAGTTTAGCTCACACCGATAAAACTCTATAGGTATTCCCACCATTCTTATAACCATCACCTAATCATCACTAGGTTCGCCTACTCTTAACGCACAACGTCTTCTCCGTTTTCCAACAACGGTTTCCATTTAACATCTCTGTTCGTTCCACTATTCCACAATGGTCACATTCTCTTTACGGCTAAACAACTTTAGTTCGACTCATTCTGAATCTTCCGGAATGATCATCTAATATTTCCTCCAAAATACTCTCCAAATAAGAACTTTACTTTCAATCCCTTATCAAATTGACGTCTACTCGTCATTACTCAACTTGTCTGAACGACAACGTCCTACTCCTTCCATTCCATGGTATTGCTTCTGAGAAATTCTTGTAGTTCTCATCCGCCTCTAGTCCATACTCTTTTGTACACTACACGATCTCCAATCGTTTCCAAACGGTCTTCATCTTTCTTAACCAATCTCAGTGTTGATCCTATGACGAACACTTAGTCCAACAACTTCTCATCTAGAAATCCTCACAACTTGCTGTCCAAGTTCCTTCCACTTCGAACAACACTAATCAATCTTGAACAATCTACTTCAAGAGCATCTCCATCCATCCTAACTTCTTCCCATTTGAACGGTCTCGGAGAGACACAACTTTCTCCCCCACTTATCTCAAACCCATCTATACTCTTCCACTAGAACTTCCGGTATAAACACCTAGTCATTCTATCGATTCTAAATATATTCTCCCAAAAAGAATCTAGTACCGACAACATTCACATGTGTGTCGCATACAAGGGTAAACGTAAGGCATTAAACCTAGAAATCTATACAAATATCCTGCACAGTCCTCTTGACATATACGCCACTATGCAAATAGATAAGTATTCTATTCCCCACATATACTAGTGTAACAACCTTCATACCAACTAGCATACGCAAACACAACAACATGTCAATACATATATTTATAACTAAAGTATATGTAAGACAACAAAACATCCATGTACACAAGACATCGAGTCAAGTACATGCATTACATTTCATTTGTTCGCATACTTACAACATCTACTCAAACATGTATAAAACATAGCATGTTCTCAAACAAGTTCTCATCATGAGAATACATTCACATAGTTCAATTAAAGAACCACACTAAGTTCTAGTAATCAATCTACCACATGTTATAAACAAACATATAACAACACTCATTAGGATCTACTTACATCCTACTCCTTTCTCACTCTAGTGAAAAATTCATTTTCACTTACTCAAAAGAAAATAATCTTATATTTTCAACAAAATCTTCATCACATGCAGTTTTACATCATGCCGGATCATCAACAATACAGTTTTACATCGTGTCGGATCATCAACAATACAGTTTTACATCATGTCGGATCATCAACAATTAGCAATAAGCATCTACAAACCAAAAGTTCAAACCACACAAATTTTTAAAACTTTAAGCATAAAAATACACAACCACTACTTGACTTGATAACTTATAACAATGATAAGTATCAATCGCATCAAGTACACACAACAAGAAAAGACAGACACAACTGGCACACACGCTCACTCGATCTGACTGCACAGAACGGCTCTGATTGACACATATCCTCACAGTCCGAAGACAACTAGCTCTGATACCACTTTTGCAACACCCAAACCCGTTATTTAATTAACTCTGCCTTTATAAAATCTTTTTCGAAAATACGCAGCGGAAAAATTGAAAATCTGATTATAAAGCGCTGGTTTGAATATCACAAAATACAAAATCCTCCGCATCAACACGATGCGTTATAAGTTATACAAAACCAATACTTTTCACCAAGAATAATTCTTATATGAAAACATAAGCAATCACTACTACAAAAATGAGATATAATAGCGCCTATTTAATAGCGCTTATTGAAAAAGCGCTATTAAAACTTAACCACGAAGCCTTTTTACAGCGCTTTTCGTAGAAACGCTTTTAAAGCCTTGAACCCAGGGGTGTTACAATAGCGCTTTTGAGAAAAGCGCTATTAAATCCAAATACGCGGAACTCTATAATAGCGGGTTTTACATGAGCGCTATAGTAAGAAAAATAAATTAATTAAAATCTGTGGTGGGCGAGTATCGAACCTTCGACCCTTGCTGAATAATAAAAAAAACATGTATCAATTTTTTAGAAAAAAAAAACTTATAGTTTCCATTGACCGCATCCTCTACTCAGGGTTTCCTTGTTCCAATTCTGTTCTCTTTGTTCATCTCACTCAAACCCAACGACCTTCAAACCACCCAGAAACATTCACCTCACTCGATTCTACAAATTACCCACTCACCTTCGTTCTTCTTCAATCTCACTTCACCTAGAAACCCTCAACCTTCTTTAAACCTTCGTCACTCTCACTCCATCCAGAACCCTTCTTCTTCGACCTTCTTCTCACCCAGAAACTCACTGAAACCCTAAACCCCGTAGAATGTCAATTAATTGAACCCAGATTCCCATTGAAACCCTTAAATAAAAATCAATTGAACCTTGAGAACTCGCTGAAACCCTAAAACCATCTTTCCCAATCGTTCTTCATTGTCCATCGTTTCAGAAGTCGTTTACCCAGAAACTCTTCATCGTTCCGCCATCGTTCATCGCAGTTGAACCTCCATCTTATCATGAGAGGTTAGGTTACTCAGTCTTGCTCAATCAACAACACTTCTTTTGTTATTTTTGTTTATATCAGATTGATTAAAATCGTCTGATTTGGGGATTATGCTGCTGTTGTTGTTTTGATGTTAGTGACGATAGAGGTTACTCAGTCTTTGGTGTGTTTGTTATTTGCAGGAGTTGTTTCTAGATGTGGTGCTGTTGTGTTGGTGTTTCTGAATTTTTTCTTTGAGATTGTCTTCTTTTTTGGTTTGGGAGTGTAGGTGTAATTTTGGAGTGTGTTTTAGCTTGATATAAGGTGTGGTTTTGTCTCCTTTTATGTGTCTTAGGTATCTTTTAGTTTTTTGGATTTCTATTTGGTCCTTGGAGGCAGGTTGGTAGTGGTTCTAGTTTTGAGCTTGGTGATGAAGGCTTTGAAGAGGCAATAGTAATCTAAGCATTGGGCCTTTATTTACTTTTTAGTTTTATCAGTAATTAAAACTAATAGTTTATCTAGTATGTAAAACTTGATGTTCAATTATGTTTACAGATTATTTGCCTTAGTGCCTCTACAAACAAACAGTCTAACATACAAAAGTAGGCAGAGGAAAAAGCTGCTTTGATCATGGAAGAATTACACTCTGATGACACTGGATTTATCATGGTAATTATTATATGCTACTTACTTGATCTTCTCATTCATATTTTTCACTTAGTTGTTGGTGGTTTATTATTCCTTATATAAGACTTTCTTTCCTGCAATTAGAGCATCATTACATGACATGTAGAAATTTTGTGTCTCACATTATAATTGTATTCATCATTTACATAATTCAGTTTAATTTACATAATTCAGTTTGATTTAGCATATTAAATTATATGACATGTAGAAATTTTTTATAATTTTCTTGTGTTTAGACAGTTGGAGATGTTTGTTGCACATGAGTTTTGGGTAGTGATGGAATGGTTCTTGTAAAGAAGGGCTGCTCAAATGCATCTTCTCCATAAATTTGCAAGTTGCAATAGGCGATGATTTCCAATTTTAAGATAAATTTATAATGTTTTCAATCCCTATAATGATGCCTCTGCTATTAGAATATAATTTAATTTACCATTAGTTCTAGTTGATATATTATAATTTATCTTTGTTTTTATTGGGCAGGAAACTTGACATGTTTCTATATATGAATTAAGAATGTCTTATAGATTATGATCAATGTTTTTATAATGGAAAATTGGCTTGTGGATTATGAATGTATTGCCCCAGGAGCTTGTTATAAAACCTGAAATAAATTTGATTAGTGGTGATTACGGCGTTGGGAAGAGTACTCTATTGTTGCAGGTATGGTGTTAGGTAGATTACGTGCTTAAATTTAATATCACTATTTTGTGTCCTTTTCTTGTATTACCCAAAAATTGGGAAGTATGTCTTAGGAATGGACAAGACCTTCTTTAAAAAATTTCTGAAATCTTACTTAAATACAAGTGATAGCAGCATTGGATCATGTTTTGTTTCAAACTTCAGAAGAGGTATGAGATAGTATTGCTTTTATATTGCATCATTATATGTGATATTACATTCTTGTAATTCATTTGCTAATTTGAAATTCTCATTTTGTTTGCCATATACATTAACTTATCAAATAAACAAAAAGTTGAGTATTCGGAGAGTGTTTTCTGAACCTTCTTTTCAAATTTGAGCTTCGATGTATTTAATAAAAATGCTCTGCCTGTTATTGTAAATGATGGCTTTGACTGCGATAAAAAAATTGATACACCACTTTAAAAATCTTGCTTTAATTTGATGACATAACTTCAATATGTATTCATTAGGGGTATATCAGTCCATTTGTGTTACTGGTGATGACAGCTGAGCATAGCATATAAGGGAAATGAAGAGGATCAGAGATACATATAAAAGATTTGAAGAGCTTTGTGTTTGGGTTCGAAGAGTTTTTCTTTAAAGGACTGAATATCTATTTATGGATAGCAAATTTATATGTATCTGACTCTCAATTGTCTATCCCTCCTGATTGAATCTGAGAGGCTTTGCTGCTCTCTTGCGGTGAGCTTCTCAATCATCTCTCTATACTTGTGTTCACTTTTGTGTTTCATACTCTTGAATTCTATTTCAAAGCAATTAGCAACAAAATTGTACCTTGTTCCTTATAATAATACATCACATCTGAGAAAGAAGTAGTAATAAAATGTATTTAAGTTGCAGCAAAACAGTGTGCGAACCATCACTTCGCTAGAATTGTTATATTATCAAAACAATGCAAAACACATAAATTTTAAGGGAAAATTTGCATTATTAGTCACACTATATTTTTATCTATGTTTCCCTTACGGGTTTAGTTGGTCAGTGGAATAGTCTCATTCCTCATTGGACTCGAAGTATATTCATGTTCATCTATTTTTATCTATTACTTTCAAATTTAAAAAAAATGTCATTTTATTTTCTATGTAACTTGTGTTCCAGCTGAAACTTGTAATAGGCTGAAACTCATTCTAGTTTTTCTACATTCCATTTATTTTTGTTTAATAGTTGCATTTTCTTCACTTTTTCTTTCTGTTACAGGTCTGACTTTGGCCCACTCTTTTTTTGATTCCGCTCAATTGCGCGATCTTTGTAAGGTATCAAATTCATACTTCTATTCACCATTACCAATTTTTATATCCTAATTTTCTATGTTGTGTGGTTTTTGTGGTTTATGATTTGTGTTAGGTGGTTATGATTTAACATGTTCTCTGTTAGCTAGTAATTTAATTTGGTTTCTTGTTTAGTTAGGAATAATTCTAAGTTTCAATTCACCCGTCTTTGAAAAATAAGGTGTGGGTAGGTGGTAGCACAGTAGAAGGGGTGTGTACATTAGAACTAGGTTACTAAACTTGGGCATATGAGCTATTGAAACACTAGAATGAATTATGATCAAGTGGCTAAAGAGAACTGAAAAATAGAAATATTCAGTTCCAATGAGGCCCTTTATGCAGCAAACGATGTATTATCAAGCAAATGCCTATGTACTTTATTTCATGTTCATTGTATATGCAATGACTATATTTTATTATACAGGTAGTTTGAATTTTATAGGCCTTCCTTTTTCGATGAAGTGGATCGTTCTCATCAAGTGACAGAAAAAAGAGTTTTGCAGCTGTTGTTAGATGTCAAATTTGTCATTGATATTATCAGAAGAAAGCAGGGCCAAAGTTTGACGATCTCATTTGTAGTGGTGTTTGTGTTTGTACTATTCAATTCTGATTTGTCTTGTAGCTCGGATAGGTTTTGTTTATGAAATGAATGTATTACGAGTTGTTGTTTTATTAGAGCTAGTGTGTATTGGAACAACACTGTTTCTTAGAAAATTAATAATATTGTATATTTTGGAAGTCTATATATTGGAACTATTTTAAAATTTCAAGTGCAAGTTGACAAAAGTACTGTCAAACAACAACAAAAAAAGCAATTTAGTCTAAAAAAGAGCAATTTTTTTAAAAAAAAGACAGGACATACAATAGCGTTTTTTACACGGTCGCTATTAAAAGTTTGTTAGACAAGGAATTATAATAGCGTTTTACAAACACGGGCGCTATTATAGATGACATATAACAGCGCTTTTTTAAAAAAGCGCTATCCAAACCCGTCTCCATAAGGCTGTTTGTTCGCGTGCAGGTACATACTACAGCGCTTTTTTATTAAACCGCTATTAAAAGTGCACATATGATAGCGCTTTTAAAACGCTATTATAGGCACCCAGACCTATAATAGCGGTATCAATAATAGCGTTTTTAACCGCTATTAAAAGTTAAAAAAAATGCTATTAAACACCTATTTTTGTTGTAGTGAATTACAGAGTAATTTTCTAAAGGAATTTATATATATATATATATATATGTACAAAACCCATTTTCTCCCCGTGTCACAATCAGAGCGGAGCTTCACCACGCTACTCGGACAAGCTAACATATAACCTGTCAATCTGGATATCTGAACCCCCAAAGGTCCAACAATTAACACAAAGCAGAGAGTTAGAAAACATAATCGCATATCATACGAGTATAAGAAAGGCCTTACACTTTCGAACTATCATACATATTCTAACTCACGCCATACAATTACAGTATTAAATACATAGGAATTTACCTAGTATGCTACTTACAGCAAACACGTCAAAACCAGTCAAGTAATGTCACATAACAATTACCAAGTAAATGTGCATATATCCTAATGCAATCTAATGCCAATTAATTCACTGTCATGCCATCCCTAGACATGACTAAATGCATGTGGTACCAAGGCGTCTCACCAACGGTGGACCAAGAACAGTTTTATATCTTGCTGGATATGTCAGAACTTACCGAACCATCTTATCTCCCTTGGATAAGCCAACACAGTTTTATATCTTGTTGGATAGCAGCTCTGGACTCATGGATTCATCTAATCCGATCCTCGGCTTCATTATGGACACATAATCCATTTTCGTTATTGGAACCCAAGTTTCCAATGTTCACATACAATCATGAATGCATGTATTTATACACATATCAACCATATGATATTCTCTAGCTCGAAGCTACTCTTTTATGAATGCGGGAACACAATCCTAACACATTCACTTAACATTGTAAATTAATGCCAAAACATTACATTACTCACTCTAAACTATAACTTATTGCATACACGTTTATCAATCATATAACGATTAACAATAAGCATTAACAGCATCAACATGTATCAACAATCATGTAAGGATACCCTTAAACCATGTTACAAGTGCCTAATTACACTTACAACCATTAACAAAAGTTGCAGGTTCAGTACTGTTCGCTAAGCGAAGCAGTAGCGAACAGGTAGCGAACCATTCGCTAAGCGAAGCTCAGTTCGCTGCAGCGAACTACGTCAGAGGATTACAGGTGCATGGCGAACAGATAGCGAGCTGTGGCGAGCAGGTTCGCGTAGCGAATCTCCTGGTCGCTTAGCGAACTACACCAGAATAAAAATATCTGTTCTTGAGTTTTCTAAGGCGGTTTAACATTGAATCAGCTCAAAAATTCATTCAAACATGTTATAAATTCTTACAAACAGCAATTTCTAACATATATGGTATCAAAGAACATTAATCATCCCTTCCAAACATCCAAATACATCAAACAATCAAAATCATGCCAATTTCTTGGGTTTTAAGCAACTTTCATAAACTTTTCAAACATGATTCAAACACATACATATTTTTCATGGAATCAAGCTAGTGATTAACACATACAAAGTGATGATGAAGAACATCACACTCACATACAAAAGCTTAATCAAAAGTCTAAAAGAAATTGAGTGGGAGAGTTCGGGAATGGAGACATAGACAATCTCCCCTCTCCTTGCCACTCAAGAATCATGAATTCTAATCTCTTACCTTAGAAATTTGATGAATCCTCAAGCTCCTCATGTTCTAGCTCTCATGAGCTCCTCTCTTTCTCAAGCCCTAGCACCCTCTTGCTTTGCTCTCTTGCTTGCTCTAGCTTAGGGATAATGATCCATGAACTCTCATGGTTCCAACAAGCTTCTAATGAATGATTTTGGTGAAGAAATGGAATTTTGGTGAAGGGTTAGGCATGATAAGGAAGGCTCACGGTTTTGAGGAAAGAAATGAATGAATTATGTGATTTTTCCTATTCATATAATTATATAGAAAGCTTGAATTAAACATGGCCTTTTGATCTATTCTTGCTCACCACACAAAGAATCATGGTCACTTGATCTAGTCTTGCTCTCCAAGTTCAAGTTAATCATGGTTCACTCACTTAACCATGATCATCCACACTTGCTCATGACTTTTCTCTTCTTCTTATCCAACAAGAAAAAAATTGTGGAAATATCTCCTCCCACTTGCATGAGCAAACCGCCCCCTTCCCACTTGTCTTGGCCCATTGGGCCTTAAGCCCACTTGCACGGTTTCGCTCACGTAACGCTCCTAACTTACGCTCGCGCTAATTAATTATTCGCCGCTTAATAAAATAATTAAAAGCCAATTAATAAATAAAATAACATTTAATAAAATATACGAAAAATGGGTCGTTACATTTACCGAAGACCAAGAAAGGTAACAAGGTGATTTGGGTAGTGGTAGATCGTCTGACGAAGTGTGCTCACTTCATTGCTATCAGGAAAGGTACTTTGGTGCCTAAGTTGGCCGAGATTTATGTGGAGCAGATTGTGAAGCTACATGGTATTCCAACAAGTATTATTTCGGATAGAGATCCGAGATTTACTTCCAGATTTTGGGAAAGCTTGCAAGAAGCTTTAGGAACGAAGTTGAGGTTGAGTTCAGCTTATCATCCTCAGACAGATGGTCAGTCGGAGAGGACGATACAATCCTTAGAGGATTTGTTGAGGGCTTGTGTTTTGGAGCAAAACGTGAATTGGGATTCTTGTTTGCCGTTGGTAGAGTTTACATACAACAACAGTTACCATTCTAGTATCGGAATGGCATCGTTTGAGGCTTTGTATGGGAGAAGGTGTAGGACACCTCTGTGTTGGTATGAAACTGGAGAAGGTGCAATTCTTGGACCAGAGATTGTACAAGAAACAACGGAGAAGATTCGGATGATTCGTGAGAAGATGAAAGCGTCTCAGAGTCGACAGAAGAGTTATCATGATAAGAGGAGGAAGGACATTGAATTCAAAGAGGGGGATCATGTATTCCTACGAGTTACATCGACTACTGGAGTAGGACGTGCGTTAAAGTCAAAGAAGTTGACGTCAAGGTTTATTGGGCCGTTTGAGATTTTGAAGTGTGTGGGAAAAGTGGCGTATAGGATTGCATTACCGCCATCATTGGCGAATTTGCACGATGTTTTCCATGTATCACAGTTGCGCAAGTATGTGTCTGACCCGACACACGTGATTGAATCGGACGATGTTCAAGTGAGGGATGACTTGACCATTGAGACCGTACCCTTGAGAATAGAAGGGAGAGAAGTGAAGAGGTTGAGGAATAAAGAGATTGCATCCGTGAAAGTCGTGTGGGGAGGACCAGCTGGTGAGAATGCAACGTGGGAGCTGGAAAGTAAGATGAGAGATTCTTATCCCGATCTGTTTCTAGGTAATTTCGAGGGCGAAATTCTTTTAAGGGGGGTAGGATTGTAACGACCCATTTTTCGTATTTATATTTCTTAAATGTTATTTGATTTATTAATTGGCTTTTAATTATTTTTAGTGATCGACGTATAATTAGTAAGCGCGAAACCTTTTAGTTTTGGGCTTGCTTGGGCGTGAGAACCTTATGGGCCTAAGCCATTGGGCTTGGTTCATGACCCATAGAGAGTAGTATAAGTACCAAGTCAAACCAATGAATAGTATCACAATTTATTTTCTTTGAGAAAATTAGAAGAGTTAGTAAGCTAGAGCAAAGCAAAAACCCTAGGAAGAGGGAGAGAGATCACGAGCAAGAGAGAAGAGGAAAGGCTTGGATCATCATCTTTGCTAAGGTAAGAGATTAGAATTCATGATTCTTGAGTGACCAAGAGAGGGGAGATTGTCTATATCTCCATTCCCGAACTCTCTCACTCAATTTCTTTTAGGTTTTGAGAAGTTTTTGTATGTGTGTGTGTGATGTTCTTCATCATCACTTTGTATGTGTTAATCACTAGCTTGATTCCATGAACAATATGTATGTGTTTGAATCATGTTTGAAAAGTTTATGAAAGTTGCTTAAAACCCAAGAAATTGGCATGATTTTGATTGTTTGATGTATTTGGATGTTTGGAAGGGATGATTAATGTTCCTTGATATCATATATGCTTGGAATTGTTGTTTAAGAGAATTTATAACATGTTTGAATGAATTTTTGGTTGGATTCAATGTTAAACCGCCTTTGGAAAACTCACAGGAAATGCGCGGTCGCTGAGCGAACTTGCAGCGAGCTTTAGCGAGCGTGTATGTTCTTGAGTGGTCGCTGAGTAAGGCTTCAGCGAGAGATAGCGACCAGCTCGCTGACTCTCGCCAGTGCTCGCCAGGGATCCCATGACCACTACCGTTTGGTCGCCAGTGTTTGCTGATTCTCGCTGAGCGAAGGGAACTGATTTTCCAAATTTTGTTGTGGAGTCCTATAATTTATTTGGGCTATTGGGGTATGTTTCCTTGGTATTATAGAGTATTACCAAAGCGTAAAATATATGATTCGTACGTGTATGCAATAAGTTGCAGTTTAAAGTGAGTAATGTGATGTTTTGACATTAATTTGTAATGTTAAGTGAATGTGTTAGGATTGTGTTCCCGCATTCATAAAAGAGTAGCTTCGAGCTAGAGGATATCATATGGTTGATATGTGCATACATACATGCATTCATGATTGTATGTGAACATTGGAAACTTGGGTTCCAATAACGAAAATGGATTATGTGTCCATAATGAAGCCGAGGATCGGATTAGATGAATCCATGAGTCCAGAGCTGCTATCCAACAGGATATAAAACTGTGTTGGCTTATCCAAGGGAGATAAGATGGTTCGGTAAGTTCCGACATATCCAGCAAGATATAAAACTTTTCTTGGTCCACCGTTGGTGAGACGTCTTGGTACCACATGCATTTAGTCATGTCTAGGGATGGCATGACAGTGAATTAATTGGCATTAGATTGCATTAGGGTAGATGCACATTTACTTGGTAATTGTTATGTGACATTACTTGACTGGTTTTGACGTGTTTGCTGTAAGTAGCATACTAGGTAAATTCCTATGTATTTAATACTGTAATTGTATGGCGTGAGTTAGAATATGTATGATAGTTCGAAAGTGTAAGGCCTTTCTTATACTCGTATGATATGCGATTATGTTTTTCTAACTCTCTGCTTTGTGTTATTTGCTGGACCTTTGGGGGTTCAGATATTCAAGCTGAGGACTGTGCCGACGATTAGACTGCTGTTTTTAGCTTGCTGTTGAAGTATCTTTTGGTGAGGAGACTTAGCATAGATTTCTCCTTTTAGGGCTAGCTTTTGGTTAGAGTTTGTAAATAGTAATTGCTCTGGTAATGTAACATCGAGTCGGGGATTACGCTTGGCTTTCATCGTATATCGGTGTTACCTTTTTGTTATGCTAGTTCTTGTATAAGAGACATCCTTAGGGATGAATATGGCTTATGTATATATATATATATATATATGCATGCTTGGTTTTTTATTGAATCCGCTGTTGCTTTTCATGTTAAACTTCATGACGCTCTGTGTGTATGCTTGTGTTTTAATTACCGCGTGGCACTCTGCCTTTACACTTGTTAAAAAGTTTTTAATATTACGTTTTTAAGGGTAGTATGGGTTAGGGTGTTACAACTGCTGCCACCTTTGTTTCATTTGACAAAAATCTCAGTAAAGGAGGAGGTTTCCTTCCATAAACTACTTCAAAAGGAGTCTTTCCTATGGAAACATGAAAAGTAGAATTGTACCAATATTCAGCCCAAGATATCCAGAAGGACCAAGTCTTTGGATGATCAGAAGCAAAGCACCTCAAGTAGCTTTCCAAACATCTATTGATGACTTCAGTTTGTCCATCAATCTCTGGATGATAAGCTGAGCTCATTTTGAGTTTGGTACCCTGCAATTTAAACAGTTCCAACCAGAAATGACTCACAAATAAAGGATCCCTGTCACTGATGATTGAATTAGGGACACCATGGAGTCTGACCACTTCTTTCATAAATATCTCAGCAATTGATTTAGCAGTATAAGGGTGTTTTAATAAGATGAAATGACTGTATTTAGATAGTCTGTCCACCACTACTAGCACAGCTTCATACCCTTTAGATTTTGGTAAGCCAGTGATAAAATCTATAGATAGATCTTCCCAAACATTGTTAGGAATGGGCAATGGCTCAAGTAGTCCTCCTGGAGATGTAGCACTATACTTTTGTCTCTGACAGACATCACAGGTAGAGCTGTCAAAAAGGGTCGGGCTATCGGGCCGGCCCATTAGCCCTATCATTTTACACGGGTCGGTCTTCATAAAAAGGGGGTCGGGCCTTATCGGGCCGGACCTTATCTGGTCAGGCTTTTCATGGGCCGGCCCACAGACTTTTGGGCCGGCTCCTTAAAGAATTAAAAAAATTATTTAAAAAAATTTTATAATCTTTTTATTGTTATATTTTGGTCTTATTTTTATGCATAAATTCATATATAATTTTTTTTAATTATTTTTGTTGTTTTATTGTTATTATTTGTGTTTTGTTCCTATCTATAATCTGTTTTATTCCTATTTTTAAGCATATCATCTTTTTATATTTTTTTTGTGCAATTACAACGAAGGATATAAAACTTGGAATATGTTTATTATAAGTCTATCATCTTTTTATTGTATTTATTTTATATTCTTTCTATATTTATTTTTTTTTACTTAAATTACAATGGATGAATGAAAGATATAAAACTTGGATTTTTTTTTTGTAGTAATAATAATAATATGATAAAAAACTTATTGGATTAGAATGAGATTATTTGTTACAGATTTGTTTGTTT
Organism: Trifolium pratense; assembly: GCF_020283565.1. NCBI lineage: Eukaryota > Viridiplantae > Streptophyta > Magnoliopsida > Fabales > Fabaceae > Trifolium > Trifolium pratense. The sequence continues at coordinate 57,213,705 of NC_060062.1, read as the reverse complement.
GTTTGATGAGGATAAAACGGAAGATATTGTTGTTTGGGAGATTATGTGAGAAAATATAGAGATACGAATTACCTTCTTGAAGATTTAGTTGAGAAATATAACATAAATTTAGTAGAATATATTTTTTTTTTCAAAAAAAAATACTATGAAAATTAGTGGGCCGGCCCATCGGGCCATGTAGGCTTTTTTTTATCGGGCTGGGCTAAGCAGGTCGGGCCATGAAGTTAACAGGCCGGGCTAGGCCAGCCCTTTTATTTGACTGGGCCCCTCTAGGCCGGGCCAGGCCGGACCGGGCCGGCCCCTTTGACAGGTCTAATCACAGGATTTGACATAATTCCTTACACTATTCTGCATCCCCACCCAATATAAGGAATCAGCCAATCTCCTATATGTCTTGAGAAACCCTGAGTGCCCTCCACTAGGGGTATTATGAAATTCCTCCAAAAGCCAAGGAATAGAAGGAGAATTTGGTGAAATCACCAATCTATCATGATAAAGTAATACCCCTTGTTTAATGTGAAAACCAGGTCTAGAAGTAGGAGAGTTTTGAACTTCCTGCACTAGCTTTTGAATATACACATCCTGAGCCAATTCATCTAACAGCTACTGTCTGTCAGACCACAAAGGGAAGGAAATGATAGTGTTCATTTCTCCCACATCAAAGCATCTGGACAGAGCATCAGCAGCTCTATTTTCAGGACCTGGTTTGTATTTGACTTCAAATTGGTAGCCTAATAGTTTGGCCAGCCAACATTGCTGATTTGGAGAAGAGATTCTCTGTTGTAGAAAGTGTTTCAGACTTTTATGATCTGTGTACACAATGAATTCTCTGCCCAAAAGATAATGACTCCAGTGTTGTATACTAAGCACTAATGCCATCAATTCTTTCTCATATACAGATTTTGCAAGATTGCCCTCAGACAAAGCTTTACTAAAGAAAGCAATGGGTTGTTTATGTTGCATTAATACAGCCCCAATGCCTCTACCAGCAGCATCACATTCCACCTCAAATGGAATAGTAAAATTTGGTAAAATCAAGACTGGAGGTGAAGTCAAGATTTGTTTCATTTCGACAAAAGTTTTTTCAGCTTCAATTCCCCAATGAAAATTATCTTTTTTTGTTAATTCAGTGAGTGGTTTTGCTATTTTGCCATAATTCTTAACAAATTTTCTATAGTAACCTGTGAGCCCTAAAAACCCACGAACTCCCTTTGTTGGAACAAAATTGATTTAAAAATGTTGGCCCCTAAATATATTAAGGTTTTGATGATAACAAAGTATTAATATACAATTGGAAGGACTAAAAATTTATTTTAAGTGTGCAGAACTTAGCTTCAGATAAGCTCTGAAGAAAGCTCAGAAGACGAGTATTCAGAAGTTCGCAAGCATTCAGAAGATAATGGTCTTCAGAAGCTACAAGCATCAGAAGATGAAGTCATCAGAACTTCTTAAAGTCTGAGCTCCATCAAACTCTGAAGATCTTCTTGAAGTCTGTGAAGATTCTTTTTCGTAGGTCAACTCTCCTACCAATGAAGAAAAGGACCTTTCAAGCTTGATCAGAACAGCTAATCTCTTTTTGTCTGTCCACTCTTGAGAACGTGGGATATCAGACTTTTTAGCTGAATAAGGAAAGTCTTCTCTGCACATGGTCAAAGTGTCTGAAACTCTTACTCTGTTTTGGAAACGACCAAACTGCATCAGACAAGTTGCTTGAAGACAAAAGCTTATCTTCATCAACGGTCATCTATGCAACGACTCTTTCTCAGTCCTATATATACTAGAAGAATCAAGTTGCAAAATAAATTAACAATCTTACACGCGCTCGAACAAACTCTGATTTGCGAATACAAGCTCTGAACCTCTGAACTAGTGTTTTTAACTCTTAGTCCAAATACCTTGTACTCATTGTATTTGATTATTAAGGTTCTCGTAAGAGCAGTTGTATTCTTTCAACAACTTTATTATCTCTGTTATTTGAGAAGTCTTAAGCTTGTGTGCTTAAGTGAGAAGTCTTAAGCTTGTGTGCTTGAGCATTGTTGTGAAGTCTCTTGCTTGTGTGCTTGAGCATTTGTAATCTTGTGTGATTATAGTGAAATCCCTTGGAAGTGCAAGGGGACTGGACTACTCTCGTTTTGTGAGAGGAACTAGTATAAATTGCTTGTGTGATCTCTCACTCTCTCTTATCTCGCTTTATTGTGTTACTTATCCGCTGCTGTTGTAGTTAAGTTAAGAACTTTGAAAAAAGTTTTAACTTGGCTAAAACACAATTCAACCCCCCCCTTCTTGTGTTTTCACACCTTCAATTGGTATCTAGAGCACTGGTCTGTTACTTTCACTTAACAGTGAGACAGTAAAGATCTTATGAGAACACTATGTCTGGAGAAGACGATAGTACTAGAACAACTGGTGAGGCCAGTGGTGGTCCTAGAAATGCTTTTTGAAATTCCTGGCACACAGTGGACAGGTGTTGCTCAAGGTGTAGCGACACTTGTCTGTTGTAGACAGATGTTGTTACTGGTGCGCCAACACTTGTCTATAAACAGAGCAAATAACATAAAACAATACAAACAGTAAAGTAAATAACACACGAGAGTTGTTAACCCAGTTCAGCCTAAAGCCTACTCTGGGGGATACCAATCCAGGAATGAAGTCCACTATCAGCAGTATTACTTCGAAGCTAAACTCACCCGTTTACAACTTCTCACTTAATCACTACCCAATGACCCTTCTACCTAGGAACTCCTAGATATGAGACCCCGTCCCAATTCCCACCTTAGCAACACAGACAGCGCTGCTATTCAATTCCACAATCACAACAGGTGGAGACACACTCCTAAGAAACTAGGATTCACTCTTGCTTAAAAGCTTGCGAGTAAACCACACAACACAATAGAACAATCTCCGTACTTCAAAGCTTAGGAGAAGTTCACACTTACAACTCAATAAACTCAGGTCCTAAGCTTGCATCAATGAGACACAAGATAGGCTCACAATTAACACTCTAAAATCCCTAAAACACACGCTTTGTAAGAACACGATTTTAGATGCTTGAAACCATATGCTTGCCTTCGTATTTATAGTAGTAGAACGACTTGGGCTTCAAGACAAAATTAGGGCTTCTAGAATTGCGGCAGCTGTGATATATTTTTGAAAACAATAGTTATATTTTTGAAACGCAAAAATATATTTTCCAAAAATATAATTCCTTTGGAAAATAAAACTAGGGTTTGGCTGTCTCATGAAACACATTAAACACGTGCGCCTTCCTCTGTAAGAAACCTTGAAACAATTCTTCAAACAGATCTTCAAAAGATTGAGTAGAAATTTAAACCCGCTAGCTGGCGCGCACGATACAGAGTCAGGTGTTGTTCCAAAGTGTCCCAACATTTGTCACAACACTTGGGGTCAGCACATTCGTCTCAACACTTGGCTAAAATATGTTTTTGCAAAATGTAGCCAATATACAAAAACCCAACAATCTCCCCCTTTGGCAAATTTTGGCTAAAACAATATTAGACCAGTATATAGAGAGATACAGTATTACCTTTCCCTTGAGTCAACATGATCACACAACTAAGAAAGAAAGTAACACATAATAAAAACTACTTCCAGAAGAGATAAGTAGCATCAGAGGCAATGCAACAGCGGAATAAAAACAACCAACCTCATGGAACAACACAAGGGAGAAATAAACTCCCATAGTAGATGCTAAGAAGTAGGAGAAATAAACTCCTAATAGTTTAACGCGCATCCATTCATCATAAGAACATCAGGGAAAAATAAATTCCCATAAACATCTGAGAAAAATAAATTCTCAGTCATAGTGGATAGTGGACTCAATAGTCAGGTGCCATAACACTTGGCACAACATTTGTTATCAAACATATTCAGGCGATCAAGAGATAATATCACTCACACTCCCCCTGAATTCTTACATACACACACCAGATAGAGAAAGAATATTCACTACTCCCCCTCAGTACATGCATATTACTCACACTCCCCCTCAATACGAGCATACGAACAATTCATGCAAACACAGGTCACCAGATGTGAGAACATCTGACCACACACTTGTCACACACCGCACTTGTCACACACACACACTACTCCCCCTTTTTAGCCACAATTTAGACAAACATCATGCATAGGAAATAGAAGTGTCAGGGTGCAATTATTACAGACCATAGAGCACACACAGGTGCTAGAATTTCAGGGCCTTGCCCATAAAAGTAACAGCAAAGAAACACCAAAAGTACATCAGGAAAATCATAAGAAAAACATCAGAAATCATATTGAAGAACTTTCATCAGAGTCCTCCATCACATCCTCAGAGCCATCCTCAGAGCCACTAGTTCCTTCTCCTTCTTGTCCATTGGGCTCACCCTCAACAGTCTCAGCAGTCTCCTCAGCCTTTAGTGCCTCAATCACACGATCAATTTTCAATTTTCTAGCCTCAAGGGCTCTGCTAGTCTCAGTAAGATCAGCAATCATCTGCTTCCTTGAAAGTGCTCTATCCTGGACAGATGTGCCAACACCTGCTGCAGCATTTGTCCCATCCAGCAGCCTCTGCTCAATAACCAACACCCCTTTCCTTTTGCAAGGAACATCAGTACTTCTCAAAATGTCTGGGTGTTGCTCAAGTATTATATTGCATAGCAGAGTGGGGAGAGCAACTGGCTTCTCAACAACATAGGTCAAAGCATGACTTAAAGTTTCTTGAAAGAAATAAGATCCATAATCAAATTTTGCCTTGGTACCCACAGCATAGATAAACTTTCCCAATCCTCTGGCCACATCACCTGAGTGGGTTATAGGCACCCAATTATGTGCAGCAATCCTATTCAGAACAGCATAAAATGGAGAGAGGGAAGTTGCAGCCAATTTTGCTTTGCTTGGCCATACCTTGATTCTTCCACCAGTGAGGACCTTGCAGACCTCATTGTCTGTGACTTTTAGAGGAGCCACTTCTTCAGAATCTCTTTGCAAATATTGGTTGATCACAGTTGGTGAGAATTGAACACACTTCCCACGAACAAATACCTGCCTGTATTCAGGACTTGCTGGATCATTACAGTTTGCAGCCACATTAATCAAAAATTCTTTGACAAGCCTGTCATAGCACTTGTCCAAACCAACCACAGTTTTCATTAATCCTGCATACTCAAGAGCTTCAACAACACTTGGACATTCAAGAATATCATTCTTCAAATTCCTTTCCAGAGCTAACCTCCTGTGATACACATACTTCCATCTTGCAGACCCATTCTCCAGATGAAATGAGACATTATCCAAAGGAGCATAGGGAACAGTTTGAGGAACCTTCTTCCTTCCTATACTCTTCCTAGATGTGCTGCCAGATGCAGCAACATCTGTCTCTGGCTCAAAATCAGAATCACTAGTTGGTGGAGCTTTCCTTTTCCTAGTTTCTGTTCTAGGTATTACCTTACTTACAGGTTTTGGAGGTCCATAAAGAGGCTTTTTACCAGTATCTTTTCCAGCCCTAGAAGGTTTGGGTGTTTGGGCAGGTGTGTTAGTAGTTTCTACACCTTTTCCAGCCCTACTTCTAGTCCTTCTAGCCACACTAGCCTCAGAATTTGTAGGAGCAGCCTTATCACTAACAGTAGTTTCATTTTCATTAACAATTATAACCTCAGGAGTTTCATTCACAACTTTATCAGGAACAGCTTCTTTATCAGTAGCCTTAGGTGGGGGACTCTCATCAGACTCAGAATAGTCCACAAGGTTTTCTTGTGCCAAAGATGTGGTAACATCTGGCACCACACTTGGCGTAGCGCCATGTGTTGCAACACTTAGCGCAACATGAGTCTCAGGAGCGGTTTTCTTAATGGACTCATCAGCAACATCATTATTGGTCTCAGTAGAAGCACCAAGATTATCATCAACAGCAGCAGGGGAGTTAGGAACACTTTTCCCCAAATTTCCAGACATATCAGGGGTCTCTACACCTAGGGTTTTATCAGATTTTGGTGTATTAAGACCTAAATTAACAGAAATCTTACCAGATGCAGTAACACTTTCAACTGTAGGATTAGCGACAGGCGTTGCAACACCACTTGATGGTAGTGGATCAATGTGAAGTTCAGACATTGTGAAAGGCTTACTCGATTCACCTTTCCCTTTCTTGCCTTTACGCGTTGAACTTTTAATTGCAGCAGGAGAGGAAGGATTTGTATTCGTTCGCGATGATTTATCCTTCTTTGCAACTGATTTTCTCCTCATCGTTGGACTTGTGGCAGGTATGGTGTTGAGAGGAATAGCATTTATCGCCATTTGTGGTGATGGTACAGCATCTGTCTTCGTTGGTGAAGATTTAGCAGAGTTAGACATAATTCGGAAGTGAAATTTTCTGAGAAAAGACGAGATTAGAGAAATATTGATGAGGGAGATGGAGAGTTTTTGAACGTGAGAGAGAGAGTGGATGAAAAGTAATGATTGTGGTTGATGGAGGTTGTGGGAAGTTGAATGAAAACTTCCTTGATTAGCGTGTAACTTTAAGTGATGAGAGGTAGTTACACGCATTACATACTGTAACTGCTATTTGTCTTCAAAAAGGCAAATTCCAAGTTTGCCTCTCAAATTTTCAAATTGATTTGCATTTAAAGCCTTTGTAAAAATATCTGCCAACTGTTCTTCGGATGCAATGTGTTCAAGTGTAACAATTTTCTCTTCTACAAGTTCTCTTATAAAATGATGACGTATATCAATATGCTTAGTCCTACTATGTTGAATAGGATTCTTAGAAATGTTTATAGCACTTAGATTGTCACAGTAAAGTGTCATGACATCTTGCTCAACACTATACTCCTTCAACATTTGTCTCATCCATAACAATTGAGAGCAACTACTCCCAGCTGCTATATATTCTGCCTCAGCTGTTGATAGAGACACACTATTCTGTTTCTTACTAAACCAAGATACTAGATTGTTTCCCAAGAAGAAACATGCACCAGAGGTGCTCTTTCTATCATCAGCACTTCCAGCCCAATCTGCATCACAATATCCAATTAAGGTAGAGTCATTACCATGAGAGTATAAAATTCCATAGCCACATGTTCCATTGACATATTTGAAGATCCTCTTTACTTGAGTCAGATGACTCATCTTGGGTTCAGATTGATATCTTGCACAAACACCAACTGCAAACATGATATCAGGCCTGCTAGCTGTGAGATATAGCAAGCTCCCAATCATACTCCTATAGAGACTTTGATCCACATCAACCCCTTTCTCATCTTTGGTAAGCTTCAAGTGTGTAGGTGCAGGTGTCCTTTTGTGACTACCACCCTCCATTCCAAATTTCTTCACAATGTTTCTTGCGTATTTTTCTTGAGAGATAAATATGGTGTCTTCCATTTGTTTGACCTGAAGACCTAAAAAATAAGTTAGCTCACCTACAAGACTCATTTCAAATTCAGATTGCATTTGATGCACAAAATGTTCCACCATTTGTCGCGACATTCCACCAAATACAATATCATCCACATATATCTGAGCTATCATTAGCTTCCCTTTCTCTTCTCTTACAAACAGAGTTTTATCATTACCACCCTTCTTGTATCCATGGCTGACAAGGAATTCAGTTAGTCTTTCATACCATGCTCTAGGGGCTTGTTTCAATCCATAGAGTGCTTTCTTTAGTTTGTAAACATGGTTAGGAAAGCTTGGATCTACAAACCCTTTTGGTTGTTCAACATATACCTCTTCATTTAGATAGCCATTTAGGAATGCACTTTTTACATCCATTTGATATAGCTTGAATTTTAAAATGCACGCCACCGCCAAGAGTAATCTTATGGACTCCAAGCGAGCAACTGGAGCAAAAGTTTCATCAAAGTCTACTCCTTCTATCTGGGTGTATCCTTGTGCTACAAGTCTGGCTTTATTTCTAGTAATGTCACCATTTTCATCAGTTTTGTTCTTGTACACCCACTTTGTACCAATAACATTTATACCATCTGGTCTAGGTACTAGATCCCATACCTCACTTCTTTTGAACTGAGTTAGTTCATCCTGCATAGCATTGATCCAGTATTCATCAGTTAAAGCTTCTTTAACATTCTTTGGTTCAATCTTTGATATGAAACATGAATTAGAGATTGCTTCTTTTGATCTTCTTGTTGCAATTCCTTGATTTGGATTTCCAATGACAAGTTCCAGAGGATGATTCTTCTGTGTTCTGGTGGATGGTCCCTTGTTTGGTCTAGGAACCTCTGTAGTAGATTCAGAATGTTGATCAGGTTCAGGTTCAGTTTGATCATCATCAGGTGTTGGGACAGGTGTTATGACATCTGTCTCTTCAACTGGATCTGCACTTGTTGTATCACTATCATCAACAACAACATTAATTGATTCCATCATAGTTCTTGTTCTGGAGTTAAAGACCCTGTAGGCTCTGCTGTTGGTTGAGTAACCTAAAAATATCCCCTCATCACTTTTGGGGTCCAATTTTCTCCTAGGTTCTCTATCTGCCAAAATATAACATTTTGACCCAAACACATGGAAATACTTCACAGTAGGCTTCCTATTCTTCCATAGTTCATACAGTGTTGTAGCAGTACCTTTTCTTAATGTTACTCTATTGTGAATGTAACATGCTGTATTCATGGCTTCAGCCCATAACTTGTAAGGAACATTTTTGGCATGCAACATTACTCTAGCAGATTCCTGTAAGGTTCTATTCTTTCTTTCAACCACACCATTTTGTTGAGGTGTAATTGGTGAAGAAAATTCATGAATTATTCCTTCAGCAGCACAAAAATCAGCAAATTTAGAGTTTTCAAACTCCTTACCATGGTCACTTCTGATTCTTACAATACCACAGTCTTTCTCTTTTTGAAGTTGTACACAAAGATTTTTGAATTCTTCAAAAGTCTCAGATTTTTCCCTAATGAAATTTACCCAAGTATATCTAGAGAAGTCATCAACAATAACAAGAACATATTTCTTACCTCCAAGACTCTCAACTTGTATGGGCCCCATCAGATCCATATGTAGTAACTCAAGAACTCTAGAGGTGGACAAGTGTTGCAACTTTTGGTGCGACACTTTGGTTTGCTTCCCAATCTGACATTCACCACAAATATTGCCTTCCTGTATCTGTAAGCTTGGTAGTCCTCTGACAGCTTCTTCTGATATGACTCTCTTCATGCTCTTCAGGTTAAGGTGTCCTAATTTTTGATGCCACAGCTTAACCTCTTCATTTTTAGTTAAGAGACATGTAGATACATTAGCTTCTTCAAGAGGGATCCACAAGTAGCAGTTGTCTTTTGATCTAACACCCCTCATAAGGATGTCTCCTTCATTATTGCTGACTAGACATTCATTTTTTGTAAAGTTGACTTTCATGCCTTGATCACATAGTTGGCTTATACTGATTAGATTGGCAGTTAGTCCTTTTACAAGGAGAACATTTTCAAGTTTTGGTAGACCATGATCAATCAGTCTTCCAATACCTTTGATTTCCCCCTTTGCTCCATCTCCAAATGTCACAAAACTTGTGGCATAGGATTTTACTTCCTTTAAATATTTTTCAACACCAGTCATGTGTCTAGAACAACCACTATCAAAGTACCAATCTTCTTTTGATGAGGCTCTGAGAGACGTATGGGCAATCAAACTTTTCCCACTGCTTTCAGCTGTATACTCCTTGGTATTGACTGTTTCATCTTTTTGCTTCCATTCCATCCTTGTTTTAGTAATGGATGGATCAGACTCTTGTGGAATTTCACTTGGATACCCATACAATTTGTAGCAGTAAGGCCTTATGTGCCCCTTTCTTCCACAGTGATGACATCTCCATGAGTGGTACCTGCTTCTTGGTCTAGGTATAAACCTAGGTCTCTGCCATCTTTGCTGATGTGGTGCCACATGTGGCAACACTTGTCTCTGCTGTCTAGGAGACAGGTGTGACGACATCCTGTCATGCATTTTTGAAGATGGTTGTTTACTTATCTCAGGCATATATTTCCCTTCTTTGTTGTAATCCATAATTCTATTAACATTTTTGTATTCATACCCAATGCCTGTTTTGGATCTACTAGGAGCAGGCAAAGTTTCCAGGATTTCATCTAAATCGCTTCCTTTGAATAGCCTAAGAACATGCTTCTTTAAATTCTCAAGATGAGAGTTTAATTCAGTTACCTCTTCATTCAGATGGGCTATCTCAGTCAGTTGTTTGATCTTGTCAGCTTCTAAGTTGATGATAGTTGCCTTCTGTTCCTCAATGATCTTTAAACTATCTTCCCATTTAGTACTAAATTCAGAGATTCTTGACAGATTAGCAGCTTTCTCAGTTTGCAACTTAGTGATTGTTTCTTTTTGCTCTTCAGAGACTCTGCATACTTCTGCACTCTTTAGACACAGCTTTTTATATGATTCAGCAAGTTCATCAAAGGTTAGTTTTTCTTCACATGATTCAGTGTCAGATGTGCAAACACTTGTCAATACATGTATAGCTTTTGCAGTATCGGCTTCTCCTTCAGAATCTTCATCTGACCAAGTTACAGTTAACCCCTTCTTTTGTTTCTTCAGAAAGGTTCCACATTCACTTCTAATGTGACCAAACCCCTCACATTCATGGCATTGAACACCTTTATTTGGAGCTGATTTCTCATCTGTTACAGGTTTTCTGAAATTCCTGTAAGTGTTGCGACCAATGTCAGCTGCACCTGTCTTAGAGTGTTTGTCCATTCTCTTTAGCACCTTATTAAATTGTTTTCCCAAAAGAACCATTGCATCAGAGATGCTTTGTTCAGATTCTGTGTCACTCAGTTGATCTTCTTCCTCAGCATTTGAAACAAACGCAATACTTTTGTTTTTCTTATCCATCTTTTCATTTGTAGCTACCTCATAGGTTTGTAGTGAACCAACCAGTTCATCTAGCTTCATATCTGTGATATCCTTTGCTTCTTCTATAGCTGTGACTTTCATGTCAAACTTCTTAGGTAGAGACCTGATCATTTTTCTTACCAGCATTTTTCTTACCCAAGGCATCAAATTGATTGTCAAAATCAAGTATGGTCATGTGAAAATCCTGAATGGTTTCATCATCATTCATTCTAAGATTCTCAAACTTAGTTGTTAGGAGTTGTAGCTTAGACAGCTTCACTTTAGAGGTACCTTCATGAACAGTCTCAAGAATTGTCCAAGCTTCCTTAGCACAGACACACTTTTTGATGAGTCTGAATATGTGCTTGTCAACACCATTATAAAGTGCATATAATGCTTTTGAGTTTGCAAGAGCAAGCTCATCTTCTTCTTTGGACCATTCTTCAGCAGATTTCAACTCAAGAGTTGGTTTACCATCTTTGTCCATCTTCACAGGTGGAGTCCATCCTCTCAGAATTGCCTTCCATGTCTTGCTATCAATTTGTTTTAGGAAGGCCATCATGCGGGACTTCCAATAGTCATAGTTTGAAGCGCCAACCAAAAGAGGTGGTCTGGTAACAAAACCTCCTTCTTTGTCCATCCTTGCCAGAAACGATTTCCCTGGAGCTCACCCTAAGATTCAGAACAGGGTGCCTGCTCTGATACCAATTGAAATTCCTGGCACACAGTGGACAGGTGTTGCTCAAGGTGTAGCGACACTTGTCTGTTGTAGACAGATGTTGTTACTGGTGCGCCAACACTTGTCTATAAACAGAGCAAATAACATAAAACAATACAAATAGTAAAGTAAATAACACACGAGAGTTGTTAACCCAGTTCAGCCTAAAGCCTACTCTGGGGGATACCAATCCAGGAATGAAGTCCACTATCAGCAGTATTACTTCGAAGCTAAACTCACCCGTTTACAACTTCTCACTTAATCACTACCCAATGACCCTTCTACCTAGGAACTCCTAGATATGAGACCCCGTCCCAATTCCCACCTTAGCAACACAGACAGCGCTGCTATTCAATTCCACAATCACAACAGGTGGAGACACACTCCTAAGAAACTAGGATTCACTCTTGCTTAAAAGCTTGCGAGTAAACCACACAACACAATAGAACAATCTCCGTACTTCAAAGCTTAGGAGAAGTTCACACTTACAACTCAATAAACTCAGGTCCTAAGCTTGCATCAATGAGACACAAGATAGGCTCACAATTAACACTCTAAAATCCCTAAAACACACGCTTTGTAAGAACACGATTTTAGATGCTTGAAACCATATGCTTGCCTTCGTATTTATAGTAGTAGAACGACTTGGGCTTCAAGACAAAATTAGGGCTTCTAGAATTGCGGCAGCTGTGATATATTTTTGAAAACAATAGTTATATTTTTGAAACGCAAAAATATATTTTCCAAAAATATAATTCCTTTGGAAAATAAAACTAGGGTTTGGCTGCCTCATGAAACACATTAAACACGTGCGCCTTCCTCTGTAAGAAACCTTGAAACAATTCTTCAAACAGATCTTCAAAAGATTGAGTAGAAATTTAAACCCGCTAGCTGGCGCGCACGATACAGAGTCAGGTGTTGTTCCAAAGTGTCCCAACATTTGTCACAACACTTGGGGTCAGCACATTCGTCTCAACACTTGGCTAAAATATGTTTTTGCAAAATGTAGCCAATATACAAAAACCCAACACTTTTGGTTTTGACTACTTAAGTAATGAGTCACATGAACATAGTGGCAATAGAAAAGCCCCTATATTCAATGGTGATGCATCATTATTTGAGTGGTGGAAAGAAAGACTGTATAGCAATATTACTGCTATTGATCATGAATTGTGGGATTTAGTTGAGCTCGGAGTAACTTTTGAAAACTTAAATGAACATGGAAGATTGTCCATAGAGCACAGAAAGTTACTCTCACCAGCTAACTTAAAAACCTACACCAAGCATCACAGAGTAAAGGACATTGTTGTTGGTGCTATAAGACATGAAGATTATGTCAGAATAGAAAACAAGTCCTCTGCTAAATCTATCTTTGACTCTATGTGTGCTACCTATGATGGTAATGAAAAGGTTCAAGAGGCTAAGGCTAGTCTCTTGATAAGGCAATATGAACTCTTCACCATGCAACAAGATGAAAGCATTGAGACTATGTTTACAAGGTTTCAAATCCTTGTATCTGGTCTTAAAGCCCTTAAGAGGAGTTATTCCACCTATGACCATGTCCAGAAGATTCTGAGGAGTCTTCCTATTGCATGGAGACCTAAGGTCACTGCAATAGAGGAAGCTCAAAATCTCAAGACTCTGAGTCTTGAGGCTCTGATAAGCAATCTCAGAAGCCATGAGATGGTTCTGAATGCTGATTCAGAAGCTAAGAAGAAGTCCAAGTCTATGGCTTTACAGTCAACTAGGACTCCTTCTAAAGCTTTTAAGACTCAGCTTCTTGACATTGAAGAGGAATCTTCTGCAGATGGTCAAGAGGAGGAAATGGGTGAAGACGAGTTTGCTTTATTCACCAAGTTTCAGCAATGGAACAGGCTTAACAAAAGAAACTTCAGAGGAAACAGCTCAAGAAATTTTGTCAGCAAAAAGTATGATCAGAAGAACTGCTTCAACTGTAAGAAGCCAGGACACTTTATTGCTGACTGTCCAGAAATGTCTGCCAAAGACAAAAGAAAAAGATATAGCTCAAAGAAGCAACAATTTAAGAGCAAATTGAAAAAGAGTCTGATGGCTACTTTTGAGGAGCTATCATCTGAGGAAGAAGTTGAGGAAGAGGAAGAGGCAAATCTAGCGCTAATGGCTTCAACCGACTCAGATGCAGATTCAGAGGATGAATCAGATTCAGAAGTTACAGATGAGGTATTTTCTGACTGTTCTAAATCGCAACTTATAACTGCGCTTAACAAGGTCATTGAGAAACATCTCAGAGTGTTAAGTAAACAAAAAGCTTTACAAGAAAAACTTAACACTCTGACTGAACAGGAAGGCCATTTTCAAGGTCTATATCAAGAAACTCTGAACAGAGTGAATGATCTTGAAAAGGGTTGTGCTGTGTGTTACAAACCTATTGATGAGCAGGAAATGGCTCTTCAACAGTTTGTGCATCTCAACCTTGGGAAGAGCAAGGCTGCAAATTGGATTTATAATGTCATGAGACATAGAGGAGAAGTACTTGGCTATGAATATGGTAGAACATATTCAAAGCTAAAGACCTTTGCCAAAAAGGTAGGAAAATCTTGGGTTTATTATGTTGTTCCACCAAGTGAAGAGGGAAAGAATTCTGGTACTCTGGGAAATGAGGATGATGATCTGAGAAAATTAGAAGCTGACAGCTCAGAGGAACCAAGTTCCTCAGGATCTGGGAAGAAAAGTTCAGAAGATAGGAGTTATTCAGAACCTGAGAATATTAGTTCAGATGTTCTGAAAACTTCAAAATCTGAGACTTTAACTTCTGGAACCAAAGGAACTTCAGTACCTGAGGCAAGTCAATCTAAAAGCTCAGAAGTTTTTAAAAGAAAAAAATCAAACTCCAAATCTCAGAGGCAATACAGGACTCAGATTATTTATGATTCTAGAGTCAGTAGATATAACCAATCAGAATAAAGGATTGGTGATAAATACAAATTCTGGAATCATAAACAATCCAAATCAAAATCTTTCTCTAACACTCAGCAACATAGTAAGCATTTGTGGACTAACAAGCATGGACCCAAAAGAAAATGGGTACCAAAAGCTGAAATAATGTACCATTCAGATTTACCAACTAGGAAAGGATATGTCCTGCCTAGAGCATGGAAACAAGTCCAATGCAAAGGAAGAAGGGTTTATGTCCTAGACAAATGGCTGACAGGTTCTCAAGTTTCCAATCAGAACTTGAGAAATGAAGAGGAAGAATACTGGGATGACTTTATCATTAACTGTGATGAAGAATTCTAACGCAATGATTAAAGTTATTTCTCATACAGCCTACCACTCAAGGAAGTATCATGAATCACTCATGGTATCTGGATAGTGGATGTTCAAGGCATATGACTGGTGACAAACAACTATTTTCTAATTTGACTCTGAAAGAAGGAGGATCTGTTGGCTTTGGAGGCAATCAAAAAGGAAAAATAATAGGTACAGGTACAGTAGGTAACTCTTCCCTTTCTATTAATGATGTTTGGTTAGTTGATGGACTCAAGCATAACCTATTGAGCATAAGTCAATTTTGCGACAATGGTTATGTAGTTGTCTTTATTAAGGAATCATGTACTGTGTCTGTAAGACCCGTAATTCCACAGTACCTTTTGCGTGAAGAAAATAAGTAATGGCTAAGGAATTTAGGGTTTTTGGTTAAGTGTTTTTGTGAGTATCGTCGCAATAATAGGATTTTTGCTGAGATGAAGTCTGTTTTGTGCTCGTGCGCTGGAAAGGCACAGACTTTTGGGTTGTAATCCTCTTTCATGAATGAGAAGGTTTCTGTGAAGTCAGAACGACGAGTTTTGGATTATTCTTGTTTTTGGAAAAACGAGTAGGAATTTTACCCGCTGTTGTAAAATTTTACGGTTTCGGAATTCCGTATAATTTTAGATGGAGGATTTATATATCTGCGCGAGTTAGGATATGTCCTGAGAATATTTTTAAGAGTTAGGGAATAAAATTACAGTCGAGGAAAAATGTTTCGCGATAATTTTTGGAAATCGTTTATTTCGGACGTTTAGTTTCTAATTTTTCTATTTTCGCGAGTTCGGCCTTTTAGCGTAACGTGACTCGTCGGCGAGGCGTAAAATCTCATGACCATAGGAAAATATCTTGGGAAGGAAAGTCAAACTTGATCCAATGGTGAGGGTTTAACATGACTTTAGTTGCACTTTTGATCCAATGGCTAGGAATGACCAAGACCAATGTATAGTAAGGAGGTTTAGCTTCTTTGGGACTTAGAAAATCTGAATTTTTCCACTCCTCTTCCCTCTCCAAAACCGTGAAGCCATCCCCCATTTTCATACCTTCACCAATTTTTCATTTCATCACCAAATCATCTCATTCCAAGCTAGGGAAATCCATAGAACTTGCAAGAAGAATCTCACTAAGGTAACTTGATCTCTCTCCTTCTCAATAGCTGTCCAAACTCTTAGAGTTTGATGATTTTGGTTGGTTTTTGTTCATGAGAAATTTTAGAACTTGTTGGAAAATTAATTGTGATCCATAGGTTTTGCTCTTGAGTGTTTAACTAGGATTGTTTAAGCTTAGTTGTTTGATTTCCATGAGAGTAGTAAGAATTTCATGTTTTGTTCTTAGTTAGGGTTTGAGAAATTTCTAATTGATCAAGAACATGAAAAGTGGTTTTGTTAATTGTGTTTATGAGGTTGTTTTAAGACTTTTTAGAAGATGAAAAATCTTGTCAAAAAAATTATGTGTTGGAAAATAATTTTTTGTTCAAAAAGACTTAGAAAATTTTATGAATTTTGGGTTTGTTTTGGAAAATGTTTTGGTTATGCGAGAAACTGATTTCAAGAGCTAGAAAATCAAGGCCAGGGTTTTAAAAATGAAGAATTGTGGGAGCTAGCCATGTTTCCACATTCTGGCCGAACTGGACAGGGGCATTTTCGTCCCTTTAAAATTGTTTTTGGGTCCTAAAAAACTTAACTATTTGATCCGTCTTTTCGAGACGATGAATTTGGCGTATGGTTCGTCTCGATCGGACAAGAGTTGAATTAGTTATGGTCATTTTAGTTTGAAAACTATTTTGTCGAAAATGTGTTTGTTTTGTGAAAAATAGTGTATTTAACTTCGGGAATTTTTAATCACTATGGGGAGGACTCGAAAACACAATCCGAGAGTGTTAGGAAGTGCCTTAGACACCTCTAGACCTTTGTTGATAGGTTTAGTTTCGTTGAGATATTTTGGGAGAAACTTATGGATTGTACGCTGCTTATTTTAGGGCGCGCGAAAGTGTAGAATTGTTCGAAGTTGTTTGAAATTGGAGCTTGCCGAGGTAAGGGCACCGTTTTTATTTCCGTATTAAATTCCGTCGATAGCATTAGGGTATGCTTGTTGTTGTGCTTGTTTGTTTGTGCACTGTTGGTGAGTGCTTGGTATGTTTGCGTGATGTATTCTCGGTATGAGTTCGTGATGAATACATGAGGTTACTTGTCTTACATATGATTTGATGAAATATATGTGTTGACATGCTTGTTGTGGAAATTACATAGTATGTGAATATGTATTGTTGTTGCATTAGTATAGATAAGAGTATCGTATGCTCATGCGTCCGTGGTACGTGGTTGCGGGAGTGGACCACGGGGTGTGATTGCGAGAGCGGATCCACCCAAATGTTTGAGGTATTTTATGGGGTTCAATAAGTGGTTGCGGGAGTGGACCACGGGGTGCGACTGACAGTGATTGGGTCCACCGTTATTCTTTTTAGTAAGCACAATACGTGGTGACCGTGATGGGCTGCGGGGTGTGATTGACAGTGATTGGGTCCACTCTAATCTTTGTAGTGACCGTGATGGGCTACGGGATTTTATTGATGTCTTACGGGTTTTATTTGGGTTCAAAATACGTGGTGACCGTGATGGGCTGCGGGGTGTGATTGACAGTGATTGGGTCCACTCTAATCTTTGTAGTGACCGTGATGGGCTACGGGATTTTATTGATGTTTCCGAGGTTTATGCGTGTGATTTAACCAGTGGCGGTTATCACCTTTATTCATTAGAGGTTTGCGAGACCAGTGGCGGTTGTCGCCTTGCTTGCGTTAGAGGGTTGTGAAACCAGAGGGGTTGTCGCACTCATTGCATTAGAGGTTTGCATTAGGCTATGTGCGCATTTTATTTATTATGCGTGGTGTTGAGAAGTTGATAAGTGTTTACTCGTTTTTATGCTTTGGTATTTGGTATATGTATATTTGTTCCAGTTGGTGACCCTTGCTTTGTCTGTCGATTGTGATGAACGGGTTACCCCCTAGGCGATGATTTTCCTTCTGAGACTGTGGGTCGTGTGGACGGCGAGGACTTTGTGGATTATGCGGGAGAATAGATTGTAGTCCTTGGTTAGGCTACACTTTTGTTAGGCTTAGGGCCTAGTTCTTTTGGATGACTGTATTTATACTCAGGCATGTTTAGTGCCTTTTGGCCTTGTGATATATTCGGTTCATAACACTTGTCTTTTATTTATGAACGCGATGTATCTTGGTTTGTAAATTATTCAGGTACACACTTTGCTTCGCGGAAGCCCTGTAGTATAATATTTTGATATTATATTTATATTCCATTGAATGATGAATTGTCTAGATAGCTAAGGGCGTTCACGCGCGCCATTTTTATTTAGCGTGTTGTTTTAAAAAAAATAAAAAATAATACCCCTTTTTCGGCTTTAAAAATCGGGGTGTTACATTTTGGTATCAGAGCTCGGCATTAGATCTTCAAAGGGAAAGTGTGTACATGAGTTAACAGTCTGAGGTCAGTTAGTTTAGAGTTGGATTCGCGTCGGGTTAGCGAATCATTTGTGGGTAGCAGTGTGTCTTGTTTGCTAGTATTGGCGCATTAACTCGTTTCGTTAATGTGTGTCTTCAACCAATCCGTGATTCAACTACGTTTGGCGCTTATCAAGTCGGATGTGGAATTGGAAAAAGATTTATTAGGCCAAGTGTGTCTCCGTGGGGAGCATCAGTCCTATGGGTGAAAAGGAAAGATGGACTTGGAGCGAATCAAAACTACAAGGGATTCTTGGAAGTGGCATTGGACGTGGCCACTCGACAATGTTGAGTGTGGACGAGTGGACGTCGTTCTTGTAAAGGATTGCAAGTACGGAATTATTTAGGGGAACCTCTTAAGAAAAATATTGGATGTCTTCTACGATGAGTTCGGGACGAGACTCGATGAAGCCGTTTAGTTGTCAAGAAGGTGCGACCGTTGTGGAATGGTGGAGCAGACAACGAGGTCAATTGGTATTAATTACGACGATTGGAAAATCATCGAGGCAAGTCGCACTAGAATTGAAGGACGTTGCGTGTCAAGAGTGAGTGAACCTAGCGTGGCTAGACGACGGTTATACCGATGATGGGTACCTTAAGGGTTTAAGTTGAGTGTTTAAGACATATGGGATTATGAAATGTGAGTATTAAGGTAAATCACGTGATGATTTAAGGTAGGAGAACAAATATCACGTTGATAAGTGATGAACTATGCGTAGTTCAGGGGATAGTAAGTATAGGTGTCGATGTGAGACAAGAATATAGTTGGTTAATTTTTGGATCAAGGGTGAATTTGGAGGGATGTTTAGGTAAAGAACGAGTAGTTCAACCTTGGAAAATGAGTTGTGTGTCGATGTTAAGCGATGCTAGAGGTATATAGTGTGGAAATGCCTATAGAATTGTAGTCGTGTAAGCAAAAATCGTTAGTTGTTGGCGGGTAAAACATAAGAGAAAGTGAATTTCTCGAGTAGTTTGAAGAGATTAGTCAAGATTTGAGTAGAGGCCCGATATGGATGAACATTTAAGTTAGCGATTTCAGTCGACCGAGAGGGTTGAATAACCGAGTAGCACCTTGAAGTTATAACATCATAGGAGTTGAGGCGGAAAAGTTTTAAGTAATTCAAGTTATGGACGGAAATTTTTAGAAAATTTTCTAGAAATGTCGTGTATGAGTAAAAAAAAGGGATTCGTTAGTAAGAGTACTAAGACGAAGAGAGTGATAGTTGGAAGGACATTTTGTTGAGTGTTAAGAGGTAATGAGAAATTTAGATGATATGGCTAGTATTTTAAGTTCTTGAGGATTAGATTCAAGGAGTTGAATTATGTATCGAACCTATTACGGAAGTTATGGTAGCGTATGATTTATGCTTTGGTGGGTAGTCTTGAGGGGACGAGCATTAAGATTTGAGATAAGTGTCGGACACTAGATGGATGAGTAAGATAAGTTGATTCGAAAGTTAATTATAATGACGTTCTAAGTATAAGTTTAGAGATAGTTATGCATAAAAGGCTAATAACTAGGAACATGGATGATTAATTATTTAGAGCGTTCGATTTCGAAGAATATGTTGGTTTGTACCTTAGAAAAAGGCTAGAAGTGAG
Source organism: Trifolium pratense (assembly GCF_020283565.1). NCBI lineage: Eukaryota > Viridiplantae > Streptophyta > Magnoliopsida > Fabales > Fabaceae > Trifolium > Trifolium pratense. The sequence continues at coordinate 57,193,738 of NC_060062.1, read as the reverse complement.
TAAGAACTTTTTGAGTAAGTAGATGCGTCGAGATGAGTAGCAAGAACTTGTGCGCGAAGTTGGTAATTGGTACTAGGAAATACTATAACTTTAGATAGTTACGACGATTAGGGATTGGTCGAACGAAGAAGCACATGGCAACGGGGCCTGTGAGAACTAAGGAATTCGCGAAAAGGATTACCTCACACATAATTTGGAAAATTATGATTGTGCGTGTATGTTGAGGAGTCGAAAGCACCACATGAACGGAGGTCATGGCGGTGTGTTTGTTATATGTGGAAGTAAAAAGGAGTTAAGTAATTGTCTATTGGAAAGAATTGAGTACAAGTGGCTGAGAGTGCTATTGTAGTTTGGTAAAGATGGTCTATGTCACCATCATGGTTGTCGGCTATCTATTGACAAATTGAGGGACTGATCACTCTTAATATGTTGTTAATAGTAGACGGAATCGTGTTGATTGGAATAGACTAGTTTTGGCCAGCTTTGGTAGTGCGTAAAGTTTTTGGAAATTCTTTTGGAGGGTAGCCCGTCGCCGTTTCGTGTGAACTTAATGAAATGGGCTATGCTGCGGAGACAAAATATGTGACCTTGGAAACAACATGTGTTGATCTAGGTTTGTGGACTTGGTAGAAAAATTTTGAGTGAGGAACTCATTGTGTTGTCTAGCTTGGCGTCTGGAGTTTGAAGCTAGTGCTACTTTGTAAAGGGTTGCGACAAGTGCACGTTGGTGTTAGTAATATTGGGATGAGTTGTTACTCTCGCTTTAGTTTCGAGGACGAAACTTCTTTTTGGTGGGTAGTAATGTAAGACCCGTAATTCCACAGTACCTTTTGCGTGAAGAAAATAAGTAATGGCTAAGGAATTTAGGGTTTTTGTTAAGTGTTTTTGTGAGTATCGTCGCAATAATAGGATTTTTGCTGAGATGGAGTCTGTTTTGTGCTCGTGCGCTGGAAAGGCACAGACTTTTGGGTTGTAATCCTCTTTCATGAATGAGAAGGTTTCTGTGAAGTCAGAACGACGAGTTTTGGATTATTCTTGTTTTTGGAAAAACGAGTAGGAATTTTACCCACTGTTGTAAAATTTTACGGTTTCGGAATTCCGTAGAATTTTAGATGGAGGATTTATATATCTGCGCGAGTTAGGATATGTCCTGAGAATATTTTTAAGAGTTAGGGAAGAAAATTACAGTCGAGGAAAAATGTTTCGCGATAATTTTTGGAAATCGTTTATTTCGGACGTTTAGTTTCTAATTTTTCTATTTTCGCGAGTTCGGCCTTTTAGCGTAACGTGACTCGTCGGCGAGGCGTAAAATCTCATGACCATAGGAAAATATCTTGGGAAGGAAAGTCAAACTTGATCCAATGGTGAGGGTTTAACATGACTTTAGTTGCACTTTTGATCCAATGGCTGGGAATGACCAAGACCAATGTATAGTAAGGAGGTTTAGCTTCTTTGGGACTTAGAAAATCTGAATTTTTCCACTCCTCTTCCCTCTCCAAAACCGTGAAGCCATCCCCCATTTTCATACCTTCACCAATTTTTCATTTCATCACCAAATCATCTCATTCCAAGCTAGGGAAATCCATAGAACTTGCAAGAAGAATCTCACTAAGGTAACTTGATCTCTCTCCTTCTCAATAGCTTTCCAAACTCTTAGAGTTTGATGATTTTGGTTGGTTTTTGTTCATGAGAAATTTTAGAACTTGTTGGAAAATTAATTGTGATCCATAGGTTTTGCTCTTGAGTGTTTAACTAGGATTGTTTAAGCTTAGTTGTTTGATTTCCATGAGAGTAGTAAGAATTTCATGTTTTGTTCTTAGTTAGGGTTTGAGAAATTTCTAATTGATCAAGAACATGAAAAGTGGTTTTGTTAATTGTGTTTATGAGGTTGTTTTAAGACTTTTTAGAAGATGAAAAATCTTGTCAAAAAAATTATGTGTTGGAAAATAATTTTGTGTTCAAAAAGACTTAGAAAATTTTATGAATTTTGGGTTTGTTTTGGAAAATGTTTTGGTTATGCGAGAAACTGATTTCAAGAGCTAGAAAATCAAGGCCAAGGTTTTAAAAATGAAGAATTGTGGGAGCTAGCCATGTTTCCACATTCTGGCCGAACTGGACAGGGGCATTTTCGTCCCTTTAAAATTGTTTTTGGGTCCTAAAAAACTTAACTATTTGATCCGTCTTTTCGAGACGATGAATTTGGCGTATGGTTCGTCTCGATCGGACAAGAGTTGAATTAGTTATGGTCATTTTAGTTTGAAAACTATTTTGTCGAAAATGTGTTTGTTTTGTGAAAAATAGTGTATTTAACTTTAGGAATTTTTAATCACTATGGGGAGGACTCGAAAACACAATCCGAGAGTGTTAGGAAGTGCCTTAGACACCTCTAGACCTTTGTTGATAGGTTTAGTTTCGTTGAGATATTTTGGGAGAAACTTATGGATTGTACGCTGCTTATTTTAGGGCGCGCGAAAGTGTAGAATTGTTCGAAGTTGTTTGAAATTGGAGCTTGCCGAGGTAAGGGCACCGTTTTTATTTCCGTATTAAATTTCGTCGATAGCATTAGGGTATGCTTGTTGTTGTGCTTGTTTGTTTGTGCACTGTTGGTGAGTGCTTGGTATGTTTGCGTGATGTATTCTCGGTATGAGTTCGTGATGAATACATGAGGTTACTTGTCTTACATATGATTTGATGAAATATATGTGTTGACATGCTTGTTGTGGAAATTACATATTATGTGAATATGTATTGTTGTTGCATTAGTATAGATAAGAGTATCGTATGCTCATGCGTCCATGGTACGTGGTTGCGGGAGTGGACCACGGGGTGTGATTGCGAGAGCGGATCCACCCAAATGTTTGAGGTATTTTATGGGGTTCAATAAGTGGTTGCGGGAGTGGACCACGGGGTGCGACTGACAGTGATTGGGTCCACCGTTATTCTTTTTAGTAAGCACAATACGTGGTGACCGTGATGGGCTGCGGGGTGTGATTGACAGTGATTGGGTCCACTCTAATCTTTGTAGTGACCGTGATGGGCTACGGGATTTTATTGATGTCTTACGGGTTTTATTTGGGTTCACAATACGTGGTGACCGTGATGGGCTGCGGGGTGTGATTGACAGTGATTGGGTCCACTCTAATCTTTGTAGTGACCGTGATGGGCTACGGGATTTTATTGATGTTTCCGAGGTTTATGCGTGTGATTTAACCAGTGGCGGTTATCACCTTTATTCATTAGAGGTTTGCGAGACCAGTGGCGGTTGTCGCCTTGCTTGCGTTAGAGGGTTGTGAAACCAGAGGGGTTGTCGCACTCATTGCATTAGAGGTTTGCATTAGGCTATGTGCGCATTTTATTTATTATGCGTGGTGTTGAGAAGTTGATAAGTGTTTACTCGCTTTTATGCTTTGGTATTTGATATTTGTATATTTGTTCCAGTTGGTGACCCTTGCTTTGTCTGTCGATTGTGATGAACGGGTTACCCCCTAGGCGATGATTTTCCTTCTGAGACTGTGGGTCGTGTGGACGGCGAGGACTTTGTGGATTATGCGGGAGAATAGATTGTAGTCCTTGGTTAGGCTACACTTTTGTTAGGCTTAGGGCCTAGTTCTTTTGGATGACTGTATTTATACTCAGGCATGTTTAGTGCCTTTTGGCCTTGTGATATATTCGGTTCATAACACTTGTCTTTTATTTATGAACGCGATGTATCTTGGTTTGTAAATTATTCAGGTACACACTTTGCTTCGCGGAAGCCCTGTAGTATAATATTTTGATATTATATTTATATTCCATTGAATGATGAATTGTCGAGATAGCTAAGGGCGTTCACGCGCGCCATTTTTATTTAGCGTGTTGTTTTAAAAAAAAAAAAAATAATACCCCTTTTTCGGCTTTAAAAATCGGGGTGTTACAGTGTCTAAACAATCTGACAACTCCATTGTATTCAAAGGTCTGAGAAAGAACAATGTTTATAAAATTAATCTTTCTGATTTGAATGAACAAAAAGTGGTGTGTTTTTGACCTTGAGTGAAGAAAAATGGATCTGGCATAAAAGTTTGGGCCATGCTAACTGGAGGTTAATCTCTAAGCTTAGCAAGCTTGACCTTGTCAGAGGTTTACCAAAAATTAAATATCACTCAAACACACTTTGTGGTTCGTGTCAAAAAGGAAAGATTACAAAATCCTCTTTTAAACCCAAAAACATTGTTTCTACCTCAAGACCATTGGAACTTCTTCACATTGATTTGTTTGGGCCAGTTAACACTGCCTCTATCAATGGAAAGAAGTATGGTTTAGTAATTGTTGATGATTACAGTAGATGGACTTGGGTAAAATTCCTAAGAACAAAAGATGAAGCTTATGATGAGTTTAGCATCTTCTGCAAACAAATTCAAAATGAAAAAGGCTACACTATTTTAAAAGTTAGAAGTGATCATGGTGGAGAATTTGAAAATGAACCTTTTGAAAACTTTTGTGAAAAATATGGCATTTTGCATGAATTCTCTTCTCCTAGAACTCCTCAACAAAATGGGGTTGTAGAAAGGAAAAATAGAACTCTGCAAGAAATGGCCAGAACCATGATGCATGAAACTAATGTAGCAAAGTTTTTATGGGCAGAAGCTGTAAACACAGCATGTTATGTTCAAAATAGAATCTGAAATTATGGTATCACTAGAATGATGTTGCCTAAGATGTCCCAACAACTACTTTATGATTAACGTTGTTTCTATTGTTGGCACATCTTATATAACATATAAAAACTGACAGAAAATAAATAAATGACACAAGTAGTTGTTAACCAAGTTCAGCCAACTGCCTACTCTGGGGGATACCAATCCAGGAAGGAAATCCACTAATAGCTCTAGTTACTAAGACCTCCAGCAAACCCTAGGATTTACGCCTTAAACTAAGACCTCCAGCAAACCCCTGGTTTACGCCTTATAACCTCGACACTACTCATGCAACTTCTGCCTAGGAACTCCTAGACATGAGATCCCATCTCACTTCCACTCACACAACACAACCTGTGTTGTTTAAACAATGTTAGGAATGATGTGGCGACAACTTGCCAAGACAACACTTCACTTTTGCTTAAAAGCTTCAAGTGAACCACACATGGTAAACTCCGTACTTCAAAGCTTAGGAGTAACCTTAAAATAATAAACTCACTTCTTAACTCGTGTTATAGAATCCACGAGCAAGAATTACAATCAAACAATAAAAGACTCAACAAAGACTCAATATGTGTAACTAATACTTTTCAATAAGATACTTAGTCTTGAGCTTGGTCTTCATATATATAATGATTAGGCACGCTCCTCTTGCTTCAGAATCAATAGGACGCTCCTTGAGAGTCATAAAGGGTGATCTGATTCTATTTTGATCTTCATCAAGAATGTATAGAAACTTTCCAAAAGTGTTCAAGGGACTTTCTAGGATAAGTGTGATCATACCGTTGTACCATTAAGTCTTATCTTATCCTTAAAATTCCTGATCAGATCAAATCTCCATTAAGCGTGCTCTTTAAGTGGATTTCCATAAATAGCAGATGCTCTCATAAATGCGCGAGATTTCCTTGAATAAATATGATGTTGTAACATGTTTTCCAACATCTTGTTAGTATATTTGTTTTAGCAAAATTAAGCCAATTCAAATATCCAACAATCTCCCCCTTTAGCAATTTTTGGCTAAAACAATTTCAGACCATTTAATTACCTATGAGAGATAAAAAGCGCAATCCTTCAAATCACCATAATCACCATTTAATTTCAGACCATTTAATTACCTATGAAGGATGTTAGAGCATCTTAAAAATATATAGGTATCAGAGGCGTCAGCAGCGGATCATCATCAATAGTCTCGATCAAAATAAAACACGTTTATCTTAGCGTGGTATCAGAGCAAATGATTACTCATATCATATGTCATATGCCATCAAAGTTGTTGTGACATATGGGAGCACATCTTCTAGCACATGTTCGTCCAATCAGGGCAGCATCCATTCAGTAGCAAACTCCCCCTGACTTCATTAGCTTGTGCATCATCTCAGGGTAAAAAAAATTTTACTCCCCCTGAATACTTGCTTACTGCTACTTAAAAAATGTCATAACAACAGACACAACAACATGTAGCAGAAACAATCAAACCAAATGCTACTCCCCCTTTTTAGCCACAAAATGTGCCAAAATAGGAAAGTAAAGTATCGAAAGTGCAGAATTAAACAAAGTACAGGCCATGCACTCAGAAGGTGCTAAATCCAGGGCACAAAAAAAACACAAACCAAATAACAAAGTGTGTAACGACCCAATTTTCGTATTATTATTTTTATGTGTTAAAATATTTTATTTAACGTGGCATTTTAATTAAGTTAATAACTAGAGTTATTTATCGAGTACTTTAGTTATTAAGCGAGTAGAGAAAGAGTTAACGCGTTATTGGGCCAAGCCAATTGGGCTTGAGGCCCAATGGGCCTTGAGTGTGTGTGAGGGGGCGCCCATTAAGGGCAAGGAAAGAGAGAGAAATTCATTTTTCTCATGTTCTTGTGTTCTTGAAGAGAGGAAGAGGAGAGCTTGGGAGCTAGAGCAAGGGGAGAGCTAGGGATTCGAGATCTTCGTCGTGTTTTCTTCGAATCCAGGTAAGAGAGTAGATTTCATATTCGTGGGTGACTCGAGGAAGGGGAGAATGTCGATTTCTCCTCACCCGAACTTCCTCCACCCCATTTTCGTTTTAGATTGGAATGGATTTTCTTGATGGAAATCGTTCCTAAGGTTCTTAATATGTTTAACATGCTTGTAACATGATTAATGAACGGAAATAATGGTTAAAACGAGTTTTCTAATGGATTAAACTCAAGAACTTTGTGTTCTTGAGAGTTTTGATGAAAAAGTGTCAATCTTTACTTTTTCGATGTTTATGGCGTAGATCTGAGAAATGAACCGTCCTTTTGTGTTTAGATATGTTTGTTTTACTTGAATATGAACTTATTTGGGGTTTATAACATGAAAAATGGCTTATGTGAGAGTCTTGAGAGTTTAGAGTTTGAAATGAGAAATGTAGAAAATTGTTATCTATGAGGTCTGAACCTTTACGTGCAATTTTGACCTCTTTTCGTTGTGAACTGGTTTTAGTGGCCAACATAAAAGTTGTAGCCCTGTTTGTTAGCTTTCCAACGAGTATATGTGCGTCTCCATTGGACTTTCGTAGCCCAAGTTATGATCGTTGCAATGAGAGGCTGTCCAATAATTCCGCCTGAAACGGCAGAGCAGTGAGCAGCCAGCCTTTCAGATGATTTTCCGCCCCAGGCGTAAACATTTCCGCCTCAGGCGTAAACTTCCGCCCCAGGCGTAAATATTTCCGCCCCAGGCGGAAATACTGCAGTTTTCGCCAATTTTTCGTCTGCTGTCTTCCTTTGCATGTATTTTCAATCAGTGGCTTATTCTTACATGATTGTTGATGCTTGTTGATGCTTGTTGATGAAAAATGATGTGAATTATGATTGTTGATGATTATGATGATGTTTGTTTAAAATAATAAAGAAGTATATTAAGGTGTTAATCAACTTAATAAAGAAGGATATTAGAGTATGTTATTCTAATAAAGAAGTATATCGAATTATGTTATTCGATAAAGACGGATATTAAGGTATTGATTATCTTAATAAAGACGAACGTTGGATAGTGTTCCACGTTATTGTTGATGGGCTATATGCCATAGTTGTTGATGAATATATTCATGAGTTTTGAGTGCATGCATCATGAATATTTAGGGATATTGGCTTGTCCAATAAAGAAGGATATCGAACTATATTTGTTTGATAAAGAAGGATATTAGAGGTGAGATACTCTAATAAAGAAGATGGTACCACATGCATTAGAGGTGTCTAGAGGACATAACATGAATGTGAAGCATTAGATTGCATTAGGGATTATGTGTGCATTTTATAATAAATGATGTTTGACACATACTTGGTAAATGTTGATTGTTAATCCGTATGTGAGGAGCAGAGTCCGTCATGACTATAAAATGAACAGCGCAGAGTCCGTCATGACTATAAAATGAACAACGCAGAGTCCGTCATGACTATAAAATGAACAACGCAGGGTCCGTCATGACCATAATCTGAACAATGTATTTGTGGTGTTAGATTACATTAGGAACTTTATGTATATCCCTATTTGTAATTGAGTTATGAGATATTGTTGATGTTTTGGTATTGTCCGAGACGACGTGAAACTATATGTTTGGTGTATTTTGTGGGTGATTGATTAGGTGATAAATGAAGTATATGCATGATATATGAATATGCATGAATGATGGTGATGTATATGTATAATGTATGATTATGCATGTTTTTATGAAGAAGTGTTTAAGTACCATTTACTTACACTTGTATATTTTGAGTATGTTATCTAACTCTCTTTTATGTGTTATGTGCTGGATCGTTGGGGGTCCAGATTTTACAGGATTTTGTGGTATTCGATGTCGAGTCGTCGATGAAGCTCCGCTCTGATTGTGACACGGGAAAGGGTTGTATTTAGACTATAGGGTCTTTATGACTTTCGATATTTATTTGTAAAACTATACATTTTGAGAAATGATTATTTTGTATAAACACTGTTTTTACTAATTAATTACATTAGTATTATTTTGATAGAGGAGTGTAATACTCGAACCAATATTCAATAAATTAAATGTGATTTTCCGTTGCGTATTTTGAAAAAGATTTTACTAAAGGTAGAAATATATAAATAATGGGTTTGGGTGTTACAATTGGTATCAGAGCCCCGTTGTCTTCGGACTGTGTGGGTTATGTGTCGATCAGAGCAGGTCTGTGCAGTCAGACCAAGTGAGTATTGTGTGTCAGTCGCGTTTGTCTAACAATTTTGTGTTGTTTGTTTTGTGAAATCATTCATGTTGTTCATTTAGGAACTATGAGTGGTGTGAATTGGATTAATAGATCCATTGTTTTGTTGAGTAATGGTGTGAGTGCTATACTTCTATGTTTATAATAGTTGTATATGCGTAGAGTTTAACCTTTTTGTAGTTTAAACTTGATGGATTGATGCTTATTGCTAATTGTTGATGATCCGGCATGATGTAAAACTGCATGTGATGATCCGGCATGATATAAAACTGCATGTGGTAATGATTTGAAATAATTTTAAAAACTAATATTATTTCTTGAAGATTTTGGTGAAAATATAGAGTTATTTTCTTTTGAGTGAGTGAAAATTAATTTTCAAAATGGTGAGAAGAGTAGGATGTTAATGTGTCCTAGTATGTGTTTGTTATATGTTTGTTTATAACATGTGCTAGATGATTACTAGGAACTTGAATTGCTATGCGTTTTATGAGTAAAAACATGAAGATCTCATAATCCTATGTTGTAATTGTGATGCATGATTCTAATTTGTACTTTCAAGTATATAATGATGTTATATGCTTGATGTTTTGGATTTTGTGGATTAGTGAGTCGAGAAAACGAGAGTTTAGTGAGCGTAAGTTCAAAACCGTAGCAGAGCACCCAGATTTTTGGATGTGCTCGCTAGGCGAAGAATGAACCTCGCTGAGTCTCGCTAAGTCTTGCTATATCCTGTGAATGTTTTTGACTTGTCTCGCCGGGAGCTCGCTAGCTTTTGCTAAGCGAGGGAGCCAGACAAGAAATTTATTTTTGTTGATGTCTTCTCCTAAGTTGATTGAATGTGAGATTCTTGTTTTCTTGTGTTGTTTTGATTTCCTAACTTTGAGAAGTGAGGGAAGTATAGGATACTTGAATGCTTGCAGGAATTTGTGTTAGTGTTTAGGTATCGTGGGTTAGGTTTTGTCCCTTGTATGCGACATGCGTGTAAACGATGTCGATACTAGTTTCTTCTTAGGAAGAATATGTTTAGAGACGATAGAACCGTTAGGTGTGAGCATCGGAAGTTCTAGTGGAAGAGTGTAGGTGGGTTTGAGATAAGTGGGGGAGAAGGTTACATCCCTCCGAGATGTTTTGAACGTGAGAAGATGAGATGAGTAGAGATGTTCTTGAAGCGGAATATTCAGGAAGTGGTGACGTTGTTCGAAGTGGAATGAATGAGAACAACGAGTTGTGAGAAACTACTAGAAGAGAAGTTGTCGGACCAAGTGTTTCGTCGTGGACGTTAGTGAGATTGGTTAAGTGAGATGAAGAGTATTCAGAACGGTTGGAGATCGTGTGTTGCACTAAAAGTATGGAGGCGTGTTTTGTGGACCAAAGTTGAAGTACCTGTTTGATCGAAATGAGTCGAATATGAAGGAGAGGGAGTGATTAAGATTCTTGAGGAGGTGATGATTTTGAAGTAAGTTGTCATCCAAGTGAATCGGATGTTGTACCGGATTCTTGAGTAAGAATACTAAGACAAAGGTTGATTAGAATTTAATGGATGGGATTAGATCGTATGACGAGTATTTGGAGCTTTGTGGATTTAATTCGATGAGTGAATAAACGGAGAAGAGTGTGCTTGTTGCAATACAAGATGATGAGAAACATCGATAGATGGATTATGGGCAAATTGAAGATGTCGTTTGGAATCAACGAGATAGAGGTTATGATTTTTTGGAGAACCAATTTTAGGCGGTAGCCTAATTTTGAAGTAGCAAATTGCTAAGGGATTAAGGAGAAGTGGTATTGGAAAATGTTTGCGTTAAGGAATGCAAATATTGGTTAAGAGATTACTTGGGAATAGAGTAGTCGTATTGGATTCGACTCAATGTGAGAAAAGGAATTTGACGGTTAGAGACGGTAGTTTTTAGCATGTGTCAATGGAGTTTGAGAATGTTGGTCATCAAGTGATTGTTGGAATTGAATTATCGAGTGATAAGTTGGAATAAGATTCGAATATGAATAAGTGATGTAACACGGTTAAGTGATCCATGAGGGAATCAGAGACTTATAGGATTTGTGGAGTTATGGAGTTGTGGAAGTATTCCACGGAAGTATCTTTCGGAGAGTTCGATTGGTTATACCTGTTTTGGGGTAGAGTTGTGAGTACCGTAGAATGTGAGTCTGTGGATGTTTCGTGCGGAGTGGACGTTTTAGCGGTTTGATAAGAATGGTTTATGCCGATATCATGATTGTTGACTATCTATCGACAAATTGAGGAACTGGCCGTCCTTGATCTCTTGTTGATAAATGGACAAAAATTGTGTTGGATGGGATAAACTAATTTTGTCAAACTTAGTAATGTGTAGCGTTTTGAACGTTTCGTTGGAAGGTCGGATACAGGAGTTATCCGGAGTTGTTTTAGTAGCGTAATTTTCGAGGGCGAAAATCTTTTAAGTGGGGGAGAGTTGTAACGACCCAATTTTCGTATTATTATTTTTATGTGTTAAAATATTTTATTTAACGTGGCATTTTAATTAAGTTAATAACTAGAGTTATTTATCGAGTACTTTAGTTATTAAGCGAGTAGAGAAAGAGTTAACGCGTTATTGGGCCAAGCCAATTGGGCTTGAGGCCCAATGGGCCTTGAGTGTGTGTGAGGGGGCGCCCATTAAGGGCAAGGAAAGAGAGAGAAATTCATTTTTCTCATGTTCTTGTGTTCTTGAAGAGAGGAAGAGGAGAGCTTGGGAGCTAGAGCAAGGGGAGAGCTAGGGATTCGAGATCTTCGTCGTGTTTTCTTCGAATCCAGGTAAGAGAGTAGATTTCATATTCGTGGGTGACTCGAGGAAGGGGAGAATGTCGATTTCTCCTCACCCGAACTTCCTCCACCCCATTTTCGTTTTAGATTGGAATGGATTTTCTTGATGGAAATCGTTCCTAAGGTTCTTAATATGTTTAACATGCTTGTAACATGATTAATGAACGGAAATAATGGTTAAAACGAGTTTTCTAATGGATTAAACTCAAGAACTTTGTGTTCTTGAGAGTTTTGATGAAAAAGTGTCAATCTTTACTTTTTCGATGTTTATGGCGTAGATCTGAGAAATGAACCGTCCTTTTGTGTTTAGATATGTTTGTTTTACTTGAATATGAACTTATTTGGGGTTTATAACATGAAAAATGGCTTATGTGAGAGTCTTGAGAGTTTAGAGTTTGAAATGAGAAATGTAGAAAATTGTTATCTATGAGGTCTGAACCTTTACGTGCAATTTTGACCTCTTTTCGTTGTGAACTGGTTTTAGTGGCCAACATAAAAGTTGTAGCCCTGTTTGTTAGCTTTCCAACGAGTATATGTGCGTCTCCATTGGACTTTCGTAGCCCAAGTTATGATCGTTGCAATGAGAGGCTGTCCAATAATTCCGCCTGAAACGGCAGAGCAGTGAGCAGCCAGCCTTTCAGATGATTTTCCGCCCCAGGCGTAAACATTTCCGCCTCAGGCGTAAACTTCCGCCCCAGGCGTAAATATTTCCGCCCCAGGCGGAAATACTGCAGTTTTCGCCAATTTTTCGTCTGCTGTCTTCCTTTGCATGTATTTTCAATCAGTGGCTTATTCTTACATGATTGTTGATGCTTGTTGATGCTTGTTGATGAAAAATGATGTGAATTATGATTGTTGATGATTATGATGATGTTTGTTTAAAATAATAAAGAAGTATATTAAGGTGTTAATCAACTTAATAAAGAAGGATATTAGAGTATGTTATTCTAATAAAGAAGTATATCGAATTATGTTATTCGATAAAGACGGATATTAAGGTATTGATTATCTTAATAAAGACGAACGTTGGATAGTGTTCCACGTTATTGTTGATGGGCTATATGCCATAGTTGTTGATGAATATATTCATGAGTTTTGAGTGCATGCATCATGAATATTTAGGGATATTGGCTTGTCCAATAAAGAAGGATATCGAACTATATTTGTTTGATAAAGAAGGATATTAGAGGTGAGATACTCTAATAAAGAAGATGGTACCACATGCATTAGAGGTGTCTAGAGGACATAACATGAATGTGAAGCATTAGATTGCATTAGGGATTATGTGTGCATTTTATAATAAATGATGTTTGACACATACTTGGTAAATGTTGATTGTTAATCCGTATGTGAGGAGCAGAGTCCGTCATGACTATAAAATGAACAGCGCAGAGTCCGTCATGACTATAAAATGAACAACGCAGAGTCCGTCATGACTATAAAATGAACAACGCAGGGTCCGTCATGACCATAATCTGAACAATGTATTTGTGGTGTTAGATTACATTAGGAACTTTATGTATATCCCTATTTGTAATTGAGTTATGAGATATTGTTGATGTTTTGGTATTGTCCGAGACGACGTGAAACTATATGTTTGGTGTATTTTGTGGGTGATTGATTAGGTGATAAATGAAGTATATGCATGATATATGAATATGCATGAATGATGGTGATGTATATGTATAATGTATGATTATGCATGTTTTTATGAAGAAGTGTTTAAGTACCATTTACTTACACTTGTATATTTTGAGTATGTTATCTAACTCTCTTTTATGTGTTATGTGCTGGATCGTTGGGGGTCCAGATTTTACAGGATTTTGTGGTATTCGATGTCGAGTCGTCGATGAAGCTCCGCTCTGATTGTGACACGGGAAAGGGTTGTATTTAGACTATAGGGTCTTTATGACTTTCGATATTTATTTGTAAAACTATACATTTTGAGAAATGATTATTTTGTATAAACACTGTTTTTACTAATTAATTACATTAGTATTATTTTGATAGAGGAGTGTAATACTCGAACCAATATTCAATAAATTAAATGTGATTTTCCGTTGCGTATTTTGAAAAAGATTTTACTAAAGGTAGAAATATATAAATAATGGGTTTGGGTGTTACAAAGTGCAGTAAAAACAGTAAAAAATTACAAAATCATTCATCATCACTGCTATTAGAGGCTTCATCCTCATCTGTAGCAGTTTCATATCCTTCATCCTCATCAGCATTGTTTTGATCACCTGTAGCAGCCACATTTGCACTAGCTTTGACAAGTACTTCATCAAGAACACTTTCTTTCTTTTCTCAAGCTCAACCTGTTGTTTATCAATGTCCTGACATTGAACCTTCAAACCAGCAATAATCTCCCTTTTGGTCATAACACCAGCTCCAGCAGCAGATGTTCCAACATGATCAGTAACATTGTGATTACCAAATAGCTTGTGGTGAAAAGTAAAACCTGATTCCCTCTTCTTAGGTGTGTCAGTCACAACCTTGATATCTGGATATTGGGCCATGATGATTCCACATAGCAAAGATGGAAATGCTATTGGCATCTTCACAGCTGTTGATCTAATATGCTTAATGGTTTGATCAAAAATAAAGGTTCCATAGTCATAGTCAACCTTGGTTCCTACAGCATATATAAATCTACCCAGGTTGGTTGCAACATTGGTTGCATGCTTAGTTGGCACCCAATTTGTTGACCCTATCCTATTGAGGATGGCATACTTGACATTCAATTTACTAGTGGGTATCAGTTTCTTCTTGGGCCAGACCTTAACCTTACCAGCAGTTATTTCAGCACTTACAACATCATTGGCAACCTCAAATTCACCCTTAGGTTCTACAGACCTACCTAAGTAATTATTGATGACAACAGGAGAAAAATTGATACATTTACCTCTGACAAAAACTTTGTGGTAGTCCTTGCTCAGTGGGTTATCACATTCTTCAGGAATGTTCACAAGAAATTCTTTTACCAGCAGCTCATAGCAGGGACTGAAGTCACAGACTGTCTTCATCAGACCAGCTTCCTTGATGAAGTCAAAGATGTCTTGACATTTTAGAGCATCTTTGGTTAATTCCCTTTCAACAGCCAATCTCCTTTGGTAGATATAGTCCCATCTCAGTGCAAAGGCAGCACGATGGAAAGAGATGTTGTCACATGGGGCTTCTTCAATACCTTGAGGAGTCTTCTTTGCAGCAGCCTTTTTAGGATTGGGAGATGAGATGTTAGCAACATCTTCAGCAGCATCATAATCTGAGTCACTGGATGACTCCTTCTTCCTCTTCAGTGTATCCTTTTTCTTGCCAGGAGGGGAGAGAACTTTACTCCAACTTTTTACAGGTCCAACACCTTTTGTTTTGATTCTTGGTGCAGGAGTCTTGCTTGCAGTGGCCACAGCTTTCCTTGTACAGCTTCTCAACCTTTTTGTTATACCACCAGTTGATTTTACAGCAGTCTTGGTGGTGACATAATCATCAACATCTACTACATCTTTTTCTTTTTCCTTCTCTGCTTCTACAGATTTGTCAGCTTCAATCTCTGGTTCTTCTGTGGGTATGGACTGGTTGCTCTCTTCAGACTGAGTGTCCCCTTCATCATCAGAAGTACCCTCATCAGCAGTTCCAGTTCCTTCTTCTGAAGATTCAGATGTTGTGTCAGTTGGCTCAACATCTTTTTCAGCAGCAACTTCCTTCATAGGTTCTTCCTCAACAGTTTCAACTTCTTCATTCTCATTCAAGGATGTCTCAACATCTTGCATGACAACCTCTTCAGTAATGACAGGGGTTGATTTTTCAGCCACCATCTCAGCAATTGTTGGTGATTTATTAGCAGTTTCTGTGTCAACCTCTGTAGGAGTGTCTTCAGTCTCCGTTTCAACAGGCATAGAATTAAGATCTCTCTTTTCATCGTCAGATCCCAAATTTTCTTGACTAGGGTTACCAGCAATTGAAATAAGTGTTTCAACAACTTCAGACACAGATTTAGGGTTCTGAGGTTCTACTTCAGTTGCTTTCTCAGATGTGTTAACATTTGATTCAAAAACCAAATCAGACATATTCAGAGGGATCCTAGACTTGTAATGATACGAATCAGGGTGTGGTAACGGAAGCAAACAACCAATAACGAAGGTACTAGGTACCACCCTTATTAGTCGAATTCTATTAAGTGTTTTAGGTGTTTGTTTGTTGGGTTTTAGCGAAAACAGCAAGGAAATAAGCAATGTTAAACTACACCAATAGCCTAACACGAGATTAGCACTCAACACCAATTGAGCTAATCGGACTATTTTCAAGGCGACGCTTGCAAATAATCAGGCGAAAATTGTAGACAAAATTTCTAATTGGACTGAAATGTTCTTGTTTATTGAATAATCGCAAATGATCAAATTACATGCATATATGGCCGAAAAAACAGTAAGGCCTAATTAAACACAATAAAACTAGTAATAAAAATGCAATTAACTAGAAATAAAATGACTTAATGCAATCAGCTCATGATACTCCTTTTCCATGATTAGTCACACGCCTATTTAAGGCCTTGAGTGTCCCATTTATGCTTCTTTTGTAACCATCTTGGAAAGGCTTTAAATGGCTGAATTTTATTTGTCTTAATTGATGAAAATGCTTAAAATAACCAAGTAATTAAACTCAGCCCTTGATGAGGATTCCAAACAGTCCCCACGCCATTAACTTCCCTTTGAATGTCACTTGTGTTGATTTTCAACTCCTCTTGGTCAATTTTCGTACCATCCCCTCCCCCTTTGAAAGGAATTGACCTCAATTCTTGAATACCATCATCATCTAAATACGGTGAGAGATCTCCAACATTGAAAGTAGCATGTACTCCATATCCTCCGGGCAAATCAATCTTGTATGCATTGTCATTGATCTTTGATATAACTTTGAAAGGACCATCAGCTCTAGGCATGAGCTTATTCTTTCTCTTGCTTGGGAATCTTTCTTTCCTCAAATGGACCCACACAAGATCACCTTCATTGAATAACTTAGGCTTCTTATTCTTGGACCTTTGCTTGTAAACTTCATTCACGGCCTTGATTCTTTCTTGCACTTGCTTATGTAGCTTGATCATTGCTTTGAGTTTGGTCTCGGCATCTGGATGAACTAACTCCTCTTTTGGCATAACTATCAAATCCAATGGCAAGTAAGGATTCACACCATAAACAACTTCAAAAGGAGAATGATTAGTAGCATATGTAGGGGACCGGTTGTAGGCAAATTCAGCATGAGCTAGCTTCAAGTCCCAATCCTTTTGAGTTTTACTAACCAGACCACGCAGCAAAGTACCAAGAGTTCTATTAGTCACTTCGGTTTGTCCATCGGTTTGAGGGTGATGGGAAGTACTAAACAGCAACTTAGTACCTAATTTCCTCCATAATGTGTTCCAAAAATAACTCAAAAACTTTGAATCACGATCGGAAACAATAGTTTTAGGAACTCCATGTAAACGCACAATCTCACGAAAGTACAAATCAGCAACATTACTAGCATCATCTGTTTTGTGACAAGCTACAAAATGTGCCATCTTTGAAAACCTATCAACAACAACCATAATAGCATCTTTACCTCGCTGTGTACGGGGCAAAGCCACAATGAAATCCATGCTCACATCCATCCAAGGACCACTAGGCGTTGGCAAGGGAGTATACGCCCCTGGTTTGAAAGAACTCTTTGCCATATGACAAGTAACACACTTGCTAATGACTTTTTGCACATCTCCTAACATTTTTGGCCAATGAAAGTGTTCTTTTAAAATCTCCAAGGTCTTTGTAATGCCAAAATGACCAGCCAAACCTCCACCATGAGCTTCACGAACTAGTAACTCACGAATTGAATGCCTTGGGATGCAAAGCCGATTCTCCTTGAATAAAAATCCATCCTGCACTATGTACTTTCCAAATGCTCCATTCTCACAATTAGAGTATATTTCACCAAAATCCACATCTTCTTTATAATAATCTTTCAAAGTCTCAAAACCAAGTAAGCGAGTTTCAAGAATTGAAATTAAAGCATACCTCCTTGAAAGTGCATCAGCCACCACATTACTCTTACCATCTTTGTATTTTGAAGAGAAATTAAAAGATTGAAGAAATTCAACCCATTTAGCATGCCTTGGACTCAACTTTTGTTGCCCATTGATATACTTCAAAGACTCATGATCTGAATGTAATATAAAGTGATTAGAACGCAAATAATGATTCCAATGATCAAGAGCTCTCACAATGGCATAGAACTCTTTGTCATAGGTGCAATAGTTCAATCTGGCTCCTCCCAATTTCTCCGAGAAATAAGCTATAGGCCTTTTGTTTTGTATCAAAACAGCCCCAATGCCAACTCCACTAGCATCACATTCAACTTCAAATGGTTGAGTGAAATCGGGTAAAGCTAAAACAGGAGCTTCACAAAGCTTTAACTTGATCAATTCAAAAGCCTTTTGTGCTTGTTCATTCCACCCAAACGCACCCTTCTTCAAACATTCGGTCATAGGACTTGCTATAGTGCTAAAATTCTGGATAAAGCGCCGATAAAATGATGCAAGACCAAGGAAAGATCTCACCTCCGAAACTGTTGTAGGGCTCGGCCAAGTCTTGATAGCATCCACTTTTGTTTGATCAACGGATACTCCATCTTTAGACACCACATATCCAAGAAACACCACACTTTCAACCAAGAAATCACACTTTTCCTTCTTCCCATATAGTTTTTGTGCTCTTAGGGTCTCAAAGATTTGTTTCAAATGAGTGAAATGCTCCTCAATAGATTTGCTATACACCAATATGTCATCAAGATAAACAACAACAAACTTACCCAAAAAAGGCTTGAGTACTTCGTTCATGAGCCTCATAAAGGTGCTAGGTGCATTTGTGAGCCCAAATGGCATAACTAGCCATTCATATAGACCATGCTTAGTCTTGAATGCCGTCTTCCATTCATCACCTTCACGCATTCTGATTTGGTGATATCCACTCCTTAGATCAATTTTTGAGAAGATAACCGATCCATGTAACTCATCAAGCATATCATCTAGTCTTGGAATGGGAAAACGATATTTGATGGTTATGTTGTTCACCGCCCTACTATCAATACACATTCTCCATGATCCATCCTTCTTAGGAACCAACAATGTCGGAACAGCACATGGGCTCATTGATTCACGCACATAACCCATGCTTATCAATTCTTCAATTTGCCGTTGCAACTCCTTTGTCTCCTCTGGATTACACCTATATGCAGCCTTGTTTGGTAATGGAACTCCCGGAATTAGATCAATTTGATGCTCAATCCCACGGATAGGTGGCAAACCATTTGGTAGTTCACTTGGAAACACATCTTCATACTCACCCAAAACAGCCTCCAATTGTTGTTTAAGAGGAGTCTCTACATCGTCTTGCTTAGCATTCTTTGCAACCAACATGTAGACTAATTCACCATTATCAATAGCATCCTTCACTTCATTTTCAGTAGCAAACATAGTGAGGCTAGGCCTTTTACCTCCTTTTGTAATCATGGAACAGACTTCATTTGACGCCATTGGTTTCAACACAATCCTCTTGCCATTGAAGTTCAATTCATGCTCATTGGACCTTCCTCTATGCGTGACATCCCTATCAAATTGCCAAGGGCGTCCCAAAAGTATGTGACTTGCATCCATAGGTACCACATCACACAAGATTTCATCAACATAAGATCCCATGGTTAGTCCCACACGCGTCTGCCTTGTAACATTTATGCTACTTCCATTATCCAACCAATGTAGCGCATAAGGCTTAGGATGTTTTGTTGTGAGCAATCCTAATTTAGACACCATTTCAGTTGAAGCCGCATTGGTACAACTACCTCCATCCACAATGATACTACACCACTTATCTTTCACTTGACCCTTAGTGTAGAAGATTTGATTTCTTTGATCTCCTTCCACGGGTACAGCCTTGACTTGCAAAGTTCTTAGCATCAAGGTATCATATATGGGAGGTCCATATACTTCTACCTCATCATCATCATCTTCAACAATTTCAACTCCATCACTTTCAATATTGCCACCAGATTCTTCTTCTTCCTTCATCAACTCATCACGCATGCTAATTGCTTCTCGGAGGGTCACAACTCGTTGATTAGGACAAGCCCTAGCAAAGTGTCCAAAGCCTTGACACTTGAAACACCTAACCTTTGACAGATTAGTCTCCTTGGCCGTGGCAATGGGTTGTTTAGGAGCGGCCTCACTTTGTTTCGGTTGATTCACCATTGGTTTAGTGTTAGGGGCTGGATTTGCACTACCCGACACACCTCCCTTGGACCAACCACTAGAACTCCCAGCATTATATCTACTCTTGTTTTGATTTTCAATCTTCAAACACAAGGTGCACAAAGTGGTGAAATCTGTGTAATTACATAGCTCAACAGCAAAAGCTATGTTCTTATTCAGCCCACGAAGGAAACGGCTCATTCTTTGCTCTTCATTTTCCTCCACTTCACCCATTAGGCATAGGTTCTCAAACTCATCAATGTATTCAGTGACACTCATTTTGCCTTGCACCAAATCTGCAATCTTTTTATACAAATTCAGTCGGTGGTTTGATGGTACATATCTTTTGCGCAACTTCCTCTTCAAGGACTCCCAAGAGTGGATTTTCTCCTTCCCATCTCGTGTCCTTCTAGCCTTCAAACCCTCATACCACAACGATGCACTTTTGCTAAGTTTCAGAATCGCATATTTGCAACGTTTCTCATCATCAAGATCCTTGAAATCAAACATTCTATCAATCTTGCGCTCCCATTCTAAATAAACCTCCGGGTCTGCACTACCATTAAATTCAGGTAGTTCGGTGATTTTGAACTCATCCACGTTTGGACGTGGTTCACCCCTTCTAGGCCTCCATCGTTCATCTCTCATGTCAACGTTCCTTAAGGCTTCACGCAATTTGTTCATGAAATCATCACTGTTGAAATCCATTGTTGTCACGTAACACGGAATCAGAACCGTGCTCTGATGCCACTAATGATACGAATCAGGGTGTGGTAACGGAAGCAAACAACCAATAACGAAGGTACTAGGTACCACCCTTATTAGTCGAATTCTATTAAGTGTTTTAGGTGTTTGTTTGTTGGGTTTTAGCGAAAACAGCAAGGAAATAAGCAATGTTAAACTACACCAATAGCCTAACACGAGATTAGCACTCAACACCAATTGAGCTAATCGGACTATTTTCAAGGCGACGCTTGCAAATAATCAGGCGAAAATTGTAGACACAATTTCTAATTGGACTGAAATGTTCTTGTTTATTGAATAATCGCAAATGATCAAATTACATGCATATATGGCCGAAAAAACAGTAAGGCCTAATTAAACACAATAAAACTAGTAATAAAAATGCAATTAACTAGAAATAAAATGACTTAATGCAATCAGCTCATGATACTCCTTTTCCATGATTAGTCACACGCCTATTTAAGGCCTTGAGTGTCCCATTTATGCTTCTTTTGTAACCATCTTGGAAAGGCTTTAAATGGCTGAATTTTATTTGTCTTAATTGATGAAAATGCTTAAAATAACCAAGTAATTAAACTCAGCCCTTGATGAGGATTCCAAACAGTCCCCACGCCATTAACTTCCCTTTGAATGTCACTTGTGTTGATTTTCAACTCCTCTTGGTCAATTTTCGTACCATGTAATCTCTTCTCTTCTTTTTAGAACTTCCTTTACTAGATTTAACAGTAGAAGGAGAGATATCATCACTTACTTTTGGAGTTTCCTTCTTCTCAACAGATTTTCCTTTCCCTTTCTTCTCAGCGACATTTGATTGAGCTTTGGGTTTGGAAGCACGAACAGTTGTAACAGGGACGGCGTCCTTGATGATCTTCGAGGGTTCGATTTTCGCCTTTGATCGAGTAGAACGGCCGGACTTTGTAGTTTGTGATGATTCAGACATGTTTAGTTGAAGATTTTTGAGGTTTGAGAAGATGAATAGATGGAGTTTGATGAGAGAAGTGTGAGAATAGGGTTCACGATCAAAAGTTAGAATTTGGAAGAAAAAGCATTGATTGCGTGTAATGACATATTTAAGGGAAGTGTGTAATGAGTTCCCTAAATTAGCGTGCATTGATGGATAGGAGAGAGAGCGGTTTCCTTTTGCACGCCACAACTGCAGTAACTGCTATGCTTCTTCATGCAGGCAAATTCCCAATTTGCCCCTTAAAAATTCAAACTGATTTGCGTCAAGTGCCTTTGTAAAAATGTCAGCTAGCTGTTGACTTGTACCAATATGCTTAAGTTCCACGCAATTTTCTTCCACAAGGTCTCTAATGAAATGATGCCTGATGTCTATATGTTTGGTTCTTGAGTGTTGAACTGGATTTTTTGATATATTGATTGCACTCAAGTTGTCGCAATATAATGTCATGACATCTTAGTCGACATTATATTCTTTCAGCATCTGTTTCATCCACATCAGCTGGGAACAACTGCTACCTACAACTATGTATTCAGCCTCTGCAGTAGATAGAGACACACAATTCTGCTTCTTGCTGAACCATGAGATTAAATTATCACCCAAAAAGAAGCAACCTCCTGAAGTGCTCTTTCTATCATCAGCACTTCCAGCCCAATCTGCATCACAATACCCTACCAAAGTTGAGTTGTTTGTCTGGGAGTACAGAATCCCATAATCACTGGTGCCCTTAACATATTTCAAGATTCTTTTGACTTGTACAAGATGGCTCATCTTTGGTTTGGCCTGATATCTTGCACACACACCAACAGGAAAAGTGATGTCAGGTCTACTAGCTGTAAGATACAAGAGACTACCAATCATGCTTCTGTATAGGCTTTGATCAACATCAATGCCATTCTCATCTTTGGTTAGCTTCAGATGAGTAGCAGCTGGAGTTCTCTTGTGTGCTGCAGTGTCCATTCCAAACTTCTTGATCATGTTCTTTGCATACTTGCTTTGAGAAACAAATATGGTGTCTTCCATCTGTTTGACTTGTAGACCATGGAAGTATGTTAGCTCACCTACCAAACTCATCTCAAACTCTGATTGCATTTGTTGTACAAAATGTTCCACCATCTTTTCAGACATTCCTCCAAATACTATGTCATCAACATAAATCTGGGCAATCATCAGCTTCTCTTCCTGTTCTTTAACGAACAAGGTTTTGTCATGGCCTCCTTTTCTGTATCCTTGACTAACAAGAAAATTTGTCAGCCTCTCATACCAAGCCCTTGGAGCCTGTTTCAGTCCATAAAGAGCTTTCTTTAGCTTATACACATGATCAGGATTGGCATGATCTACAAAACCTTTTGGCTGCTCCACATAAACTTCTTCATGCAAGTATCCATTAAGAAAGGCACTCTTGACATCCATTTGGTACAGCTTAAATTTAAAGATGCATGCTATACCAAGAAGTAGCCTAATAGATTCCAGTCTTGCTACTGGCGCAAATGTTTCATCAAAGTCAAGTCCTTCAACCTGAGTGTACCCTTGAGCCACTAATCTTGCCTTGTTTCTTGTTACAACACCATTTTCATCTGATTTGTTCTTGAACACCCATTTTGTGCCTATGACATTAACACCATTGGGTCTAGGAACAAGATCCCACACATCACTTCTTCTGAACTGAGTTAGTTCATCTTGCATTGCTTCTATCCAAAACTCATCAGTGAGAGCCTCTTTTACATTTTTAGGCTCAACCTTTGAGACAAAACAAGAATTAGTAACCACTTCATTTGTCCTTCTTGTAGCAATTCCCTGGTTAGGATTTCCTATGATGAGATCCTTGGGATGGTTCTTCTGTATTCTTATTGAAGGAACTTTTCTCACAGGACCAGGTGTAGGAATTGTTAATTCATCATCTAAATCTAATTTTTTCTCTGCTACAGCTTCTTCAGATGTTGGCAAAGTTGTTGGAACATCATCTTCAGTGTCAGATGTTTTAGCAGATGTCAGGTCATCTATCACAACATTGATAGATTCTACTATTACCTTTGTTCTCTGGTTGTAAACTCTATAGGCCCTACTGTTTGTTGAATACCCAAGAAATAATCCTTCTTCACTTTTAGGATCCATTTTTCTTCTGTGTTCTCTATCAGCTAGGATGTAACACTTACTTCCAAACACATGAAAGTGTTTGACAGTTGGTTTTCTACCCTTCCATAGTTCATATAGTGTAGTAGAAGTTCCAGTTCTGAGTGTGACACGATTGTGAATATAACAGGCAGTATGCATAGCCTCTGCCCAGAATTGATATGGAAGATGTTTTGCATGCAACATTACTCTGGCTGACTCTTGTATTGTCCTGTTCTTCCTTTCAACAACACCATTTTGTTGAGGTGTGATTGGAGCTGAGAATTCATGCTTGATTCCTTCAGAGATGCAGAATTCAAGGAAGCTTGCATTCTCAAATTCTTTACCATGATCACTTCGTATCCTTACAATAGCAGAGTTCTTTTCTCTTTGGAGTTGAAGACAAAGTTCTTTGAATGCATCAAAACTTTCAGATTTGTCTTTTAGAAATTCAATCCATGTGAACCTTGAAAAGTCATCTACCATGACGAACGCGTACCTTTTTCCTCCAAGGCTCTCCACTTGCATTGGCCCCATCAGGTCTATGTGCAACAATTCTAGTACCCTTGTTGTGGTAAGATGTTGCAACTTTGGATGCGACATCTTTGTCTGCTTCCTTATTTGACATTCTCCACATATACTTCCTTCCTCAATTTTGAGTTTTGGAAGACCTCTGATTGCCTCTTTAGCTATTGCCTTTTTCATGCCCTTGAGGTGCAAGTGGCCAAGTTTTTGGTGCCACAACCTTACCTCATCTTCTTTGCTAATAAGACATGTGGATAAATCTTCTTCTTTAGGGATCCAAAGATAACAGTTGTCTCTTGACCTTACTCCTTTCATCAGCAGCTCTCCTTGTTCATTTGTAACTAGACATTCAGCTTTTGTGAAGTTAACTTTCATACCTTGATCACAGAGTTGGCTTATGCTGATTAGATTTGCTTTAAGCCCTTTTACAAGCAGCACATTCTCTAGCTTTGGTAAGCCATGGTTTGCAAGTTTACCAACTCCCTTGATCTCTCCTTTGGCTCCATCTCCAAAGGTCACAAAGCTGGTAGCATATGACTTCAAGCATATGACTTCAAGTCTTCAAGATAGTGTTCAACACCTGTCATGTGTCTAGAACAGCCACTATCAAAGTACCAGGTTTCTCTTGATGAAGCTCTTAAGGATGTATGAGCTATCAGACCTGTGATCTTCTTCTTTTCTCTCCATTCCTGTCTTGTTGCAACATTAGGAAAGGCAGGAGTATGTAGCTCTTGATGAATTCTTCTTGGATATCCGTGCAGCCTATAGCAGAAAGGCCTAATATGTCCTTTCCTTCCACAATGATGACATGTCCAATTATAGAACCTGGGCATAGGATGTTCCATGGGTTGTTGCGACAATCCTCCTGACACAAAGATTTTGTTGATTGGAGTGTGTATGGTGGCATTGTTGAACTTCATCTGCTGCTTTACCCTTTCATGTTCAAAACCAATGGGCTTAGGTTTCCCATAGTTCTGTCTTTGTAACATTTCTTCAAGGACATCAGTACCTTTGGTCATCATTTTTGCCACCTTTGTGACATGATCCAAGTCAGCATTTAGCTTGGTGACTTCTTCTCTTTGTTCAGCAATCTTACTTAGGAGGTTGGATTTTTCAATCTCCAACTGATGAATTCGACTACTCTGATTTTCAACTTTAATGTTGAGATTATCAATGTTTATGAGTAATTCATCTCTTTCAGTTTGCAGTTTGCCATTGATTTTCTTCTGTTTCTCCAATGCTTTGCAAACCTCTATGCTTCTATTATGAAGATCTTTGTAAGTAGCAGCTAGTTCTTCATAGGTTACTTCATCATCACATGATTCTGAGTCAGATACACAAACTCCTGTTAATGCATTAACAAACTTAGCAGATTCTTCCTCCTCTGAATCTGTATCAGACCATGAAACCACAAGACTTTTCTTTTGTCTTTTTAGAAAGGTTGGACATTCTGTTCTGATATGGCCAAAACCTTCACATTCATGACATCTTACCCCTCTTTCATCTTCATTTGTCTTTTTCTGAAAGCTGGACTGTTTGTTGTTGTTGAATCTACCATTTGGCTTAGACCTTTGGTCCACTTTCTTCATCAACTTGTTGAACTGTCTCCCAAGCATAGCCATAGACTCAGCTAAGCTTTCTTCACTGTCAGATTCAATTTGTAAGTCATCAGCAACACTCTTTGAAGCAAAGGCTAGATTCTTATCTTTCTTTTCATTCCTCCTGTTTAGGCCAATTTCATAGGTCTGAAGTGATCCTATGAGTTCATCTAAATTTAGACTTGAAAGATCATGAGCCTCCTCAATGGCTGTCACCTTCATATCAAATCTTTTAGGCAGAGATCTGAGTATTTTTCCAACTAGCTCCTCATCTGAGATAGGTTTTCCAAGTGCATCAAACGAATTTGCAAAGTCAAGCACATTCATTTGAAAGTCATGAATGGTTTCTTCCTCCTTCATTCTGAGATTCTCAAAATTTGTTTTGAGCATCTGAAGCTTAGATAGCTTCACTTTCGATGTTCCTTCATGAGCTTTTCTCAGAATTTCCCAGGCATGCTTAGCAGTAATACATCTCTTGACAAGCCTGAACATGTTAGCATCCACACCATTGAAAATTGCATACAAGGCTTTGGAGTTGCCAAGTGCCAGATCATCCTCATCTTTAGTCCATTCATCATGTGGCTTCTTAACATCAGTTTTATTGCCATCTTTGTCAAGAACCATTGGTGGTTCCCATCCACGTAACACAGCCTTCCATTTCCTGCTGTCAATTGATTTTATGAAAGCCTCCATACGAGATTTCCAATGATCATAGTTCTCAGGACCTGTCAGTAAAGGAGGTTTAGACACTGACCCTCCTTCTTTATCCATTGTACCAGAAAATACTTTCCCTGGAGCTCACCCAAAATAACAGAACAGGGTGCTTGCTCTGATGCCAATTGAAATTCTGGTATCACTAGAATGATGTTACCTAAGATGTCCCAACAACTACTTTATGATTAACATTGTTTCTATTGTTGGCACATCTTATATAACATATAAAAACTGACAGAAAATAAATAAATGACACAAGTAGTTGTTAACCCAGTTCAGCCAACTGCCTACTCTGGGGATACCAATCCAGGAAGGAAATCCACTAATAGCTCTAGTTACTAAGACCTCCAGCAAACCCTAGGATTTACGCCTTAAACTAAGACCTCCAGCAAACCCCTGATTTACGCCTTATAACCTCGACACTACTCATGCAACTTCTGCCTAGGAACTCCTAGACATGAGATCCCATCTCACTTCCACTCACACAACACAACCTGTGTTGTTTAAACAATGTTAGGAATGATGTGGCGACAACTTGCCAAGACAACACTTCACTTTTGCTTAAAAGCTTCAAGTGAACCACACATGGTAAACTCCGTACTTCAAAGCTTAGGAGTAACCTTAAAATAATAAACTCACTTCTTAACTCGTGTTATAGAATCCACGAGCAAGAATTACAATCAAACAATAAAAGACTCAATATGTGTAACTAATACTTTTCAATAAGATACTTAGTCTTGAGCTTGGTCTTCATATATATAATGATTAGGCACGCTCCTCTTGCTTCAGAATCAATAGGACGCTCCTTGAGAGTCATAAAGGGTGATCTGATTCTCTTTTGATCTTCATCAAGAATGTATAGAAACTTTCCAAAAGTGTTCAAGGGACTTTCTAGGATAAGTGTGATCATACCGTTGTACCATTAAGTCTTATCTTATCCTTAAAATTCCTGATCAGATCAAATCTCCATTAAGCGTGCTCTTTAAGTGGATTTCCATAAATAGCAGATGCTCTCATAAATGCGCGAGATTTCCTTGAATAAATATGATGTTGTAACATGTTTTCCAACATCTTGTTAGTATATTTGTTTTAGCAAAATTAAGCCAATTCAAATATCCAACAGAATCTATATCAGATCTAAGTTGAACAAAACTGCTTATGAATTGTTCAAAGGAAGAAAACCTGACATTTCTTATTTTCATCAGTTTGGATGTGTTGGGTTTTTGTATATTGGCTACATTTTGCAAAAACATATTTTAGCCAAGTGTTGAGACAAATGTGCTGACCCCAAGTGTTGTGACAAATGTTGTTACACTTTGGAACAACACCTGACTCTGTTCTGCGCGCGCCAGCTAGATGTTATTATTTTCTACTCAATCTTTTGAAGATCTGTTTGAAGAATTATTTCGTGGTTTCTTATACAACAAGGCGCACGTGATCAATGTGTTTCAGAAGGCAGCTGAACCCTAGTTCTATTTTCCAAAGGAATTATATTTTTGGAAAATATATTTTTGTGTTTCAAAAATAGAACTATTATTTTCAAAAATATATCTTGTGAAGATTGCTGCAGAAAATATAAAAGATTTATTTCAAATAAATCTTTGTGCTTCAAGAAGATTAGAAGATTTAATTTTAAAATATATTTACAACAAATATATTTATGGGAGGAATATTTGATGCAAAGAAAGATTTGGTAAAAATATATATTTTGCATCTAGAAGATTTCTTGGAGCTGAAGCATTGTGAAAAGCCCACGAGGCTGTGCTATATAAAGGGTGCTGCTAACCCTTATTAGGAACCGAAACTTGAAGCTAAAATAGAATATCAAAGATGTAGTCTTTTAAGGGTTTCGTGTCTTTAAGCCACTCTCTAGGAGAGTTGGTGTAAAGTGAACCACTCGGGTTGTGAGATGGTCACTATGTCCTCACTCAGAAACCTATAGGTAATGAGTTGAGTATTGTAATTGGAGGAAGCTTTTAAGCAACTCCAAATTGTGAACTTAGTCGTTGGCTAGGTGGTGATGTTATTGAAGTGTGTCTTCATCTTTGTCAAGGAGAGTGTCTCCATTATGTTGTTATTGAAATCCTTACTGGTTGTAAGGTTGAGGGGAGTGAGACGGGGTCTCATATCTAGGAGTTCCTAGGTAGAAGTTGCATTGGGTAGGGATTAAGTGAGGAGTTGTAAACGGGGGAGTTTAGCTCCGAATTAATACTGCTGATAGTGAATTTCCTCCTGGATTGGTATCCCCCAGATTAGGCTGTTAGGCTGAACTGGGTTAACAATTATGTGTGTCGTTTATGCTTTTCAGTATATGTTTTTAATGCTCTGTGTTATTGTTCTTACTGCTAAGACAAGTGTTGCGACAAGTGTCGGCACATCGTGGACAACACTTGTCTACTGTGTACCAGAATTTCAATTGGTATCAGAGCAGGCATCCTGTTCTGTATCTGGGTGAGATCCTAGGGAAGATACTTTCTGGTTATGAACAAGTAAGGAATACTGAAAAGTTGTTTGGACTTGAAGAAGTTCATATTTGTTTGAATGGTCCCTAGAAGTGGAGGATGGACTATTCATGGCACGATGTATAGCTTTGATGTTTGAGCTTCTGTATGGTTTGATTTATTTTCAAACCTATGTTAACCTGTTGCACCTGAAGTGTGGAGTTTGTGCAAAGGTCATTATGGTGTGCCTGAAGTTTGTTGAGGAGTTTTCTGGTTTGAATTCCGCTGCATACATATATGATGGGAAAACTCCTGGTGGTTTTGAGTGTGCTACACTCTGTTCTCCTCTGGTGAGGTTCAACTAACTTGTTGGAGATGCCAACGATACTTGAGGGTGATCTCAAGTCCACTCATAAAGGCACTCATATATGAGTTTGTTGAAGAGAGATCTGAACGAAGTTGTGAGCAATTTATTTTTGCTTCTAACCCTAAAAGCCAACTTCCAGTGGCTTTGATAAAGGATCTCTTGGTGTGTTCCTTGAGAAGGGGACTGATGTCGTCCCAGATGTTGCTACATCTGACCAGCAGTATGCAGAATCTTGTTGGATTTATTTTGACACTAGAAACTTATGGTTGACTTCTTGGGTGAGTTTATTTCTGATCCAAGTAAGTGGTAGTGCAGATGTGTGTTTTGCTTTTCCTGTGTAAGCTTGATAAAGGATCTATTATTATGGTACCTGAGAAGGGGACTGATGTGCTCCCAGATGTTGGTACATCTGACCTGCAGATTATGCAGAATCGTGTTGGATGACAGTTGGGCATGTAAGGTGCTTGGAATTATGCATAGGAGTGCTCAAGTTGTATGGTCAGAAGAAGCTTATCTGCCTATGTGAATCAGAATGTGGAGGTTCTGATCTTTCTTTAATAGTATGCTCTAGCAATGCATGACTATTGATTCCACTAGTAGTGGATGTAAGGGCAGCAAAATATTGTCAGATACTGAGGTCTGATAATTGTCTTTGGTTATCTACTGCAAGTCACTCGAGAAAAGGGCTGATATTCAGAATCTTAGTCAAGCTTTTAAGCAAACTAAGAAGTTTTGGAGTTTGTGAGTGACTTCACACTTATTAAGCATGACATCTTGCCTATTCAAAAGGTCATGATACAGAGTGTGGTTCTGCAAGGACAGTGACCAAGATGTGTCCTTGTTAAGTAAAAGGGTTAGAGTGTTGTTCAAACATGTGTGGATGATCTGGTATTGAAGGTTAATCAACTACTGATGGTTGATCCTCTTGTGTCCCCCTGCTGTTGTTAATTGTGACTTTGGTGCTTCCACTAAGGCCACAAGTGATTGTGTTGGTGAAACTCTCAAGGAAACTATCCCTGAGACAAATGTTGTACCAAGTGTAGGTACATTTGTGGCACCTGCAACTGCCACATATTTTGATACATCTGCAGCACCTGAAACTATAATAGATCATAATGTTTCAGATATTTCTTACCAGATGAATACTACTGAGAAAGAGAATACTACAAAAGTAATTATGACTGGTAATAATTCTGCTGATCACTGTGTTGTGAACTATAAATATGATGAGAGTATTAGGTCTTTGTTTGCTGATAAAGAACCTTCTGTTGACAAAAGTGTGGGTGATGATCCTGATGTTGTCATTGTGAATGATATAGTGGCTGGTAACAAGTCACTAGATAAGACACCTAGTGCTAATGTTGTAGGAAGAATCAGAAGTAGGGCTGGTAAAAATGTGACAACTGTCAATACACTTGTCCAGAAATCTAAATCATGAAAGGTGACAAGATTTGTTGGGAAGAAACCTTTTTACGGTCCACCAAGGACAAAGAGTAATAATGTATCTGTTACTGGGAGAAGAAAAAGAGTCTGAAAAGAAAGAACCCCCTTCTAGTAAATCAGACTTTGAAAGGGAGACAAGTGTAGCTACATTTGGTGACACATTCAGAAGAAGTGTGAAAGGAATGAAGGTCTGATGAGAACAGTGTCTGATCTAGGTGACTGTTTTGATAAGCTGGTAAGGGGATTTGTAGTGAATGTTGGTGACAATTGTGATGATCCTAAAAACCCTGAGTATAGGCAGGTTTTTGTGAGAGGAAGGTGTGTTCACTTCTCACCCTCTATAATCAACAAATTTTTGGGAAGAAGTAATGAGGAAGTAGCTGAGCTGGAAGTCACAGATAATATTTGTAGAACAATCACTGGGAATAGGCTGAAGCAATGGCCTTGTCAAATGAAACTTTCTGCATCTCAACTATCTCCTTTATATGCAGTTCTGAATAAGATTGTTGTTGTTAATCGGGTTCCTACCACTCATTCCAGTAATGTAGCCAAAGAATTGGCTAGGTTCATTTATGTTGTTGGAACTAAGGCCAGGTTTGATTATGGTGCTTATGTCTTTTATGCCACTTTGGAACATGCTAAATCTTTTGCTCTACCCATAGCATTTCCTACTTTACTGTGTGGTATTGTTCTTGACCAACATCCAAATATTCTTGTGGACACTGATGTCCCTTGTAAAAGAAAAGGAAAGCTGAATATTGAGCAAAGGCTGCTTGCAGGGACAAATGTTGCAGCAGGTGTTGGTACATCTGTCCAGCAAAAGCTGGTGCTCTCACTAGGCAGCAAATGATAACTGACTTGATTGAGTCTAGTAGAGCTCTCAGGAAACTGAAGACTGTGATGATCCTTTGAGCAAAGAATTCATGAAGGTTTTTGACATGGGTAGATGTGTTGAATTTTCACCTGATGTGATTAATAAGTTTTTGGGCAGGAGTGAAGAACCTGAAGCTGAGGTAGAGTTTTCTGACAGTGCTATAGGCTTGAGTAACTTTATCTACACTGTTGGTACCAAGACCAAATGGGATTTTGACTCTTATATTTTTCAAACTACTAAGCATGCTAAGCCTTTGGATGTGAAGATGCCAACAACATTTCCAATGTGCTTTGTAGTATTATTCTTGATCAGCATCCAAGTATTTTGATCAGCTCTGATGTTGTCTGTAAGAGGGAATCTCCTCTCACATTGCACTATAGACTAGTTGAAGGGACAAATGTCCCACATAATGTTGCAACATCTGGCAAGAAAATTCTGGCTTCATGACAGAAAAAGAGATGATTGCTGATTTGATGAGACCTATGCAAGTTGAAAACCTTGTTCGAAAGAAGTATGTCTTTTTAGTTGTTGATGATTCCTCCAGATTTACTTGGGTAAATTTTATTAATATCGAATCAAATGTTGTTACTCATGTTAAAGGTTCTGTCAGTTCAAATGTTGTGGGTAGTGTTGGAACATCTGTCAGATGTACCTCTGAAACTTTCAATCTGGTATGAATGTTGCTGTTGTTGATGACACTATTGTTGAAATCGTGCATGTGTCATCTTCCAAGGTTGTTGGTTCTGACACTTTGTCATCCCTCACTAAAGTTGTGGTTGAGTCCCCCAAAGGAACCTAACATAAGTCTAATGTCATATCGGATGTTGAAACATCCTGGACCAACCAGTTAGTGTTGTTGAAACCTATTCTGCAATCCCCCAAACTTATGCTGATATGGTTCTGAGAGTCCTCAATCTAATGAGGTTGAAGATCAACTAATGGTGGTTTGGAGTATTAAGGTTTTGAATGTGGTAGAAGAAACTAATCTTGATGATCTTCCAGTTGACCAAAGTTGTTGCTCAAAGTGTGACTAAAAGAGAACTAGCATGGTACGATTGTTTGGATGTGCATTCTGCTGAGAAGTATTATATGTGTTCAAATATGTTATGATCAGATGCGATAATGCTCAGATATGTGATGATCAGAGGTGATTACTACTATGGTAAGTGATTGTTTCAGACCTATTTCTAAAACCTCTAGTTTGATGTTCTTATGTGATGACAATATATCTATTGTTGAAGATGCTTTTGGTATATGTCTCTTGAGATTGACACTGAATAATACTCATCTGTGTTGAATAACTTGTCTGTTCTGGTACGAGATGTTGTAACATCTGTCTCAACATCGTGTTATCTCAAGTGTTCCAACATTGTGTACAACATCTGTCACCAAAATGCTAGAATGTGGTTGACTATGAGCCAAATATTGAGGATGATGTTCTGGGCATCATTGTCACTTGACAGGAAGAGAGTTGACATCTCTTCTGTCCTCTTAGAGAATGTTTCATTCATTTTGAAGAAAATGCCTAGAAATAGAAATTTGTGTTTTGAAGGAGATAATGTTATGAGAAGCTGGATTTTTTGTGAGTATGTTTTTAACTATGAAGCAAGCTACAACGTTTATGGTGAAGCTACCAATAACCTTTATGGGTGTAATCTCTAAGAGTATTATGAGACAACTCTTTAAGATTGAAAGATCAGAAGCACTCCAAAGCCAAAAAAAAAAAGGGAGTGTCTTTGACTTCTGACTATAGATTTCTTTTGTCGGACCACATGTTCCTAACATTGTTTTCTCTGCCGGTTGGTACATGTTGGTTCCAAGAACAATGTTTTCTCATGCTCTTGTCATGTTGTGGAAACAAGGGGAAAATGTCTATTTTATGAGTGTTAACTATGGAGTTTGATGTGGTAGATATGATATGGTTCCTCCACTTCTGATATATATCTGATGAACTATGTATCCCATGGGGTTATATTTGGTTGTAGTAGCTCTGTGCACTATGTGGTTGATGTGATGAAGATAGTATAGGTTTATGCCTTGTTACTTATGATCTTCATGCTATACTGTTGGAGTTTGGTCATGGTATTGTGGATGAAAGCGCGCATGTTCTCTTTCCACTACTTTTGTTCTCCGTATCTTTTGTGGGCTAGGCCATGGATTTCTAGCACCTGTATGTGCCTATGGTCTGGAATATCTGCTCTCTGGATATTTCTGTTTTTGCTACTCCGTGTTCTGATATGTATGATGTTTGTCAAAATTATGACTAAAAAGGAGGAGTAGTGTGTGTGTGGACAAATGTGTGGACTGATGTTCTTACATTTGGTGAAGTTGCTGTTCTTATGCTTCTATGCTCGTATTGATGTTCTTATGCTTCTATGCTCGTATTGAGGGGGAGTGTGAGTTATATATATATATATATATATGCATGTGTTGAGGGGGAGAAATGCTATTCAGGAGGAGTAGTAGTGTGTAGCTAGCTTGATAATGTGTTCTGCTAGCTTATGCTCTGATAGTGTGTTTAATGGTTGTGGGAGTGTTATGTTCCTGATGTGTGATGTCATGTCTGATGTCTAGACATCCTGATCTGATGTGTGAGAATTTATTTTTCTCAGTATGTGGGAGTTTATTTCTCCCTATGTGGTTCTTTTGTGAGAGTTTAGTTCTCTCTGTTATGTAACTTGCACTTCTGATACTGCTATGGTACCTCTTTGCCTCTATTCTTTTGTTTAATGCACACTGACTTTATTTGTCAGAATTTGTGGCTAAAAAGGGGGAGTAGTGATCTGTGACATCTGGTATCTATCTGTGTGGACAGATGTGCTGACATCTGGTATCTGCGTGATGTGTGGACAGATGTGCTGACATCTGGTATCTGCGTGATGTGTGGACAGATGTGCTGACATCTGGTGTTTATGTTGTTGCGGTTCTTTCTGCGATGTGTTAATCTTCTAGGCCTATGTCTGAGTGGAGTAAATGTTACCTTCAGCTCTGTGTGATGTGTTGCAAGAATTCCAAAAAGCATTTAAATTTGTAGCATAGGGCATGATCATAATCATAGTCATAGAAATATGGATGATTCATCGTGCTTAGTCATAATCATAGAAATATGGATGACTTTTATGCTTAGGATCACAGTCATAGAAATATGGGTGATTTAGGTCACATTCATAGCAATATGGGTGACTTAGTTAGTTACATTCATAGAAATATGGGTAACTTGTACATGCTTATTTATGAATGCACACATGTGTGTCTACAATAACTATTAAGCGTTAATCACTCTGATTGAATGCTTCTGCTATTACAAGGATGTTGTAGTTCCTATGGTTGATTACATTGTATGCTTGTGCTCTGTCATGCATAAATTCAGGGGGAGTGGTAGTATGAATAAGTGACAAGTGTGATGCCAGATGCTGAGACATCTTGGCTTTATTCTCTGGTGGCTGGGAATTTATTTTTCCTAGTTCTATGTTTGTGGGAATTTATTTTTCCCTGGTGATCTTTTGTTGAATGGATGTACTCTGATTATAGGAGTTTATTTCTCCTATCTTTGAATCCACTATGAGAGTTTATTTCTCTCTATCTGCTCTGTGAGGCTATATGTGTTTAGTCCTGCTATTGCATGCCTCTGATGCTACTTACCTCTCTTGGAAGTAGTCTTACTATGTGTTACTTTCTTTCCTAGTTGTGTGATCATGTTGAATCGAAGGAAAGGTAATACTGTATCTCTCTATATACTGGTCTAATATTGTTTTAGCCAAAATTTGCCAAAGGGGGAGATTGTTGGGTTTTTGTATATTGGCTACATTTTGCAAAAACATATTTTAGCCAAGTGTTGAGACAAATGTGCTGACCCCAAGTGTTGTGACAAATGTTGTTACACTTTGGAACAACACCTGACTCTGTTCTGCGCGCGCCAGCTAGATGTTATTATTTTCTACTCAATCTTTTGAAGATCTGTTTGAAGAATTATTTCGTGGTTTCTTATACAACAAGGCGCACGTGATCAATGTGTTTCAGAAGGCAGCTGAACCCTAGTTCTATTTTCCAAAGGAATTATATTTTTGGAAAATATATTTTTGTGTTTCAAAAATAGAACTATTATTTTCAAAAATATATCTTGTGAAGATTGCTGCAGAAAATATAAAAGATTTATTTCAAATAAATCTTTGTGCTTCAAGAAGATTAGAAGATTTAATTTTAAAATATATTTACAACAAATATATTTATGGGAGGAATATTTGATGCAAAGAAAGATTTGGTAAAAATATATATTTTGCATCTAGAAGATTTCTTGGAGCTGAAGCATTGTGAAAAGCCCACGAGGCTGTGCTATATAAAGGGTGCTGCTAACCCTTATTAGGAACCGAAACTTGAAGCTAAAATAGAATATCAAAGATGTAGTCTTTTAAGGGTTTCGTGTCTTTAAGCCACTCTCTAGGAGAGTTGGTGTAAAGTGAACCACTCGGGTTGTGAGATGGTCACTATGTCCTCACTCAGAAACCTATAGGTAATGAGTTGAGTATTGTAATTGGAGGAAGCTTTTAAGCAACTCCAAATTGTGAACTTAGTCGTTGGCTAGGTGGTGATGTTATTGAAGTGTGTCTTCATCTTTGTCAAGGAGAGTGTCTCCATTATGTTGTTATTGAAATCCTTACTGGTTGTAAGGTTGAGGGGAGTGAGACGGGGTCTCATATCTAGGAGTTCCTAGGTAGAAGTTGCATTGGGTAGGGATTAAGTGAGGAGTTGTAAACGGGGGAGTTTAGCTCCGAATTAATACTGCTGATAGTGAATTTCCTCCTGGATTGGTATCCCCCAGATTAGGCTGTTAGGCTGAACTGGGTTAACAATTATGTGTGTCGTTTATGCTTTTCAGTATATGTTTTTAATGCTCTGTGTTATTGTTCTTACTGCTAAGACAAGTGTTGCGACAAGTGTCGGCACATCGTGGACAACACTTGTCTACTGTGTACCAGAATTTCAGGATGTACTTGTTACATGTTAAACAACAAAGTCCATCCAAAGAAATTTGATGCTAGAGGTTATAAGGGTATCTTTATAGGATACTCTGAACGCTCAAAAGCATACAGACTGTATATTTCTGAAACACATACTATGGAAGAAACTATGCATGTCAAGTTTGATGACAAAGAGCCTGACCAAGTGTCAGAGCTTGTGGAAGGTTTGTCTAGAATTCAGGTATCAGAGGATCAGTATTCAGATATTCCAAACTACTCAGAACATCCATTCTCTGAAGAACCTCTGAACATGACTGTTCCTACAGATTCTGAACATCAAAGGAATGAAGCAGCTGCTGAACCTGCTGTTGATGAGTCTGAAGATGATGAACCCCCTAGAAACACTTTCAAATACAAATCATCACATCCAGAGGAACTGATCTTAGGCAACAAAGATAGTCCAAGAAAGACAAGATCTCAACTGAGAAATGAGGAATCATTAGTTGGTCTTATTTCAATGATGGAACCTTCAAAGGTTGATGAAGCTCTGAAAGATGATGCTTGGATAGTAGCAATGCAAGAAGAGCTGAATCAATTTCAAAGGAATGATGTATGGACTCTAGTGCCCAAACCTTCACACAAGAACATTATTGGAACAAAATGGGTATTCAGAAACAAGCTGAATGAACAAGGTGAAGTGGTAAGAAACAAGGCTAGACTGGTGGCACAAGGTTATAGTCAGCAAGAGGGGATTGACTATACTGAAACCTTTGCACCAGTAGCTAGACTTGAGGCTATCAGGTTACTTCTATCTTATGCTGTTAATCATGGAATAACTTTGTATCAGATGGATGTTAAAAGTGCCTTCTTAAATGGTTTTATTTCTGAAGAAGTGTATGTTAAGCAACCTCCTGGTTTTGAAGATGTCTTAAACCCAGAACATGTTTTCAGATTGAAGAAATCACTGTATGGTCTGAAACAAGCTCCAAGAGCTTGGTATGATAGACTCAGTAATTTCCTTCTTGAAAAGGGTTTTGAGAAAGGGAAGGTTGACTGCACACTCTTTAGAAAAACAACCAAAGAAGATATTTTAATCATTCAAATATATGTTGATGATATTATTTTTGGTTCAACTAATGCTTCCTTGTGCAAGAATTTCTCTAAGATAATGCAGGATGAATT
The DNA here is from genome assembly GCF_020283565.1 of Trifolium pratense. NCBI lineage: Eukaryota > Viridiplantae > Streptophyta > Magnoliopsida > Fabales > Fabaceae > Trifolium > Trifolium pratense. The sequence goes on along the minus strand of NC_060062.1, from coordinate 57,155,884 downwards.
TGAAATGAGCATGATGGGAGAATTGAAGTTCTTCCTTGGAATTCAAATAAATCAGAAGAAGGAAGGAACTTATGTTCATCAATCAAAATACATAAAAGAACTTCTGAAGAAGTTCAACCTAGATGATTGCAAGATAATGAACACTCCCATGCATTCAACTACCAACATGAGCAAGACAGAAGATGAAGGAAAAGTAGACCAAAAGGTCTACAGAGGTATGATTGGTTCCTTACTCTATCTGACAGCCTCTAGGCCAGATATTTTATTCAGTGTTTGCTTATGTGCAAGATTCCAGTCAGATCCTAGAGAATCTCATCTTACTGATGTAAAGAGAATCTTTAGGTATCTGAAAGGAACAACTAATCTTGGACTTCTCTATAAGAAATCCAATGATTATGTGCTAAATGGATTTTGTGATGCTGACTATGCCGGAGATAAAATTGAAAGAAAATCCACAAGTGGCAATTGTCAATTTGTTGGTGAAAACCTTATCTCCTGGGCTAGTAAGAGACAAACTACTATAGCTTTGTCTACAGCAGAAGCAGAATACATTTCAGCAGCTAAGTGTTGCACACAACTACTCAGGTTAAAATATCAGCTAGAAGATTATCAAGTAAACAGTCACAATATTCCTTTATATTGTGATAATACTGCAGCCATTCATCTTTCTAAAAATCCTATCCTTCACTCTAGAGCCAAACATATTGAAATTAAACACCATTTCATCAGAGATTATGTTCAGAGAGGCATTATAGATATTAAGTTTGTTGATACTGAAAATCAATGGGCTGACATATTTACTAAAGCCTTACCTGTTGAAAGATTCGATTTTATAAAGAAACATCTGAACATGTTTTCAATCTCTGAATAAAATTTTTTTTGGCTTCTAAGGTGTAAGAGGTTAAGTATCTCAGAACTTCTGTTTCAGAACATCTGAACACAGAAGATCTGAAGTACTTAACTCTGATAGAATCTTTTCAACTCAGAGGCTCTGACCTATCTAAGTGGAAAACTTTCAGTATTCGCTACTGAACAGTTATTCACTAAGTGGGCAGTTACCGAGTAATCTTTTACACGTGGCTTACGTGTGTCAGGTAGTGGGTGGTTAATGATGACTTTTAGTATTCAAATTTTTGTCAATAAGCGTAACTTCCCAAATTTGCCATTTTTGTATTAACCGTACGCATTTAAATAAACTTACACAATACACTTGCACACTTTTCACTCTCACAACCTACACTTTTATTTCTCTCTAAACCTCCAACAAAAATCTTCTTTCTCTCTCGTTAGCTCCTACCCTAACCCTAAACTTCATCATGGCCGCTTCTTCTTCAACTTCAACAACTAAGATTCCTCCGTTCATGTTCAAGAATCTTCAAATAGTTGGGAACGAGATGGAATTCCCTGAATCTCAACTAACTCTACTTCCTGAGAAGATGGTAGACTTTGAAAGTCTGAAAGCAAATGGTTTTGATGTGAAGCCTTACTTCTCTGCTCAGGGTTGGGATAAATATTTTGATATGTTGAATGGTCCTATCTACCCAGATCTCTTGAAGAAATTCTGGATGAAAGCTAGTGTGTTTACTAAGGTTGAAGCTAGGCAAGAAGAACTTGCAGCTATTGAAAGGAATCCTAGCTTAAAAGGTAAAAACAGTTGTATTCTTTCAACAACTTTATTATCTCTGTTATTTGAGAAGTCTTAAGCTTGTGTGCTTAAGTGAGAAGTCTTAAGCTTGTGTGCTTGAGCATTGTTGTGAAGTCTCTTGCTTGTGTGCTTGAGCATTTGTAATCTTGTGTGATTATAGTGAAATCCCTTGGAAGTGCAAGGGGACTGGACTACTCTCGTTTTGTGAGAGGAACCAGTATAAATTGCTTGTGTGATCTCTCACTCTCTCTTATCTCGCTTTATTGTGTTACTTATTCGCTGCTGTTGTAGTTAAGTTAAGAACTTTGAAAAAAGTTTTAACTTGGCTAAAACACAATTCAACCCCCCCTTCTTGTGTTTTCACACCTTCACCCTTCACATTTGTTGGTTTAGGCCAGTTTAGAATACATTGGACTTTGGTGGGATCTACTGCAACACCCTTCCCAGAAATAATATGACCAAGGTAATCTACTTGACTATTACCAAACTGACACTTGGCCTTATTAGCCACAAAACAGTTATCAACAAGGACAGACAACACTAACTGTAAATGATTTTTGTGTTCCTCAACATCTTTGCTGTAAATTAAGATGTCATCAAAGAAAACTATGACAAACTTCCTTAAATAAGGTCTAAAAATGTCATTCATTGTGGCTTGAAAAGTAGCTGGAGCATTCATCAGCCCAAATGGCATTACTAAGTACTCATAATGACCATTGTGTGTTCTAAAAGCAGTCTTATCAATATCATTTTCATGCATTCTAATTTGATGGTATCCAGACTTTAGATCAATTTTTGAGAAGATAGTGGCTCCATATAGTTCATCTAATAGCTCATCTACTATAGGAATGGGATACTTATCTGGAATTGTGGCCTTATTTAGTGCCCTGTAATCAATGCACATCCTCCAGCTTTTGTCTTTCTTTTTCACCAATATCACAGGACATAAAAAAGAACTCATGCTAGGTCTGATCACTCCTGCTGCTAACAATTCAGACACTTGTTTCTCTATTTCTGCCTTCTGATGATGAGGATAATGATAGGGTCAGACATTGATTGCACCTTGACCAGGTTGAAGATTAATGTGGTGCACTTGACTTCTCTCTAGAGGTAGTTGGATGTGATCTTTAAACACCTCTGTAAACTTATTAAGAATACAGCTGAATTCATTATGAATGTTAGTATCAACAGCAGTTTCCATAGCATTAACTTGTGACCACCACAAGTCTTACATTTCACCTCTATAAGTATCCTCCAAATAAGAATTCAGATAACTTTGTTTGATCAGCTTATGGCACAAACCCTGTAACTGCACCTCTTTATCTTTCATAGAAAATTGCATTGTCATTGCTTTCCAATCCATCACTACCTTTCCTAACGTACTTAACCAAGCAACTCCCAGCACCATATCCATACCTCCCAATTCCAACACAAACGCATCCACTACTATTTCAAATTCTCCCACCTTCATCTTCACCCCTTTACACATTCCTGTTGTTGACACCTTGTGACCATCGCCCAGTTTGATGTTTCTAGTTGTAGTAGGTGTGATAGCCAACCCTAAAGCAGTAGTTACTTTAGGAGAAATAAAATTGTGGCTAGCACCACTATCGATCAACACAAGCAGCTCCACGTTCTGAATCCTTCCTCCTACTTTCATGGTGTGAGACTCACCCATGCTACCCAAAACTCCCATCAACTTACATTCCACCTCCTCTTCTTCGTCACTTTCATCCTCCACTTCCTCCAACCTCACAATTTCACCTTCTTCATTTAATGTTTCACCTTCTCCCAAAATCAAGACTCTAGGAGATCTTTCAGGACATTTGTGCATGGTAGGATGCCATTTACCACCACATTTGAAACATAATCATTTGCTTCTTCTCTCCTCAACTTCGCTATTTTGAAAACTATGAAATCCTCTCCATCTATCAGAACCTCCTAATAGTTGTTTTCCTTTGCTGTTTCGCGTCGTCGAACTCATTGATGAATTCGCATTTGATCCATTAGAACCCGTCTTAGAATTCGGGTACGATCCATCCGTGTTAGACATGTTGGGAAATCGTTTCATAAAACACTTTTATAAACGCAGCGGAATTTTAAAATCAAAATTTCCCATCAATGGATTCTTGTGAATGAGCATGATCAGGTCTAGAATATTACCTTTGAAGAACAAATCTGTGGCCGCCTTTCTTGATCACAAGCACCACACTTGCAGCACCTACACTTAGTCCACACGAACAGGAACCTTCGATCTCACAGTGCTAGCTGTTCTTGGATGAAGGCTGAGGGAATTTTGTGCGGTTTAGGGTTTAGAGAAATTCAGAATTTTTCTAAACTCAGTTAGAGTTTCAAAAACGTAACTACTGAACTTCATAAGGCTCTATTTATAGAGTTTCTTATGAGGTCTTTAGTTTACACGAAATTGGGCTTCTCAAGCCCAATAACCGTTTTTCACTAACTGCACCCCCACAATAAGTCTTACTTATTTTTCCCTTCTTAACTGTCCTTATGTGTGTGACCCTGTAGGTTCTTGTGATGTTGGCAATAATATTAATCGTAATATTATAAACAGTGAGCGGTATCTAGCAACACATCACTGTTACCCAAGTCACAGGAATGTCACGTGATCTGACTAACCTTTCCGTGATAAATATCTTGTGCACAATTACCCTTTTGTCCTCATGTCTATATTGAACACAAGGCATAGTATGTCATCCTTGTCTAGTTCAATATTGGGCCCATAGACATATCTCCCGTTATGTAGGAGGGACAAATTCCATCTAGGTCACTCATGTCCCTCAGCATGATTCGTGGGATACCCATCAACCAACTTTATAATTATCCAGTTACGGATAACGTTTGAATGGCAACAAGGTATTACACTCCTGCATCTAGGGTACATAGTGGTTTCAGGTCAAAGGGTGGAATACACCTTTTATCACTATGAGAAAACTTATGACATTTCATAACACTCTATGTAGTATTCTCATGGTGGGTCAATCCGATATAAAGTTACCCTTAACATTTATATCTATGTGAAGACTTGATAACTCATTATCCATGATCAGTGAGATATGATCATCAATCTACCAACATAATAGTCTTTATGCTTTAATGTTATCCCATTTCACAATAAAGCTTGACTATGGATATGTTTAAGAATAGTGTTCTTATATTTAATGGAATCTCACGATTAAGTCATACTTAACGTTCCATACAATGAACTTACTATTCTAGGGACTCTATTATTATTTAACACATAAACATAATAAAGAAAAGCCTTTATTTAATAAGTAAATTATTCAATACATTTATTATGCAATTATAAATAATTGGCCTCTAGGGCTTACACCAACAATCTCCCACTAGCACTAGAGCCAATCAGGCATACTCCTAATACCTATGCCCCTAGTGTGGCCCTCATGCTTCGGCTGAGCAAGAGGCTTTGTAAGTGGATCAGCAGCATTGTCAAGTGTTGGTACTCTGCATATTTTCACATCTCCTCTATCAATTATTTCTCGAATAAGATGATAGCGCCTGAGTATGTGTTTGGACTTTTGGTGAGATCTAGGTTCCTTAGCTTGTGCGATTGCACCATTGTTGTCACAAAATAATTCAATGGGATCCACAATGCTAGGGAATATGCCAAGTTCAGTAATGAACTTCTTTATCCAAACAGCTTCCTTTGCTGCATTTGATGCAGCGATGTACTCAGCTTTGGTTGTAGAATCAGCAACTGTATCTTGCTTTGAACTCTTCCAGCTCACAGCGCCACCATTTATGCAAAACACATAGCCTGATTGCGACCTAAAGTCATCCCTATATGTTTGGAAGCTAGCATCAGTGTAACCAATTACATTTAGCTCTTCTTGGCCTCCATATATTAGGAATGAGTCTTTAGTCCTCCTTAAGTATTTAAGGATGTTCTTGACAGCCACCCAATGAGCCTCACCAGGATCAGACTGATAACGGCTTGTTGCGCTTAAGGCATATGAAACATCTGGTCGAGTACATATCATGGCATACATGATAGATCCTATAGCCGATGCATAAGGGATCTTACTCATGCGGTCTCTTTCTTCCTTAGATGAAGGAGACTGTGTCTTTGAAAGACATAGGCCATGTTGCATAGGAATGAATCCTTTCTTGGAATCATGCATATTAAAGCGTCTTAACACTTTATCTATGTATGTACTCTGGCTCAGGCCAAGCAGTTTTTGTGATCTATCTCTATAGATTTATATTCCTAATATATAGGCTGCTTCACCCAGATCTTTCATAGAAAAGCAATTCCCTAACCAAGTTTTAATTTGTTGCAAGGTAGGGATGTCGTTTCCTATTAGTAGTATGTCATCTACATATAATACTAGGAATGCGACTATGCTCCCACTAACCTTCTTGTAAACACAAGGCTCATCTTCATTTTGAATGAATCCGTACTGTTTTACAGTTTCATCAAAACGAAGATTCCAACTTCTGGAAGCTTGCTTCAATCCGTAGATTGACCGCTGTAATTTGCATATCTTTTTGGCTTCTCCTGGAATGCAAAAGCCTTCAGGTTGTGTCATATACACATCCTCAAGGAGACTCCCATTAAGGAAGGCAGTTTTTACATCCATCTGCCAGATTTCATAATCATAGTATGCAGCGATGGCAAGTAAGATCCGAATGGATTTGATCATCGCAACTGGTGAAAATGTTTCATCATAGTCTACCCCATGAATTTGTTTGAAACCTTTAGAAACCAATCGCGCTTTGTAGGTCTGTACCTTTCCATCCATGTCAGTCTTCTTCTTAAAGACCCACTTGCATCCTATGGGTTTAATCCCATCAGGAGCCTCCACCAAGTTCCAAACTTGATTTGTGTACATGGAATCCATTTCAGATTTCATGGCTTCAAGCCACTTCTCAGATTCAGGGTCAGTAATGGCCTCTTGGTAAGTCACGGGCTCATCTTGATCCATGAGTAATACATCACCTTGTTCCGATATGAGATATCCATATCTTTCAGGTTCTTGACGTATCCTGTTGGACCTACGTGGTTCTTGTGTTATATGAGCAGGATTCTCTGTCACAACATCTTGTGCATCCCGCTCTTGTTCCTCCATTGGTGTGTCATTACTTTGTGGATCGTGAATTTCTTCAAGATCTACTTTCCTCCCACTGATTCCTTTGGAAACAAAGTCCTTTTCTAGGAATACTCCTGTTCGAGCGACAAACACTTTGCCCTCAGAAGGATTGTAGAAGTGATATCCTTTTGTCTCTTTTGGATATCCCACAAAGAAGCACTTGTCAGATTTAGGTTCAAGTTTAGTAGAAATTTGACGGTTTACATAAACCTCGCAACCCCAAATCTTTAAGTAAGACATATGTGGTTTCTTGCCACTCCACATCTCATATGGTGTCTTTTCAACCGTTTTAGAAGGAACACGGTTAAGTGTATAAGCTGCTGTTAATAGGGCGTGTCCCCAAAAGGAGTTTAGAAGATCAGCGTGACTCATCATAGACCGCACCATGTCCAACAAGGTTCGGTTTCTTCTCTCAGACACACCATTCCATTGTGGTGTTCCAGGAGGAGTGAGTTGGGATAAGATCCCACACTCTTTTAGATGGTCATCAAACTCTACGCTTAAATACTCACCTTGATCACCGTCGTTTCGTGATCAAAATAATTTTAAAATAAAAAGTAGTACAAGGTAGTTAACCTTGGTCGTTTCCCAAAGACTCACAATCAGTTTAACAATATTAGACACAATTCAAAAGCTATAAAATCTGGGGTTTTTGTTTGTGGAAGCAATAACAAAGATTACGAATTTAATTAATATAAAAGCAATCAATCCATTGGTTTTAGGCAACTTTGTTTATCATCTATCATAGGTTCTTACATGAATATTCATACAGTTTATGCTTCGGCTGATTATAGAACTAATTTAACAAGCGAAAATCAGTTTTATAACGAATTCGTTGATTAAGCACCAGCGTGTTCGACTAACTATGACGATGATCAAGCGTCACCAATAACACAGTTAAAAATCATAACAATAATTCGGCAGCCCTATTTTGCAAGCGAAAATAATATAACAATTTCCTATTCAGATTAATTTGAACAAGCGTGAATTAATTTGAATAGTCTCAATGTTATGAACGTGAAACAAAATAATTAAGCATCAATTGCATCAACTCATACACAAAAGAGAGACAAGAAAATTGATATATGATAAGCATAAACATAACGATTTGCTATTAAAACCGAACCTCAAGATTCGAGAACAAAGTTCCTTACACCAATGGATCAATAGAAGTTTAGTTCTCCATGGAAGATGACGGCTGCTCTAGGGTTTGAATATTTCGTGAACAGTGAATGAATAATCCTAGCTGCCTTTTTTTCGGTTTAAATAATACATGGAACGGGCCTTAAAACAATTGGGCCGAAAAATATAAAGTTGTGCTGAATTAAATTCGTCTGGAACATAAACGCAATTATTTGACACATTTGCGCTCCGAACTGGGTTTTGGCCTCAACATGAAAGTCGTAGCTCTTGATCTCAGCTTTCCAACGCATCTTCCCGCGCCTCAATCCGATATTTGTAACTCCAGTTATGACCTGCGGACCAGAAGGGTGTCAAAGTGCTATTTATTCATAAATTAAGTGCGAAAATAAAATAGAGTTAGAAATAAACTTAAATATAAAAACACCTTAAAATAGTGAAAATAGTAAATTAAACCATAGGAATACACTAGTACAATAGTAGAAGAATGTGCATTAAAATGCACTGATCACACCTCCTCGATCTGATCGAAGGATTTTGATTTTCTTTCCTAGTTGGTTTTGTACTTCATTTTTAAATTCTTTGAACTTTTCAAAGGATTCGGATTTATGCTTCATTAGATACACATATCCATATCTACTGTAGTCATCAGTAAATGTGATGAAGTATTGAAAACCTCCTCTAGCGTGTGTGTTCAATGGTCCACATACATCAGTATGTATGAGAGCCAAAAGATCACTTGCCCTTTCACCTTTACTAGTGAATGGGGTCTTTGTCATTTTTCCCAATAAACAAGATCTGCATGTTTCAAAAGATTCATAATCAAATGAATCCAAGAGCCCATCTATATGGAGCTTGGAAATGCGTTTCTCATTTATATGGCCTAAACGACAGTGCCAAAGGTATGTAGGATTTAACTCATTAGGTTTAATCCTTTTTGTATCAATGTTATATATTGGCATTTCAAGATCAAGAATATATAATCCATTACTCATTTGTGCTGTGGCATAAAAGATATCATTTAAATAAATGGAGCAACAATTGTTCTTTATTATAAATGAAAAGCCAAGTTTATCCAAACAAGAAACAGAAATAATATTCCTGCTAATGGCAGGTACATAAAAACAGTTCTCTAACTGTATTATTAAACCAGAAGGTAAAGTCAAATTATAAATTCCTACAGCTAATGCGGCAACTCTTGCTCCATTTCCCACTCGTAGGTCGACTTCACCTTTAGCCAATCCTCTACTCCTTTGCAGCCCCTGCACATTAGTACAAATGTGAGAACCACATCCGGTATCTAATACCCATGTAGAAGAAGTAGATAAATTAATTTCAATAACAAAGATACCTGCTGAATTGGAGCTCTCTACTCCATTCTTTTTATCTTCCAGGTATTTTGGGCAGTTCCTCTTCCAATGTCCAGTCTTGTTACAGTGGAAGCACCTACCCTCCTTTGCAACTCCCCCAGTGGGCTTCAAGGCTTTAGGGGTAGGTTTGGGTTTGGCAACTTCCTTGCCCTTCCCTTTGACTCCCTTCCCTTTGTTGCCCTTCCCTTTGTTTCCATTGCCAATCATAAGAACATGGTTGGACTTCCCTTTTGTTTTCATGTTTTGCTCAGCTTGCCTCAACATGCCTAGCAGTTGTGGTAGAGTCTTCTCCATGTCCGACATGGTGAAGTTTAGAATAAACTGATTAAAACTCTCCGGCAACGATTGCAAGATTAGATCAGTTGCAAGCTCATTTCCAAGTGGAAATCCCAATTTTTCTAAGTTCCCCACGTACCCAATCATCTTGAGCACATGTGGACTTACTAGAGATCCCTCAGATAGCTTGGCTGAAAACAGGGCTTTGGAAACCTCAAACCTCTCAATCCTGGCTTGCTCTTGATAGAGCGTTTTCAAGTGTTCGATCATATCGAACGCATTCATGTCCTCATGTTGCTTCTGAAGCTCAGAGGTCATGGTAGCCAGCATGAGGCACTTTGCATCCATGGCATCATCAAGACGCTTCTGATAAGCATCCCTTTGTGCCTTAGGAGCATTGGCGGCAGGTTCATCCTCAGGGTTAGGTTGGGGTTCCTCAATAGCATACAGCTTTTTCTCGTGCATGAGGACTATCCTCAAGTTACGATGCCAATCAAGAAAATTTGTCCCAGACAATTTCTCTTTGTCAAGAATGCTTCGCAAAATGTTGTTCGAAGTATTGGTGTTTGACATGGTGATCTACAATTGTAAAAGTGAAAATATAAGTATTGAACAATTTTAATACACATTTAATTAGGCCTTTAATTAAACATGCTCTCTCACTATTTTACTCAAAACAAATGACCCTCGACATTTGATTCGGAAAATCCCGTTGGAAGATTTTCTAGTGAGAATGAGATCCATATTTCACTTCGTTTTAAGTCAGCGTTGGGCTGATTACACAAAACTTAGTTATTTAGGTAGGAAACTCCTTTCCAATTGTATCTCATACAACTCTCATATCCTTTCTATTGGGTGAATAACACTTATTCTAATCCATCATATGGAATAACCCAATACTTGCTTCTAAAGTCATATAATCTTATTATATTTTCTTTAGTTAAGTTAGACCCATTAAATAGCGATCGGATAAATAAATTACCTCACCGCAACTTATCAATATTGACAATGCACTTCGCGTTGGCAAAACCTACATTGATCGATATTGATCTTGAAGGGCGCTATTCGTTGGAAAGCAATAAAACTTAATATTAATTCTTTTGAGGGCTTTTATAATTAATTTGATCTCACCTTACCACGGCTTACATACAATAACGTCACTCCATACATAACATGCATCAACATACATAATATAATAAAATGATATGGTTATGGCCCCTAGCGTGATTGTTCCCTCAAGCAAATGAGAGAACCTATGCAATATCTAAGAACAACCTATACTTCTCCAAGATAGATCTTCATTGATGTCCTTCCTGTCCTATTTGCTAATCTTATATTACATCACTACAAGAAACTCGTGTTCATACGAGGGAGTGAGATGAGAAAAGAAATTACATCAAGAAAATATAAGAGAGGCACGACACGCAGGCCGTATTTAAAATCCCAAATAAAACGAAAAGAAGAACTAAGGCCATAACCATTCATCATGCAACTTTAATAACAATAAACACACAATTTATTATTATTACATTATTATTATTACATTAGCCCCGGAAGCTAAATTTCGATGAACACTTCATCAATGAATCCTAATCGCACCAACACTTGATGCTTCAGATATAAACCCTAGCTGTACTCTGTTTTTATAACAACACAACCCTTGTATTGTTACAGTAATCATTCATCAAAACGTTTCAGGATTTTGTTCACCATAGACGATTGGATATATGATGCTTCACCAGTTATCGGTTCCGAAGCTCACGCTCACAATCATCCATGCTCATGACAATCACTTAAAACTTTCAATGAACAATATGTTCTGTTTATATAACAACACAACACTTGTATTGTTATAAACCCTAATACAACCACCATTCATCAAAACGTTTCAGGACTGCTAGTTCTAGATGAATGATCGGATATATGATGCTTCACCATAAACGGTTCCGAAGCTCACGCTCACAATCATCCAAATTAAACGCCAATCACTCAAACATTCGAATGAATGACACGATCAATGTATCACATACACCGATGCGTCGTATCAGAAATATATATCACATATATATTTTAAACCCGATTAATCAAATTTTATTAATCCTTGTTGTTCTTATTATTAATACCGATTCAAAATCATATTAATAAAACAGTAATAAAACAGCAAACCGATTCATGGTTTCACAAATGGCTCTGATACCACTGTTGGGAAATCGTTTCATAAAACACTTTTATAAACGCAGCGGAATTTTAAAATCAAAATTTCCCATCAATGGATTCTTGTGAATGAGCATGATCAGGTCTAGAATATTACCTTTGAAGAACAAATCTGTGGCCGCCTTTCTTGATCACAAGCACCGCACTTGCAGCACCTCCACTTAGTCCACACGAACAGGAACCTTCGATCTCACAGTGCTAGCTGTTCTTGGATGAAGGCTGAGGGAATTTTGTGCGGTTTAGGGTTTAGAGAAATTCAGAATTTTTCTAAACTCAGTTAGGGTTTCAAAAACGTAACTACTGAACTTCATAAGGCTCTATTTATAGAGTTTCTTATGAGGTCTTTAGTTTACACGAAATTGGGCTTCTCAAGCCCAATAACCGTTTTTCACTAACTGCACCCCCACAATAAGTCTTACTTATTTTTCCCTTCTTAACTGTCCTTATGTGTGTGACCCTGTAGGTTCTTGTGACGTTGGCAATAATATTAATCGTAATATTATAAACAGTGAGCGGTATCTAGCAACACATCACTGTTACCCAAGTCACAGGAATGTCACGTGATCTGACTAACCTTTCCGTGATAAATATCTTGTGCACAATTACCCTTTTGTCCTCATGTCTATATTGAACACAAGGCATAGTATGTCATCCTTGTCTAGTTCAATATTGGGCCCATAGACATATCTCCCGTTATGTAGGAGGGACAAATTCCATCTAGGTCACTCATGTCCCTCAGCATGATTCGTGGGATACCCATCAACCAACTTTATAATTATCCAGTTACGGATAACGTTTGAATGGCAACAAGGTATTACACTCCTGCATCTAGGGTACATAGTGGTTTCAGGTCAAAGGGTGGAATACACCTTTTATCACTATGAGAAAACTTATGACATTTCATAACACTCTATGTAGTATTCTCATGGTGGGTCAATCCGATATAAAGTTACCCTTAACATTTATATCTATGTGAAGACTTGATAACTCATTATCCATGATCAGTGAGATATGATCATCAATCTACCAACATAATAGTCTTTATGCTTTAATGTTATCCCATTTCACAATAAAGCTTGACTATGGATATGTTTAAGAATAGTGTTCTTATATTTAATGGAATCTCACGATTAAGTCATACTTAACGTTCCATACAATGGACTTACTATTCTAGGGACTCTATTATTATTTAACACATAAACATAATAAAGAAAAGCCTTTATTTAATAAGTAAATTATTCAATACATTTATTATGCAATTATAAATAATTGGCCTCTAGGGCTTACACCAACAAGACACACGTGTATTTTCTTTGGGCTGTGACCCATTTCTACCTTTCATCGACCTGGCCCAATCACTTAGGCCCAATCTCTCATAATTGTTTTTCTTACGACGCTCTACCTCAACGTCATCGTCGTCTTTCAGTTCACCTTCAACATCCTTAGCTATTCGCATCATTTCCATCCGATTACGAGGATTTAATGTACGAACACGCCTCCGGATCTGGGGTTTTAACCCACTCATAAAGTAACCCAGGTATTGTTCTTCTGGAAGCCTCCCTACTTGAGATGAGAGTAACTCAAACGATTCCACAAATTCTTCCACTGTACCTCTCTGTTTCAAGGTAGATAATTCTTCAAATGGGTTTTCCAGTCGTCGTCCTCCATAACGAGCAATTAACGCTCGTTTCAATTTCTCCCATGACAAATCGTCCTCCGTCTCCATCAGAAGATTAAACCAATGAGTGGTTGAACCTTCCATGCTCAATCTGACGAGCTTGACACGCATCTCATCAACGGTATTTTGCACGTCAAAATATATCTCTGCACGCGTAATCCAAGCCACAGGGTCTTCTCCATCAAACAGGGGGAGTTTTACTTTCTTTCCGGCGAGGCGAGATTCACCTTGTGATGAGTCGTTCACAGATGTCTCTCCTTCGTTCCCATCTTTCTGAGTCAGCTTAAGCATTTGTTCGCTAAGCTTAGCGAGAACGTTGCTATTGTGTTGCATCTGGGTATAGTGGTCTTGCATCTGGGTAGAGTGGGTTTGCATCTGACGAACTAATTCAGCAAGCGTGTTATCAACGGTACCCATTCGAGTTTCCAAAACATCAACACGATCACCCATCTTTGGTTTTGTGTTTCGTCTCGGTGGCATCAACAATCGCTGGTTCCGGGGAATAGATCCGGCAGGTCGGACCAATTGATAGATATTGATTTGTAAAAGGTATGATTCTTGTACTGATTCAAATATGTAATGAAGCAGGAAAAGATATTTGTTTATATTAATGGAATAAAAAGGTTCAAGTACATAGAAGGAATGGCAGGGAAATAGAAAATAACAAACTGCTAGTGCTGTCTAACAGCCCTGAGCACTAGGTGCTCCCAAATCACTATCACTAGTGACCCCACTTTCAATAACAGAAATTCTAAGATGATTCTTCTCAATCATTGACAGCACATAAATACTCCAACTCCTAGGCCACGTCATTATTCTTTCCTTTTGTCTTTTTCCTAGCATAGAATTTTCACACTCTTGGCTTGGGCCCAAATTCTTCTAAGCCCACTTCTGTGTTCGTATCTCTATCAATGTCTTATTATAATCCTCAGCCCTCGTATCTTCTCCTAAGTTTTTTTTTTTTTTAAATACTGTTACTCATGCAATTCATATTGCTGTCTACAGGCACCTAGGGGTGTGCATGGTTTGGAAACCACACCACACCACACCTAATTGATGGTTTTGGTTCTAAACCAAAACCATTTCAATGACAAACCGGTTATTTTTTAAAACTAATTTGGATTTGGTTATTAACCGGATCGAAACCAATTTATAACCGGTTTGTAATAAAATTTAAGTTATTCACACGATCCAATTTTAAATAGGTTTTTTACTTAAACTAATTTTTTTATTAGTTGATTAAAAAAATAGATTTATTAATTATTTTAAAAACATAATTTTTCATTAATTTTATGATTGAATTGGTTTATAATCAACCCACAAAGTATTTTTTCTAAACCCAAATTATTTTTTACTTAGCCGAAAACTTGTTTTTTATATTGTTTTAAAAATATTTTTTATTATTTAAAAAAAGAGTAATTTTTAAAATTAAAAAATCTGATTTTTAAATACAAAAAAAACTAATATTTATTATAGGAAAAAAATTAAAATACTAAATTTTTGAAAAACTAAAAACATTAAAACTGATTTTTTAATTATTTTTAAAAAAAACTGATTTTTTTAATTATTTTTAAAAACTAAAAACATTAAAAACTGATTTTTTAATTTTTTTTAAAATAATTATTAAAAGTCTGATTTTTAAAATAAAATAATAATAAAATAGTATGGGTGGTTGGTGGTGGCCGGCCGTCGGAGCACCACCACCGGCCGTCGTGAAAGTGCCGGAGGTCCGCCGGAAACCGCCACCCGTCGTGCCGGTCAGCCACCGGTGGTCCGGCGTTGACCGCCATGTTGACCACCGGTCCTCCACCACCTCTTTTAATTAATTATTTTATTATATAATAAAGAATTTTAAAAGATTGAAGATCGGGCCTAAATTAGCTATTGAGCCTGAATTTTCAAACCAATTCCAAAACAAATTAAAAAATGTGGTTATGGTTTATAATTGGTGTTTTTTTATTGGAGTGATGTGGTTTTTTTTTTAAATCGATTTTGCAAACTAAAATTGGATATGGATTAGTTAGTAATTTGGTTAAGGATAGCCAAATTTTTTGCACACCGCAGGCACCAAGAACATCAAAGGGAGTCTTAAGGTCTGGCCGATCTTTTAGTAAAGATTCTCCCATGGCAGAGTATTATTAAATCCCTCAACACTATTCTTTGTACTATGAAAGAGTTTGTAAGAAACTAAAACTATGGCTTTTTAACAATCTGAGTATCGTGTAATTACTTTTTTTTTTACACTAGCCGTTTAGGCTTTTGATCAATGAGGGAATCAGCCTGTCAATATTGGTTAGTGGTGAAAGTGGGGCAGGTAAAACAGAAAGCACAAAGTTACTTATGCGCTATGTTGCTTACATGGGAGGCAGAGCGAATGTTGCTGAAGGTAGAACTGCTGAGCAGAAAGTCCTGGAGGTAATAAAATTAATCCTTTATAGAATTGGCATTTTGGCAACCTGTTTGACTACCAAATATTTTTGCTGTTTCTCAACCTTTTCCTGGATCTAAATTTGGGGAAACCTTATGTCATATCTCATATCCACTTAATTGATCTCATTTGCCCCCCTTTTCTGATTAATTTCAGTCCAATCCTGTTCTAGAAGCCTTTGGAAATGCATAGACTGTTAGAAACAATAATTCAAGGTAGGGGTTTTCCCTTATATTAGTGCAGTGCAAATTTTATACTTCTGTCTTATTTGTACTATTTTTTAACTCTCACTTGTGACTTGTGCAATTGTTTTGGTAAGTTTGTGCAGATTCAATTTGACCAGAGGGATGAATTTCTGGAGCTGCTATCAGGACTTACCTGCTGGAAAGATCACGTTTTTGCCAGTTGTCGGATCGAGAGAGGAATTATCACTGTTTCTATATGCTTTGTGTTGCACCTCCGGAGGTAATTAAGTTTCTTTTGTGCTGAATCAAAATTAAGGTGGCAGAAAGATTGGAACAAATCAATATATAAATGCAGAGCATTTGTTTATGCATTCATTAATTGATTCCTGTATCGAATCATAAATATAAGTAACTGACAATCAGAGTGATATGTCTAGCAATGGACCTATGTAGTGGTTTGGTAGAAAACAAGAGTTGGTTTCTTTTCCTCATCATTTTTATGTATTATGTAAAACACTTATTGTTTGTTGTAAGATGTGTCCCTTTAGCTTAATTATGATAAAGCTTGCTGCTGTAACTGTTAATATTAATTTTGTTTGTAACTTCTTTGGATTCAAGTTTTTTTATTTTTCCTGATATTTTTATAGGCTTAAATATGCAAAAGGTCCCTGCACTTACGGGTCATTTGAGTTTTAGTCCCTGCATTTTAAAATGCTTTCATTTTGCCACTGCACTTTCATTTTACTTTAAAAATGGTCCCTGAACCCATTTTTTGTTGAAGTGACACATTTTTTTATGATGTGTCAATTTTATTTTACTTTTAAAAAATTATTTATTTAAGGGTATTTTGATCGATTCACTGCAAAATTAAATTAGTCATCAACTCTAAAGTCCAGTCAACAGTGACAGATCAGCAAAAATGTGTCATTTCAACAACAAAAAAAAGGTCTGGGGACCATTTTTAAAGTAAAATGAAAGTACAGTGGCAAAATGAAATATTTTTAAAATACAGGGACTAAAACTCAAATGACTCGTAAGTGCAGGGACCTTATGCATATTTAACCCATTTTTATATTATTTATCTTTCGCAGGTTGTTCAGAAGTACAAATTAGGAAACCCTGGAACCTTTCATTATCTAAATCAAACAAATTGCTATGAGTTGGAAGGATATGATGAATTTAAAGAATATTGTGATACAAGGAGAGCAATGGATTTTGTTGGAATAAGTTCATGATGCTGTTCTTAAAGTGTGATCTGGAATACGATTCTCTTTGCAAGCGTATAATTGTTAGTTTGTTACTCGTGATGAAACTATTATAAAATGCCTGGATCCCGAAGCTGCTACACTGAGCCGAGATGCTTTAGCTAAGGTTGTGTACTCTAGGTTCTTTGTTAGATGTTGATGTAGATGATTTTTTTATGAATTGAAAGTGTAGCAAATGTGCCTGCTAAATGTGTTGATTTCAACAATTGAAATTCTTGAGTTTGTCAAAGTCGTAGATTGTTATCCAAATGTTACAATTATTCATCGAATTCTCTTAACTATGTCGATGATTGTCAAAGTCGTAGATTGTTATCCAAATGTTACAATTATCAATATTTTAAAAACCGGATCGTAGATCGAACCAGTGTAACCTCTGGTTCACGGTTCAACTGGTTGGACCGGTTAAACAATATATTAAAAATAAAAATCAATAAATAATAAATTTATTACCAATTTTTATAAGTTTTCCATTTGAAGTCATAAGTTTTTCATTTAAAGTCATCCTAAAAAGAGAACTCTTTACCGAATATTAGTTGATTCAGTGGTGATTGGCGCTGGACTTGGTAGGGAGGACCATGGTTCGACTCCCCGCAACTACATTTGGGAGGGGACTGGAACCACTACCAGAACTCGCCCCGAACTCTGGACTACTAAGGTCCCCTTCTCCTAGGAACAAGAGGATAAAAACCAATTAAAAAAAAAAGCTCTTTTTTCATGATATTTTTCATTCAAGGGGGCTCACATGTTGTGTTTGAGTAACAAATATTGTCATTTGCTTCATAGAATGCGAACTGAAACTCAGTTCGCTACGTAGAGTGCAAACCAAAGCACAACTATTTAGAGTGTGAACTGAGTTTACACTTTATCTCGTAAACAAGTCGTCAGTTATGACATATTAACGTCATTGTACAATGGTCATTTGAGCAAATCATGCAAATTAAAACATAATATTAAACACGAGTTTAATTCAAATCATGCAAATCATACACTCATTTTCTTATTTAATGCAAAACAAGATAAATGAATAGTACATTTTTGTCAAACAGGATCTAATAATTAGGGACAGGGTAGTATTACTCATAATTATATGAGTTGTAATAGCTTATAAGAATTATTTGTCGTGCCTGTTATTACTTTGACCATTCACATATATATACAACAATTGTATCATATGATTACTCCTAATTACTCCTAATGATTCTCATATAATTATGAGTAATCTTTCATAATAATAAAGTCTAATAATATACTGGGTTTAGGCCCCTTTGCTTACCAAAAAAAAGTCTAATAATATACGTAGAGATATTTAAAAAAAAATATAATTCTAATAGTTTTACTATATATCTATATGCAATCTATCAGTATAATTCATGGTATTACCACCTCATAAGATGAAGGGGACAAAAAAAATTGATTTATATACGATGAACTAGTTCGCATCCTAGAATGTCAACTGTGGTTTTTTAATTTTTGCAATGTTACACACTGATATCTTAAGTAGCAAGAGGGATAAATTGAGAATATCAGGGGATGTGTATGTCCTACGAGGGTGCGAGAAGAAAAACTCAACCCTAAATCTCTAGTTCGCATCCATCTCTCTTACTTTTTCAACTTCCATTTTTCTGTGTCTAGAGTTTGTCTTTATCATTTCATTTGCTCAGAGTGTGTCACACATAAAGAGAAAAAAAATAGGATCGATTGTGGGAATTCATTTACTTAAGAGTTTGTCCAAAAACTAATAGAATGAAGGAACAAATCAAAATATAGGACTGTCATAGGTAGTAATTGCCAACATATGACAGAACCGGCCGGTTTTTCCGGTTCACCAGTTTTCCCGGTTCTCACCGGTTCAAAGCGGTTTTTCTCCGGTTTAGCGGACCCTTGTCTATGTGTTCAACTCAAGCAGAGTGTAATTGCCAACATATGAATCAAACAATGGTTAAGCTCCAACTTGTAATAATAGCAAATATAATCTTCAACTTCATCTTTTGGCAACTAGATATATTCAAATATCATAACAAAATCAATTGAATGATCCCACACAACAGGTAATTGATTAATCTAAACTGAAAAAGTCTGGAGAACTCAATCACGCTCGCTTATTGAAGTCAAGTGTTCATCAACTTCCTCGGTGGACAGAACTCTAAATTCTGGATTATCCATCTGCACAACTCCAACCTAGAAAACGCAAAATACCACCATTTGCATCAAATCATTATGAGAAAGTATTTGTTGGATAGCAAGAATAAGAAAAATTAATTCCTTGACCAATAAATTTAGAACAAAAATGCCATCAATCTGATCTATATCACAGGAAACACGAAGTTTCAAAAAATCGCGAAATAATATTCTGGAACAACCAATATTACAATGCAAAGCTCCAAGAACATATCAATTATCAATATATGTTTTGGTTATTAATCACTCACATAAACATGAGCTATAAAACTGGAAATATGACAGGAACAGAAATCAGATAAAAGACTGTTATATATTCAATCATATTAAGAGTCAACTAATGGATTCATGATAGTAAAATAACTATTCTAGCTTGAGTTGAGTGACATGAAAAGAAAAGCGAGAAAAGATAACGATATATTATTATATAATGCTGAAAAGAGGGTTTTAAATGGAAAATACTGGACAGGAAGACAAAACTCCAGGCCTAATTGTTAGATGACAACAATACGAGTACAGTTACATATAATCTTCAAAATTAAAGGCAAGGTAATGTTTTGGCACCTTCAAGGAGAAAACAAGAATGAAATCCTTAATAGGGAAAAAAAAGGTTTTACTAAATTTTACCTCAATCTCAGTGGCCTTAAAATCCTCTTGAAGAACTGATTGCAAGGCAGAAATGGCAGTCTGAATAAAAAAAGCATGGAAATCGTAGAATTAGAACCTTAAAAGCGTATTCAGATGACTGTTTAACAAAATTTATAAACAATATATATTTACAATAAGTTTGTACTGTCTTCAATGACAATATTGCTTTTAGCAAAACCCTGAAAGATCCAATGAATATCGGAGGTTTGGTTTTACTACATTATCTGACAGATTTAGCACTCAGAAATACAATAAATATCAACATTACTCCCTCGGTAAGCAAACGATCTAACAACAAGATCGCTTGCATCACATTTCAGTATGTTTTGCCAACTTCTCGCCTTTTACTAAATATGGCCAATCTTCACCATCCACATACATCCCATATTTTTTTCAAATAATTGTAATGCAGATTAATAATCATAATGGTAGAATATATTATAATAGCATAGTAAATAGTTATCGAGAAAATTTATAAGAGTTTCCAGAAAAGGAAGAAATTATGATAAAGAAATTGATTGTTAATGAAATAGTGTGTGTGAGTGTAACCAAAGCTTCCAGCAAGGGTGTTACTGTAGTAGAAGAATCCATCAGTGATCCCAAATCAAGAAGCAGAACATGAATTGCAGCACTTGTCACTATTGAATGTGGTGAAAGAGGAAGTGGAGATAAAAAATATCTGAGGCCTTTTGAAACCAAATCAGACTCTAGGTACCATATTTTGAATATGGTGAAGAGTAAAAAGAAAACTAATATGAAACTATAACTTTGTAATCAGAACTTTACAAAGAGTAGAATCTCTCCTATAGATAAAGACTCTAACTATAAGTAACCACCGCATTGAATAACTGTAACTAACTGGCTATCTTTCACTTAGTTACTATAGTACATATCTGCAGATAAGTCTAGACCAAACAAGGAAAAGCCTATTATAGGATACTTGATTAGCAGCGGGAATAAGTAGTAACCAACAAAATAATATGGAGTATTCATATAATCCAATAACATAGTAGACTCCCCTTTTAGACCAAAAATAAAGTTGAGTGAAAGACAATAAATCTCTCAAGCGAGGCAATAGAGTAACATAACAGTATTGTTCATCAATTTAACCTTTCAAACAAAATTTGGCTTGCAAAATGGGAGTGGGGAAAAATTGAACAAAGCAAAAATATTACCTGAACTGTCTCCGCATAGGTAAACGAAGGGTCATTCTTCATCCTCTTTTCCAAGAAATTGATGGCCTCTTGGTCTTTCAATCCAGCACTTGCGGCCTAAGTACATAATAGAATTTTAGAAAAATAGACAAGTTCTGAGTGCAAGTGCATATAGTTATGGTAATTGGTAATCGATCATTGGCACGTAAAGTGATAAAGAAAGTAAGAAAACAACATGTTTTTTAATGGAAAAATGGCATGCAGAAGCATCATTGTAATGCAAGAAACCCAACTATGTTGGCACTCAAACATTACCTATCATCTGCAACACACCAAAAATTAATTATAAAAGAGAAGAATAGAAATTGGATAGGCAAAACCAAAACCCACTGAATAAAGAATCAATCAAATCTATAGATAGGAAGACCTACTCAATTTCAGTAAAAGTCTGTCGATAAAACTAGGAGTTAAATCCCACTAAAGAAATCTTATTCTTCCTCTCTTCTTTTCCCTTGTTTTTTTTCCTTTCCCTGTTATTATTTTTTTCTCCTCTCTCCAAAAACTATGATTATGACTAACCATCTAACATTGTTGATGTCCTTCTTTCAAGTTCTAAGTGGTAAATACTGGAAGTTACAATTTTTCAAAAAAATAAATAAACGGAAGTTAAAAAATTTATGCAGTTACTTGTAAAAAAGCTCAGTTGTTTGATTGGGTAAAAAAAGACAAAAGTATAAATAAAATACTTTAAATGAACCATAAAGTTGAAAGAAAAAAATGACTATACCAAAACTTAGTATCCCTTTTATATAAAGGTATAGGTAAAATAGTAAAAATAAAGGACAAATTGGATGAAAAACTGGCTACACCAAAACTTGGTATCCATGTTATGATGATAATTATTAAATCAAATTTATCACCTACTTATGATAAGTCAAGGCTACTAAAATAATTTTAAAATGACAAGATATTAGATTGCCTAACTGTATCCATCGTCTACCACCGGGCACTATACAATCTCTAATAGCAACATTCCTTTCTAATTAAAGATAAACAATATTTCCTCTCTTCATTTACGTAGTCCCTTTTCACCACTATTACCTAATAAAATCCCTTCTTCTCGGTCTAGATACGTAGAGGTAGAGCGTTGTTGTCATAACAATTATACATATAGATAGTATTTTAGGATGATAACTTAATTCCTTACTTTCTCATCGATAATCATGTTAGTAAGCACCAAGAAGAATTTTAGGGTGCTTTATAATAATAATAATAGAATAAAAGAAGAATAGACTCATACACAACTTTCACAAAGAACATCTTGCTTTAGTTTTTGTCAATCCCCTCCTCTATTAATTTATAACTACAGTCTATACTTGATAGCTTTCGATACATAAAATATTGAAATAGATTGATGAAGAACCAAGCTCCTTTAAAGTGAGAGTGAATCTCAACTGTTGATTAAAAACATCAATCATTGACATCACAAATAATGGCTGTGTTTAAATTACAACAGTCAATTTGTTCATAAAGAAATACTTTACCCTCTTAAATAAGTGCTCATTTTAGAAGAGCCGAATTTAATAAAGAATAAAAAATCAGAAACATTTATGGAATTGAAATTACTACGAACAAGTTTTGCATCTTCTCCTATTAAACAACTCAAATAATCTAAAATCAAAGTAAGAAATGATCTTCTACGTACCTTGTAACCAAAGTAATGACCAGCAGGGTCACATTTGTAAAGTTGGGGCCCATATTCGTCATCAATACCCAATACCATAGAAACTTTGCACCGCAATAGATTAAAATCACAGAATGAGAAAATGACATCAATAATGACAATAAGTAATTGAGTTAATATCATATAAAATTAAGTATTTAACCTTCAAACAAGGTGAAAGTTGTTCATCAGTGAACACTTCAAAGGAAAATAAACACATACCTACTCCAAGTGGTCTCATAGAAGCATGTTGAGTATAGACTTGTGATTTGTCTGCAATCCTGTCAACATATAAGGTTACAAACTTCAGATACAAAAAAAAAATTATAAACAAATTGTAAAACTATTTAGAACATATGAAATATCTCATAATATCTTTGTTATTATGTTAGTTTATCTCCTAGTATCAATTTCTAATCTTAAATTTTTTAAATTATCTTCTAGAATTAGATTCCATATTGCTAGTTATTATCATTATTTGTTTCTTGATTTTCCTTTTTATTTAGGGTTAGAAGTCTTATAGACCTATAATTAAGGGTTAGTATTCACTATTCAATCCTTTGTATAATGATAGTATCAAGGATATCTCGCAATAATTATTTATTTTCTACTCATTCTTCTGCTCTTTTTTCTAAGATAATGAGTTTTAAAGGAAGACATGAAAGAGAGCCATAAGCAGCTAGAGTCTAGTAATATAGCAGCACATGCATGCATAATGTTAAAAGCTGAACCACCTACCATTTAGACAGCACATCCACAGGCATCTCATATCCATATCTAAAGCGATACTCAGCTGCTTCATTTCTTGCTTGTTGAACTAGTGTCCTGGCATCAGCTGAAAAGGAGTGGGAAATAGAAATATTTTAGTTCAAAATATATATTTGGTCTCTGCAAATACAGTGTCATTTTATCTGATGTGGCACAAATTTTCATCATCTAACTCACCATTATGATCTTAATTAAATAAATTAAATTAATATAAAAGAATGATGAATGAGAGAAAGTGAGTACTTACAAATTTCTGATTTTAATATAAATGTGTTAAATCAATTTCACAAATCTAGAACAAAGTAATTGATACGAATTAGAGTGCTTTAATTCGTAAGGATAGCGGAAGCAAACAACCAATAACGAAGGTACTAGGTACCACCCTTATTAGTCGAATTCTATTAAGTGTTTTGGGTATTTGTTTCTTTTGTTTTAGTGAAAACAGCAAGGGATAGGCAATGTTAAACTACACCAATAGCCTAACAAAGAGATTAGCACTCAACACCAATTGAGCTAATCGGACTATTTTCAAGGTGACACTTGCAAATAATCAGGTGAAAATGTAGACACAAATTCTAATTTGACTGAAATTGTTCTTGTTTATTGAATGATTCAAAAATGATCATACATGGCTTATATGGCCGAAAATGCATAGCCAAATTACAACACAAATAAAAATGCAACATAAAATGCAATTAAACTAGTAATAAAAATGACATTTATGAAATCAGCTATTGTAACTCCTTCTCTATAACTAGCCACACGCCATTTAAGGCTTTGATTGTCCTTTTATGCTCCTTGTGTAACCACTCTGGATAGGCTTTTAAATGGCTGAATTTTATTTGTCTTAATTGATGAAAAATGATTGAAATAGCCAAGTAATTACTCTCAGCCCTTGATGATGACTCAAAACAGCCCCCACGCCATTAACTCCCTTTTGAATGTCACTTGTGTTGATTTCAAACTCTTCTGGATCAATTTTCACAACCATCCCCTCCTCCTTTGAAAGGAATTGACCTCAATTCTTGAATACCATCATCATCTAAATATGGTGAGAGATCTCCAATATTGAAAGTAGCATGTACTCCATATTCTCCGGGCAACTCAATCTTGTATGCATTGTCATTGATCTTTGATATAACTTTGAAAGGACCATCAGCTCTAGGCATGAGTTTATTCTTTCTCTTGCTTGGGAATCTTTCTTTTCTCAAATGGACCCACACAAGATCACCTTCATTGAACAACTTAGGCTTCTTATTCTTGGACCTTTGCTTGTAGACTTCATTTACCGCCTTGATTCTTTCTTGCACTTGCTTATGCAGCTTGATCATTGATTTGAGTTTGGCCTCGGCATCTGGATGAACTAATTCCTCTTTTGGCATAGTTATCAAATCCAATGGCAAGTAAGGATTCACACCATAAACAACTTCAAAAGGAGAATGATTAGTAGCATATGTAGGGGACCGGTTGTAGGCAAATTCAGCATGAGCTAGCTTCAAGTCCCAATCCTTTTGAGTCTTACTAACCAAACCACGCAGCAAAGTACCAAGAGTTCTATTAGTCACCTCGGTTTGTCCATCGGTTTGAGGGTGATGGGAAGTACTAAACAGCAACTTAGTACCCAATTTCCTCCATAATGTGTTCCAAAAATAACTCAAAAACTTTGAATCACGATCGGAAACAATAGTTTTAGGAACTCCATGTAAACGTACAATCTCACGAAAGTACAAATCAGCAACATTACTAGCATCATCTGTTTTGTGACAAGCTACAAAGTGTGCCATCTTTGAAAACCTATCAACAACAACCATAATAGCATCTTTACCTCGCTGTGTACGGGGCAAAGCCACAATGAAATCCATGCTCACATCCATCCAAGGACCACTAGGTGTTGGTAATGGAGTATATGCCCCGGGTTTGAAAGAACTCTTTGCCATATGACAAGTAACACACTTGCTAATGACTTTTTGCACATCTCCTAACATCTTTGGCCAATGAAAGTGTTCTTTTAAAATCTCCAAGGTCTTTGTAATGCCAAAATGACCAGCCAAACCTCCACCATGAGCTTCACGAACTAGTAACTCACGAATTGAATGCCTTGGGATGCAAAGCCGATTCTCCTTGAACAAAAATCCACCCTGCACTATGTACTTTCCAAATGCTCCATTTTCACAATTAGAGTATATTTCACCAAAATCCACATCCTCTTTATAATAATCTTTCAAAGTCTCAAAACCAAGTAAGCGAGTTTCAAGAATTGAAATTAAAGCATACCTCCTTGAAAGTGCATCAGCCACCACATTACTCTTACCATCCTTGTATTTTGAAGAGAAATTAAAAGATTGAAGAAATTCCACCCATTTGGCATGCCTTGGACTCAACTTTTGTTGCCCATTGATATACTTCAAAGACTCATGATCTGAATGCAATATAAAGTGATTAGAACGCAAATAATGACTCCAATAATCAAGAGCTCTCACAATGGCATAGAACTCTTTGTCATAGGTGCAATAGTTCAATCTGGCTCCCCCCAGTTTCTCCGAGAAATAAGCTATAGGCCTTTTGTTTTGTATCAAAACAGCCCCAATGCCAACTCCACTAGCATCACATTCAACTTCAAATGGTTGAGTGAAGTCGAGTAAAGCTAAAACAGGAGCTTCACAAAGCTTTAACTTAATCAATTCAAAAGCCTTTTGTGCTTGCTCATTCCACACAAACGCACCCTTCTTCAAACATTCGGTCATGGGACTTGCTATAGTGCTAAAATTCTGGATAAAGCGCCGATAAAATGATGCAAGACCAAGGAAAGATCTCACCTCCGAAACTGTTGTAGGGCTCGGCCAAGTCTTGATAGCATCCACCTTTGTTTGATCAACTGATACTCCATCTTTAGACACCACATATCCAAGAAACACCACACTTTCAACCAAGAAATCACACTTTTCCTTCTTCCCATAGAGTTTTTGTGCTCTTAGGGTCTCAAAGATTTGTTTCAAATGAGTGAAATGCTCCTCAATAGACTTGCTATACACCAATATGTCATCAAGATAAACAACAACAAACTTACCCAAAAAAGGCTTGAGTACTTCGTTCATGAGCCTCATAAAGGTGCTAGGTGCATTTGTGAGCCCAAATGGCATAACTAGCCATTCATATAGACCATGCTTAGTCTTGAATGCCGTCTTCCATTCATCACCTTCACGCATTCTGATTTGGTGATATCCACTCTTTAGATCGATTTTTGAAAAGATAACCGACCCATGTAACTCATCAAGCATATCATCTAGTCTTGGAATGGGAAAACGATATTTGATGGTTATGTTGTTCACCGCCCTACTATCGATACACATTCTCCATGAACCATCCTTCTTAGGAACCAACAATGCCGGGACAGCACATGGGCTCATTGATTCACGCACATAACCCATGCTTATCAATTCTTCAATTTGTCGTTGCAACTCCTTTGTCTCCTCTGGATTACACCTATAGGCAGCCTTGTTTGGTAATGGGGCTCCCGGAATTAGATCAATTTGATGCTCAATCCCACGGATAGGTGGCAAACCAATTGGTAGTTCAATTGGAAACACATCTTCATACTCACCCAAGACAGCCTCCAATTGTTGTTTAAGAGGTGTCTCTACATTATCTTGTTTAGCATTCTTTGCAACCAACATGTAGACTAATTCACCATTATCAATAGCATCCTTCACTTCATTTTCAGTAGCAAACATAGCGAGGCTAGGCTTTTTACCTCTTTTTGTAATCATGGAACGGACTTCATTTGATGCCATTGGTTTCAACACAATTCTCTTGCCATTGAAGTTCAATTCATGCTCATTGGACCTGCCTCTATGCGTCACATCCCTATCAAATTGCCAAGGGCGTCCCAAAAGTATGTGACTTGCAATCATAGGCACCACATCACACAAGATTTCATCAACATAAGACCCCATGGTCAATCCCACACGCGTCTGCCTTGTGACATTTATGCTACTTCCATTGTCCAACCAATGTAGTGCATAAGGCTTAGGATGTTTTGTTGTGAGCAATCCTAATTTAGACACTATTTCAGTTGAAGCTGCATTGGTACAACTACCTCCATCCACAATGACACTGCACCACTTATCCTTCACTTGACACTTAGTGTAGAAGATTTGATCTCCTTCCACGGGTACAGCCTTAGCTTGCAAAGTTCTGAGCATCAAAGTATCATATATGGGAGGTCCATATACTTCTACCTCATCATCATCATCTTCAACAATTTCAACTCCATCACTTTCAATATTGCCACCAAATGAACCACCAGATTCTTCCTCTTCCTTAACCAACTCATCACGCATGCTAATTGCTTCTCGGAGGGTCACAACTCGTTGATTAGGACAAGCTCTAGAAAAGTGTCCAAAGCCTTGACACTTAAAACACCTAACCTTTGACAGGTTAGTCTCCTTGGCCGTGGCAATGGGTTGTTTAGGAGTAGGATCACTTTGTTTTGGTTGATTCACCATTGGTTTAGTGCTAGGGGCTGGATTTGCACTACCCGACACACCTCCCTTGGACCAACCACTTGAACTCCCAGCATTATATCTACTCTTGTTTTGATTTTCAATCTTCAAGCACAAGGTGCACAAAGTGTTGAAATCCGTGTAATTACATAGCTCCACAGCAAAGGCTATGTTCTTATTCAGCCCACGAAGGAAACGGCTCATTCTTTGCTCTTCATTTTCCTCCACTTCACCCATTAGGCATAGGTTCTCAAACTCATCAATGTACTCAGTGACACTCATTTTGCCTTGCACCAAATCTGAAATCTTCTTATACAAATTCAGTCGGTGGTTTGATGGTACATATCTTTTGCGCAACTTCCTCTTCAAGGACTGCCAAGAGCGGATTTTCTCCTTCCCATCTCGTGTTCTTCTAGTCTTCAATCCCTCATACCACAACGATGCACTTTTGCCAAGTTTCAGAATAGCATATTTGCAACGCTTCTCATCATCAAGATCCTTGAAGTCAAACATTCTATCAATCTTGCGCTCCCATTCTAAATAAACCTCCGGGTCTGCACTACCATTGAATTCAGGTAGTTCGGTGATTTTGAACTCATCCACGTTTGGACGTGGTTCACCCCTTCTAGGCCTCCATCGTTCATCTCTCAAATCGACGTTCCTTAAGGCTTCACGCAATCTGTCCATGAAATCATCGCTGTCGAAATCCATTGTTGTCACGTAACAAGGAATCAGAGCCGTGCTCTGATACCACTAATGATACGAATTAGAGTGCTTTAATTCGTAACTTTGATTGTCCTTTTATGCTCCTTGTGTAACCACTCTGGATAGGCTTTTAAATGCCTGAATTTTATTTGTCTTAATTGATGAAAAATGATTGAAATAGCCAAGTAATTAAACTCAGCCCTTGATGATGACTCAAAACAGCCCCCACGCCATTAACTCCCTTTTGAATGTCACTTGTGTTGATTTCAAACTCTTCTGGATCAATTTTCACACCAGTAATGATGAACAGTTGCAGTAAAGAACATACATACACAGGGTGACAGGACCGAAAAATGTGTTAAATCAATTTCACAAATCTAAAACAAAGATATAGATGCAATGATGAACATACCCGTGATGCCAGTGGCCAGTAAACCAAGATACTTTGTGATGGGAAAGAGATGTGTAACACTTGTCTGGTCCAACAGCTTGTCCTACATTCAACATTACCACCTGACGGGTCAGCTAAAATACTCATACCATTAAAAGAAAAAACCTAACAGTCAAATTATTCTACTCACCGGAACCTTTTTCTGAGTAACCACACAAACCGAATCTTTTCCTCTTACGCCAATCGAGGTATTACCAGCAGACTTAACAGCCTTGAAAGCATACTCTGTTTAACACATTCAAAAACCCTAACTCAGAACAATACAGCCTAACAAACTACACACTCAATCAAAACAAGCGAAATCCTATACGAAATAGCTTATCTTATAACAATTTGTTTAAATTCGGCTTTAACAGCACAGATTAACATCAGGGGTTCGATTCTCACCCACAACAAAAAAGTAACAATACTAATTCCTAACTACTAACCTAGGCAGTTTCAAAAATAAAAAATAAATTAAATTTATCAAGCGCAATCCAAAAAATTGAAATAAACAGATAAAAACAATGACAAACCTAGCTCAATAAACCAATACCTAAGTAAATTTAATTTAATTAAACAAAATTAGAAGAAGAAAAACAAAATTGAAAAGAACTAAACTACAATTGACCTAATAAAACGACATCGTTGAAAGACGTGAATTAGTGATACAAGTTACATGCCGACTTGAAAGAGACGACCCTCGGGGGAGAAAATAGTGATGTAACGATCGTATCCACCTCCGCTTCCTCTACTCATGTTTCAGATTGCTTTTTCTCGAGGGCTTTTTGGTAATTTGGTGTGACAGTGCTTGTGGTGATCGACGGAAAGAGATTGTGAAGAGAATGAAGAAACGAGTTGAGTGTGGGTGTATTTGTTCTTGAAGCTCAACTTCTGTAACAGGGAATTTGGATATTAGGGAAAAACCGTTAATATCAATTCTAAACCCAGGAATTCCAATTGTTGAATGGAACTCGGTGGAGTAAAGGATTCAAATAAAATAGTGTGAAAGTATAGATAAGAAGAAGATAATGTTGTTGAAAGTTATATTATTCATTAGCCATAAAGGCTTGTATAGGCAAGGTGATCACAAAGATTAATCACTCAATACCGTTAGATTGAAACAAGGAATCCTATGGTTGTCAACAAACAAAAAAGGATCCAAAGTTGATAAGGTGACAGCTCATGGTATCTAGAAGCATCCACTACAATTAGATAATTACTAGCAAAATAGTAAAACAGTAAAAATAATTTATTTTACTAGGTTGGATATGCTGTCACAATACCCTCCCCTAGAGAGCACCCTTGACCTCAAGGGTGGAAGTTAGGAAACTTCTTCAACAAGTCATAGTAGAATTCCCATGTAGCCATGTCTGGTGGAGTGTCCTTCCATTGCACCAAGACCTTGGTAGCAGCTTGTGATCCCCGCTTAACCATTTTCCTGTCAAGAATCATTTCAGGGATGCGAGTCGGAATATCCGTAATGAAGGTAGGAATAAGCGGATTAGTAATGGTGGAAGGGTTGGTGCATTTCTTCAAATGTGAATGGCAGCATCTGCAGGCAACTCGAGTTTGTAAGCAACTTGCCCCACTTTATCAATTACTTTGAATGGTCCATAATATTTGGGAAGGAGTTTGTGAGCTCGATGTGGTTTCAAAGACATCTGTCGGTATGGCTGCAATTTGAGGAAAACAAAATCATTTATCTCAAAATGTCGGTGGCTGCGATGCTGATTTGCTTGCAGCATTCTGTTTTGGGCTCTTAGGAGATGGAATTTAAGGAGCTGTATAGCCTCTTCACGAGCAGAAAGAGTCCTATCAACTGCTGGCACTGGAGATTCTCCTGGTAAGTAAGGTAAATGGATCGGTGGTGGTTGTCCGTACACAATTTCAAAAGGGGTGGAGTGGATGGCAGAATGAAAATTGGTGTTATACCACCATTCAGCGAGTGAAAGCCACTTGGACCAAGTGTGTGGCTTCTCATAACACATACAACGGAGATAAGTTTCTAGCCCTTTGTTGACTATCTCAGTCTGGCCATCAGACTGAGGATGGTAAGCAGTGGATTTGTTCAGAGCAACCCCTTGAAGAGTGAATAAGTCATTCCAAAACTGACTTAAAAAAATCGGATCCCTATCACTAGTAATTGTATTAGGCATGCCATGCAATTTAAACACATTGTCTAAGAAAACTTGAGCCACATCCGCAGCGGTATAAGGATGAGCAAGTGACATAAAGTGAGCATATTTGCTTAGGCGATCCACCACCACAAAAATAACTTGCTTACCAGCGGACATTGGTAAGCCTTCAATAAAATCCATACTGATATCTACCCAAATGAGAGAGGGAATGGGTAATGGTTGCAATGACCCTGGTGATGTAGCTTGATCATACTTGCAGGTTTGACAAATGGAACAATTTCTGATAAAATTTTGAATGTCTTTCATCATCCCCTTCCAAAAAAATAGAGATTTAATTCGAGCACCAGTTGAATCCCTGCCAGAGTGTCCACCTGCTGCCGAACTGTGCAACCACCCAAGAATGGTATTCTTTAGAGATACATCAGCACCAATCACTAGTTTGCCCTTCCGTCTGAGTTCATTTCGGATCCAGGTGAATTTTGGGTGAGAGGAAGTATTGGATTTCAAGTCAGTCACAATCCTAGCTAATGTTGGATCCTTAGACCAAGAGTCCCTAATTTTTGTCATTAAATCAGGTGAGGCAGCATCAATTGCCAATAGTAATAACTCAGCTCCTTCCTTTCGAGAGAGTGCATCAGCAGCCAAGTTTGTTGTCCCCTCTTTGTATTGAATCTCAAATTCAAATCCCATGAGTTTGGATACCCAAGCTTGTTGGAATGGTGTGTTCAATTTCTGCTCAAGTATGTGTTTGATGCTCTTTTGGTCCGTTTTGATAATAAAAGGAGCATGTGACAGGTAAGCTCCCCATTTCTGCACAGCATATATTATTGCAAGCAACTCCCTCTCATATACCGACATGGCTTGCTGCCTTGGTCCTAAAGACTTGCTTATAAATGCAATGGGGTGTTTGTTTTGCATCAAAACAGCCCCAATACCCTTTCCAGATGCATCAGTTTCCACAATGAATTTTTTTGTAAAATCTGGAAGTTGCAAGACAGGGGCAGTAATGAGTGATTGTTTCAAGTTGCTGAATGCATGTTTTGCCAAATCATTCCAATGGAAATTATCTTTTTTCAACATATCTGTCAAGGGTTGAGAGATTTTTCCAAAGTCCTTCACGAAACGTCGGTAGTAACCTGCAAGTCCAAGAAATCCTCTTAATTGCTTCAAATTCTTGGGCAGTGGCCAATCTTTAACAGCAGAAATTTTGGCAGGGTCAGTGGAAACGCCTTGCGCCGACAAAAAATGTCCTAAGTATTCAACCTTTGTGGCAGCAAATTGACACTTGGTTTTGTTTAAGTACAACATGTGTTCTCTAATAGTAAGAAAGACTTGAGCCAAATGAGAAACATGTTGATCCATAGAGCTGCTATATATCAAAATGTCATCAAAAAAGACGATAACAAACTTCCTAAGAAACGGCTTGAAAATATGATTCATGAGAGCTTGAAATGAAGCAGGGGCATTCGTTAATCCGAACGGCATTACCAAGTACTCAAAATGGCCGTTATGAGTTTTAAAGGCCGTTTTGTGTTCGTCCCCTTTTGCCATCCTCAATTGGTGATAACCGGATCTCATATCTAACTTGGAAAAAATAGAAGCACCCCCAAGTTCATCCATAAGATCTTCAATCAAGGGGATAGGGAACCTATCTTTGATTGTGCAGCTGTTGAGACGACGAAAATCCACACATAGACGCCAAGAACCATCTTTTTTCCTTACTAACACAGTAGGAGAAGCATAAGGACTGTTACTGTGTTGAATGATTCCTTGAGTGAACATGTCCTCAACCAATTTGTCAATGATATTCTTTTGGACTGTAGAATATCTATAAGGCCTAAGGTTGAATGCATCAGTACCCTCTTTGATGGGAATTTTATGATCAAACCCATGTCTAAGAGGTGGTAAAGTGGTAGGCTCCGCAAAGATGTCATCAAACTGTTGGAGTAAGTGCTCCAAACGAGAAGCAAGAGGCGTTGCAGGATCAGAAGTTTCAAACAAATTACAAGTAGGCATAAATAAGTGAGCCGCATTTTCAGCCAAAGACAAGAAACACATTTCAACACCAGTTTTCACTACTTGAGAGAAAGACTTGTTGTTAACCTCTTTCAAAGATGATGTTTTAGCCCCACGTAGCACAAATTTTCTACCCTGTTGAGAAAATTCCATTTGTAATTTCTCGAAATCTCACACAATAGGACCAAGTGTTTTCAACCATTGAATACCTAAGATAAGGTCACAACAGACCAAAGGTAACACAATTACATCCGCTTGGAATTTTGTTTGCTGCATAACCCAACTGAAGGACTTACAAATGAACGGTGCCTCCAATGTGTGGCCACCACCGTCGGTGATCTGAAGTGGTGGAATAGGTTCAAGCTTACAACCGAGTTTCTTTGCCATTTCAAGGTCAAGGAAATTATGGGTACTTCCACTGTCAATGAGGATTTGTAAGATGTTTTTATTGTGAAGGGCAGAAATTCTCATGGTTTGATAATTTGTCATGCCAGATAAAGCTTGTAAGGACATTTGGGGCTTGTCAATGGTGTGGGACACAATGGTGCTAGAATCCGGAATGTCTTGTGTGACGACATGTGTAAGCTCGTCTAGCACAGGTTCGTCATCCTCCAACTCCATGACTAAGAGCTGGGATCGACGGTGTTTGAGTTGATGGCCAGGGGTGAAGGGTTCATCACAAAACATGCATAAGCCCTTAGCACGACGGTCTGCCATTTCCTCAGCCGAATAAGAGCGTGTGTTACGCATGGTCTGGAAACGGTTTGTGGTGTTAGGCTTATGTGGAGAGGATGGTGTTTGTGTGTTTGAAGGGGGAGTATTTTGAGGAGTGATGGGTTTAGGTAAGATTGGTGGTGTTTTAGGGTAGGTATATGAGTATTTAGAGGAGGGTTTGGCCATAGTTTCATTACCGGATTCATGTAATTTGGCTAGGTTAGCAGCATGAGCAATAGAAGTTGGATTAAACATTCTAACATGCATTTGGGTGTTATGATTCAAGCCAGCTAAAAACATGCTCAAGGAATGCTCGGGTATTAAGTTTACCTGTGTTAAAGCCAACTCAAACTGGTCGATGTAATCCTTCACTTTACCGGTGTGTTGGATTTGTAGCAGTGTTGCCAAGGGATCCTCAAAAGCATCTCCGAATCGCATTGTAACATCGGTGACATATTGAGTCCAAGAAGGGTAAATATCAAACTTTTGTCGCATATAGTTCAGATGCCATTGTAGGGCTAACCCATCAAGATGAATGGAAGCCAATCTGACCATGGAAGTAGCTGGGGTTTCATCAAGAAGAAAAAACTGGTCACATTTATAGAGCCAGTCCCGAACATTCTTGCCGTCGAACCGAGGAAATTCAACCTTAGATATACGAGTAGCGTAGGTATTTGAAGTTCCATTGCGAGCAGCGGCGCCATGACGGCCGTTGGAATTTTGAGCGATCTGTTCAACTTGAGCGCGCAGCAGGGAACGAATTTCATCCATGTCAGTAGTGCGTTGGAGGTTGATTTGTTGAAGCTGCTCATTCAACCTTTTTTCCAGATACTCTAGGGTTTGCGATGGACTAGACATGGCCCAGGTCAAGGATGATACCAATTGTAACAGGGAATTTGGATATTAGGGAAAAACTGTTAATATCAATTCTAAACCCAGGAATTCCAATTGTTGAATGGAACTCGGTGGAGTAAAGGATTCAAATAAAATAGTGTGAAAGTATAGATAAGAAGAAGATAATGTTGTTGAAAGTTATATTATTCATTAGCCATAAAGGCTTGTATAGGCAAGGTGATCA
The DNA here is from genome assembly GCF_020283565.1 of Trifolium pratense. NCBI lineage: Eukaryota > Viridiplantae > Streptophyta > Magnoliopsida > Fabales > Fabaceae > Trifolium > Trifolium pratense. Next base: position 57,120,494 of record NC_060062.1, on the reverse strand, counting down.
CAAAGATTAATCACTCAATACCGTTAGATTGAAACAAGGAATCATATGGTTGTCAACAAACAAAAAAGGATCCAAAGATGATAAGGTGACAGCTCATGGTATCTAGAAGCATCCACTACAATTAGATAATTACTAGCAAAATAGTAAAACAGTAAAAATAATTTATTTTACTAGGTTGGATATGCTGTCACAACTTCTTGCTCAAGAAAAGAAAAAAATACCTCGACTAACACCGTGTTTGGTTAACAAAAGAGTACAAGGGAAGAGAGTATTGAAAATAATAAGATGATTATTTTTATTTTTTTTATGAATGTTTATATTTTTTTTTATGAATATAAGATGTTTATTAGGTATAGAGAAATTAAGATGATTATTGAGAAAAAAATTGATCATGCATTCTGTTGGGGTAAATTTGAGAGGAATCCGCGATAACAATGCTTACGAAAGAATTAAGTAATCAATCAAAGTATGTGGATGCCAATATTATTTTGAAGTTGTTTAGTGACTAAATTTTTTTCTTGTTGAATAATCAATCGTTAGTTGGTTCGGTGGTGATTGACACTGAACATGGTAGGGAGGAATGTGATTCGATCCCCAGCAACTGCGATCGGAAGGGGGCTGGAAGTCTGAAACCACTTGATGCCATAACTGACCCCCGAATCAGTATGAATGAACAGATTCGGAGAATTCGCGAGGACGGTTGCGCCTTCCTCGATCCCCTCTCAAAGTATCCGTGGGAGAATTTTTGCCTCCACCCCCGTCCCCACGAGAAAAAATCCTTGTTTTCAGAGCTCCAAACGGGTACAAATTGACATCCCTACTCATACTTATACGTGATTCTAATATGACTACAAAATCAATTTAGCACCAATGGCTTGTCTAGGAGCTACTCAAGTTTCCTTTTTTTTTTATTTTGGATTAATTTAATCAAAGCCACGTAGACTAATTAATTACATGTTCATTTTTTATAAGAAAAATAAATTGAAAATAAAAAACATATTGAAAACCTAGAAAATCAAAGTTCAACTTCATCCGTATCTTCATCATTCAAAACCTAGAAAGATAAAATCTTCATCTTCCAAAATTCAAACCAAGAACAAATTAAAAACGGGGCAATCCTCATGGATATCCGCTCTGACGGATGCAAATTGACATCCCTACTCATACTTATATGTGATTCTAATATGACTACGAAATCAATTTAGCACCAATGACTTGTATAGGAGCGACTCAAGCTTCTTTTTTTCATCAAAAATAAAATAAATAATATTAAAAAAGAAACAAAACAATAACTATATTAAAAAAAAGAAACAAAACAATATTTTTCATCAAAAATAAAATAAATAATATTACTACCAAGTGTACTACTAACTATTAATAATAATAAAATATTGGGTCATGCTAACCAGTGCCCCGGGGCACTAGTTAAGGATACCAAAAGGAGTAATTTTTTCATTGAAAAAAAAACATTTTTTATACTTATAAAAAGTAGATTACACAATATCCAATACATTCATACCTTATTTAGCTACTTAACTAGTGCCCCTGGGGCACTAGTTAGCATTTCCCATAAATATTTTACAAAAAAATATATACGGGACCATCAAATATATACGAGACCTAATAAAAATTCTAATTTTCGATTAAAAAATATATACGGACCAATATTTGTCATTGAAACATAAACAATTGGATAAATAAGTTTTACAAAAAATAACACAATAATTTCACTTATATTTAACAATATTTTATTCTAAATAAATTTTTTACGTTAAGATAATGATAAACTTAAATATCGAAGTAAACTCAATAGACCCGTGCATTCGCACGGGTCTTTGAACTAGTTAGGAAAGGAAATAAATAAAAGTAGTGTCATTATATATATATATATAGGGGTTTTCTAACTTAGACCCTAGTTAGGTCTAAGTTAGCAAGGTGCACCTTTTCAATTGGACCAAAATACCCATTCTTTTTAATTAATTAACCAAATTACCATCAATGGACGCGGATCCAGTGTCGCGCGCGTACCGCAGTACCATGGTTACAGGCCGTTAATTTCCATCAGACAGCCAAGATCTGATCTCATCAAGACTGTCTGATCAATCAGACAGCCCAGATCATCCGAATCCATCAGATTCCAGCGCGTGCACCACACTGGATTACAGCCTGGAGAGAAGAATCTACTTTTTAAAAGCAGGACACGTGTCGCTGTCTGATTGGCTGGGCGTGATTTTTTTCCATTTAATACTTTGAACTCAATTATTTCGTTGTAAATTAATTTTTTTTTTTTTTTTATACCAAAATTCATAATTTTTTTTTCTCTACAAATAGAGACTTGGTTCGTTTGATTTGGACACAGAAAAAAAAACCCAATTTTTCACTACCTTAATCTCATTTTTCACTACCTTACATCAACTCACTGAAACCATCCTACCAGCAAAATGGTTTCAGATTACAACTCTCTGAAACCATTGTACCAGATAAATGGTTTCAGAAGCAAACACAATTAATAAGTTACTCACTGAAACCATTCTACCAGTAAAATGGTTTCAGAATACAACTATGTGCAACCATTCTACAAGCTAAATGGTTTCAGAAGCAAATAACTAATAATCAACTTACTGAAACCATTCTACCAGCAAAATGGTTTCAGATTACAACTCTCTGAAACCATTGTACCAGATAAATGGTTTCAGAAGCAAACACAATTAATAAATTACTCATTGAAACCATTCTACCAGTAAAATGGTTTCAGAATACAACTATGTGCAACCATTCTACCAGTAAAATGGTTTCAGAAGCAAACATTAGTTTTTAATTACCGTTTTATCTCATTTAATTAACTAAAAATAGTTTCAGGTCTCCAAAAATTTCATAAAATATACCAAAAGTTCCAGAATATTATCTACTATTTTCCTGGTATAATGGTTTCAGTGAGTTGGTTGAGTGGTGCGTGTTAAATTGTACACACAAGTAACGTATTTAGTAGACAAAAAATGAGATTAAGGTAATGAAAAATTGCATTTTTTTTTCGGTGTCCAAATCAAACGAACCAAGTCTCTATTTGTAGACAAAAAAAAATTATGAATTTTGGTATAAAAATAAAAAAATAAAAAATTAATTTACAACGAAATAATTGAGTTCAAAGTATTAAATGAACAAAAATCACGCCCAGCCAACCATTGTGTGACACGTGTCCTACTTTTAAAAAGCAAATTTTTCTCTCTCCAGGTTGTAATCCAGTGTGGCGCAGGCGCTGGAATCTGATGGATCAGGATGATCTGGGCTGTCTGATTGATCAGACAGTCTTGATGAGATCAGATCTTGGCTGTCTGATGGAAATCAACGGTCTGTAACCATGGTCCTTCGGTACGCGCGCGACACTGGATCTGCGTCTACTAATGGGTATTTTGGTTAATTAATTAAAAAGAATGGGTATTTTGGTCCAATTGAAAAGGTGCACCTTGCTAACTTAGACCTAACTAGGGTCTAAGTTAGAAAACCCCTATATATATATATATATATATATATATATATATATATATATATATATATATATATATATATATATATATATATATATATATATATATATATATATAGTGCATAGATTTTATTAGGATAAATTCCTATTGTTCTTTTTTTTTTATATCAAATATTAAAAATGTATTATATTTGTTGTTTCTATTATTCTCCAGAGGCGGCTCGCATGCATGTGCGAAGGGCCTCAAAATTTTGAGGGCCTCAACTCAAAATTTTGAGGTCCTATAATATTACTTATATATTATTTATACCTATAAAATATCAGATGTATATTAATAGATTAATTTTTAGGCCCTAAAATAATAGTTATATATTGTTAATGTTCATAAATATCATGAGTATCAATATATTAGTTATCTATACTCGTAAATATAGTTCTAGTCCATTTTAATCTTTGCATAAAATTAAATCTTAGATTATGATGTTCCTTTTTGACGTTATATTCAAAGATAATTATTTTGTATTTCTTGTTCCATTTAATTTAATGTAAGATTTAATATTGATAATTTATATGTTTACAAGAATTTTTTTTTATATTATATGCAATTTAAATCGATAATTTTTTTATTTTTATTTTTATTAAGGGGCCACTTTTATATTTTGCACAGAGCCTCATAAAACTCGGAGACGCCCCTGTTCTCCACTAAACGAATTATAAAGTTGATGAAAAAAAATTTATGCATTGGATATATGAAAAAGACTTTGAGGTTTCATAAAAAAGTTTTGAGGTGGATATGAATTACCAAAAAAAAAAATGTTTGTAATATATGAGTATAAATATATACAATAATATAAATAACAAAAAAAAAATCTCGTATTAATAGCAAAAATATAGGTTCCCGTTAAAATTTAAAAAATAATCTCCCTATTAATATATGATTAAAAATATAGATTCCGTGAAAATTGTAAAATAAATAGCTCTTCGTATTAATATACGAGTAAAAATATAGATCTAAATAAAAATTATAAAAAAAGTCACCCCGTATTAATGCATAAGTAGAAATATATGTTCCCGTGCGAATGCACGAGTCTTTAAACTAATAAGAAAAGACGCATGCTCCGCATAAAGCGCGCCATATTATGTGGCGATTATGTAGGGGATGTATTCCAACGAGGTGTCAGTTATTAGAACGTTATGTTGATTGTGATGCTCATTGTCCATTATGTGAAGATGAGGTAGAAGATGATGTACACGCTTTTTTCACCTGCGTTTCTGCTCAATCCAGTTGGCAAGCAGCTGGACTGTCATCTGTCTTGGGTTCTGCAGCTTGTCAGCAAGGGAGTGCGGCAGAAAGAGTGTTCGCCTTGTGTCGGAATAAGGATTACGCTACTATAGGTAGAGTGGCTACGCTGTTATGGAGTATATGGCATAACCGGAATGATAAAATTTGGAATGATAATGTTAGAAGTCCAAACCAAATTGGCCGGGCTGCGTTTGATCATTGGAACGAGTGGGTTGCGGTCCATAAGTTGCGAAGTAATGATGATCCTGATGTTCCGCTTGTCAGCACCAATCGATGGGAAAAGCCTCGTATAGGATGGTTAAAGTGCAATGTAGATGCAGCATTTTTTGTCAATGCAGGTAGGACCGCGATGGGTGCTTGTTTTCGTAATAATTCTGGTGAGTTTATGGCTGGAATTACGTAGTGGAAGCAACTGACTTTATCAACAGAGGAGGGTGAAACATGGGCATTATTGCAAGCTATGAATGAAGCTAAGAGTAGAGGTTTTGAAAGCGTCCAATTTGAAAGTGACTCTCAAGTGTTGGTTGATGCTATTCGTACCAAACGGCGAGGGAACTCAGAATTTATTTCAATCGTTAATGAAATTATTCTTGTTATGTTATCATGTGTGAAATGTAACACCCAAACCCATTATTTATATATTTCTACCTTAGTAAAATCTTTTTCAAAATACGCAACGGAAAATCACATTTTATTTATTGAATATCGGTTCGAGTATTACACTCCTCTACCAAAATAATACTAATGTAATTAATTAGTAAAAATAGTGTTTATACAAAATAATCTTCTTTATCGAAAGATACAGTTTTACAAATAAATATCAAAAGTTATAAAGACTCTATAGTCTAAATACAACCCTTTTTCCCCGTGTCACAATCAGAGCAGAGCTTCACCAACGACTCGACATCGAATACCACAAAACCTGTAAATCTGGACCCCCAACGGTCCAGCACATAACACATAAAAGAGAGTTAGACAACATACTCAAAATATACAAGTGTAAGTAAATGGTACTTAAACACTTCTTCATAAAAACATGCATAATTCATACATTATACATATACATCACCATCATTCATGCATATTCATATATCATGCATATTCTTCATTTATCACATCTAATTAGGAGTTACAACCTAATTGTTCTCACACTTCATTTATAAGCATACATCATTAATCTCATTCAAATATAAGCTACGAAAGGTTATAACCAAATATCAATCATAATTCACAATATATTGAAGCCAATTACAATTAAAATCATCGGACAATCAACACATACCACAAGTCTAACATGTAACACCCTTAATTTTTACCCTTTAATTTTATTTGTAAAATGTCTCTTTAATAAAAATGCAGCGGAAACAAACTCATAAACAAAACTAATTTGTCCGAAAGATTCAAATTACTAAGGTAAACACCACGGTTCAATTTAAAAATTCGTAAAGCAATAAATCAACTAAAATAAAATTTAGAGTTCTCCCATAGGACTTCCTAGCAGAGCGACTCAATTATTGAAAACGCAAAAGGAAGACAGCTCCTAATGCCATCTCCGGACTCTCAGCTAAGCATCATTGTTTACCTGAAAACCTACGATTGCACATCGTAGGGGCGAACCAGAAAAGGGGTGAGTAACAACGTCACACAATTAACTGAATTCTATAGTAATATAAGACGTAGCCAAACACATAGTAACAACAAGCAACATATTATCCTTTTGGACGACTGAATACTCACACAACACAACTCTTAGATACCACAACTCAACAAGCTAATACACACGCGCTACCAACGATTCATCAACTTCATTGCTACATCATTACCACACCATTGCAAATATATAATTCGATATCATTATGACATCTTCCTTTTCTTTTCCTTTTTATAAAAACTACATCACCATTATTGGACCCATTGACATATGAATGAATACGAATTAAACATCAACAAGACAGAATGCAACAACCTTTTGTCACATAGTAGCATTCAGAATCAAATAAACAAAATATTAACTACTATCGCATTAGGACCGAACAGCGAGGTAAAACAAATAAAGGCCATATTCATTCATACTACTATAAAAATTCAGAAGTCCTAAGTGAGTTGGACAAACCCCTTACCTGTCTAGTAGTGATCTCCGTGGTTTTTCTCCTCTTTCTTTCTCTCATGAATCCTCTCTTTTCTTCTCTATTTTATTTTTCTGTTTCGGTAAAATAGTGGGCAATCCTAATTTGTCACTACTTTAGCCTATTTATAAAAAAAAACTAGGTTATTTTATGTCTCCAAGTTATGAGGATTTTGTTTTATTATTTAATATTTATTATTATTTTATTACCTCCCAATTCATGCTACAAGGCCCAATTTCTCTAACTACTTCTAAATCATTTATTTTCCTACTTCATCTTATGTACTTCAAATTTCCGTCAACTAATTATTTAACATGCTAAAATAATTAGATAATCAGGCAAACACATCTAAACCATTAATTCCTAACAAAATAGACAAGGATTAACTAAATTCTAAATAAACGAATAATTCTAAAAGTCGGGGCGTTACAACTCTCCCCCACTTATAGAATTTTCGTCCTCGAAAATTAGTTACCTCATGCATCTGGCTCCGAGCCCCACAAGGCGAACACCTTCCCTTTCGCCGGAGTAGCATCTCGTGTCCTCCATGGTTTGTCACACTTGGTACTAATATGGCCTGGCTCTGAACAATTAAAACAAATCACGGGATTTTTACACTCATTTGCAAAATGTCCCGGCTTTCCACATTTATAACATTTCAGATTCTTCGCCTTGCACTCTGCGATCTTGTGTCCTGTCTCGCCACACCTATAGCAACGGCCTCCCCCACTTGTGTCATGCCCATCAGTAGTCTTCTGCTTACCTTCCTGATCTACTTTCGGCTTGTCATATGGTTTGCTGCGGTTCTGGCCCACATTCTTCTTGTCGCTCAAGGCCTTGTAGTGGTTGCTCTTAGCTTTGTTATCTTCTTCATAGATCCGACTCTTATTGACCAAGGTAGCAAACTGACGGAGCTCTTGATATTCAATACCTGCCTTGATCTCTGGTCGCAAGCCATTCTCGAATTTGACGCACTTCGACCTCTCGTTCTCAACATTGTTGTAGTGGGGACAATATCTTATCAGGTCTTCAAATTTGGCAGCATATTCGGCCACCGACATAGTACCTTGGCTCAGCCCCAAGAATTCCATCTCTTTCTTGCTCTGAACATCAGCAGGGAAGTACTTTTCCAAGAAGGCCCCTTTGAACCCGGCCCAAGTGATTAGGATGCCTGCCGCTTGCATTCTTTGTCGCGCGTTGCCCCACCAGCGGTCAGCCTCCCCCTTCAACATATGGGTTGCCAATGTCACCCTCTGTGAGTCTGTCGACGCCATAGCCCTGAATATTCTTTCAATCTCCTGAAGCCAATCCTGTGCACCCTCAGGATCATACATCCTTTTGAACGTGGGAGGGTTATTCTTCAAAAATCTATCCAGCCTCTCTTCCTCCGCATTACCCTGAATATTCCCAAAGGCCTGGGCAATATTGTTCAACGCATTTGCAATAGCAAGGTCATTACGTCCGGCCATTTCTCCACACAAAACCCTGAAAAACAAAAGTTAGAAATGATACGACTTGGTCCGATTGGACCGACCTGCTCTGATACCAATTTGTAACACCCTTAATTTTTACCCTTTAATTTTATTTGTAAAATGTCTCTTTAATAAAAATGCAGCGGAAACAAACTCATAAACAAAACTAATTTGTCCGAAAGATTCAAATTACTAAGGTAAACACCACGGTTCGATTTAAAAATTCGTAAAGCAATAAATCAACTAAAATAAAATTTAGAGTTCCCCCATAGGACTTCCTAGCAGAGCGACTCAATTATTGAAAACGCAAAAGGAAGACAGCTCCTAATGCCATCTCCGGACTCTCAGCTAAGCATCATTGTTTACCTGAAAACCTACGATTGCACATCGTAGGGGCGAACCAGAAAAGGGGTGAGTAACAACGTCACACAATTAACTGAATTCTATAGTAATATAAGACGTAGCCAAACACATAGTAACAACAAGCAACATATTATCCTTTTGGACGACTGAATACTCACACAACACAACTCTTAGATACCACAACTCAACAAGCTAATACACACGCGCTACCAACGATTCATCAACTTCATTGCTACATCATTACCACACCATTGTAAATATATAATTCGATATCATTATGACATCTTTGCTACCTCATGACTACCTCATAATAATAATAATAATAATAATAATATATACGTCATCATTTTAATATCTTTACTACCTCATGGCTACCTCATAATAATAATAATAATAATATATACGACATCATTACGACATCTTTACTACCTCATGACTACCTCATAATAATAATAGTAATAATAATAATAATAATAATAATAATAATAATAATAATAATAATAATAATAATAATAATAATAATACTTCAACAACATTATAATCATTATAATATTATAATTCAACATCGTTATTAATAATATAGCTCAACACTTATTAATAACCAACTACAACAACATGACTTAAACGACACTACTACTAATAACGAACCACGATTTAAGACAACACCAACGATAGTCCAATCTTAGTCCAACTAATTAGTTTACTCTTTTTAACAGCGACCGACCAATACCCGAAACAGCCCCGACTCAAGTAATTTAATTAAAAACTGATTTGCAATTTTAGTTAGAAAATTAACTCAATTTAATAGACAACAATTATGAAATAATTTCAAATCTAGGAACCAGAGAGAGTGAATCACACCAAAGGGTTCTAAATATTCAAAATATTGTACATAATTTTTTTGGGAAATTTTCACGAAATTATAATATTTTTAATCACATTTTTACTCTAAATAATTAATTAAAAATATCTACGAGTGTCCAAAAATTATCAAAGTGGTACCAAACTTCTCGTAAAATTATTTACTATTTTACTGTAAAAAGAAATAAAACAATTGGAGTCTCCTGGAGGTCTCACGCGCCGCCACTCTCCGGGGCTGCGACTGGGCGAAGGGAAGTGACACTGTTCACCTCCTTCTTCACCCGGTTTGCTGTAAAACGGGTCGTGCGACCCAGAATCCGACCCGGTTATTTCTCTCTCGTTTCGCAACGATATTCAACGTTCTATATATCGTTTTGATCATCGTTCGATTTTAAAGAGATACCTATAATTATTTTTAAAATTCGGCAATTGAATCGCATGTAAAAAGGAGGTCCAAGCTCTATTTAAAATTGAACAACAACCTCTTATATGGACATTCAAAGACCAACCCAACAATATCCTAGTTCTGTAAACTGATTTAGACACCCAAATCATCTTAGAAACAGGGACTTGTATGTTAATAACACAAAATCTTAGTTTACTCAACTTGTAATCGTTTAAAGTTTTCTTCCTTTTCTTTTCCTTTTTATAAAAACTACATCACCATTATTGGACCCATTGACATATGAATGAATACGAATTAAACATCAACAAGACAGAATGCAACAACCTTTAGTCACATAGTAGCATTCAGAATCAAATAAACAAAATATTAACTACTATCGCATTAGGACCGAACAGCGAGGTAAAACAAATAAAGGCCATATTCATTCATACTACTATAAAAATTCAGAAGTCCTAAGTGAGTTGGACAAACCCCTTACCTGTCTAGTAGTGATCTCCGTGGTTTTTCTCCTCTTTCTTTCTCTCATGAATCCTCTCTTTTCTTCTCTATTTTATTTTTCTGTTTCGGTAAAATAGTGGGCAATCCTAATTTGTCACTACTTTAGCCTATTTATAAAAAAAAACTAGGTTATTTTATGTCTCCAAGTTATGAGGATTTTGTTTTATTATTTAATATTTATTATTATTTTATTACCTCCCAATTCATGCTACAAGGCCCAATTTCTCTAACTACTTCTAAATCATTTATTTTCCTACTTCATCTTATGTACTTCAAATTTCCGTCAACTAATTATTTAACATGCTAAAATAATTAGATAATCAGGCAAACACATCTAAACCATTAATTCCTAACAAAATAGACAAGGATTAACTAAATTCTAAATAAACGAATAATTCTAAAAGTCGGGGCGTTACATAACACACACAGACAATTATCACAAATTCCAAACATATGTGTCACATATCAAATATCAAATAATGTACACATATCCTAATGCAATCTAATGCCACAATCTTCATGCTATGTCCCCTAGACATATCTAATGCATGTGGTACCATCTTCTTTATTAGAGTATCTCACCTCTAATATCCTTCTTTATCGGATAAATATAATCCGATATCCTTCTTTATTGGAATATCCAATATCACATATATTCATGAATGCATGTATTTCATGAATTCACTCACAATCAATAGCATTAAGCTCTTCATTTACTAATGTGGAACACTATCCAACATTACTTCTTTATTAAGATAACACTATACCTTAATATCCTTCTTTATTAGAATAACAAAATCCTAATATCCTTCTTTATTAAGTTGATTAACACCTTAATATACTTCTTCGACATTTAAACAAACATCATCAACACAATCAACAACAATTATATTCCACAAATATAATCAACAATTATCATCATAATACAATTAATCATGGTTATAAACACCTAATTGTATGTTCGAATACCCTAATCACATGTTACAAGTGTCTAATTACACTTACATCATCAACAAAAATTGTTGTCACAGAGGCCTTCGCTGAGCGAAGGCTTAGCGAGCCTCAGCGAACAACGCCAGGAAGTCACTGACTCACGGCGAGCATCGGCGAGCATCGGCGAGCATCAGCGAACTATTCGCTGAGCGAAGGCTCAGCGAGCCAAAGTGAACCACACCAGTGGATCACCTGCTCATGGCGAGCTGCAGCGAGCTGTTTGCCACACGTTCGCTGAGCGAAGGCCTAGCGAGCGCCTTCTGTCAGGACAGTTCAAAACCTGCGTTTTCTACACCAATTCACCCAAAAATCCCATTTTTCATGTTATAAATCCCAAAAGAGTTTGTATTCAAGCATAACAAACATGGATAAACACAAAAGGACAGTTCATTTCTCAGATCTACATCATAAACATCAAAAAAGTAAAGATTGAACACTTTTTCATCAAAACTCTCAAGAACACAAAGTTCTTGAGTTTAATATTTCATAAACTCGTTTTTTAACCATTAAATCCGTTCATTAATCATGTTAAAAGCATGTTAAGCATATTAAGAACCTTAGGAACGATTTCATCAAGAAAATCCATTCTAAGCTAAAACGAAAATGAGGTGGAGGAAGTTCGGGTGAGGAGAAATCAACATTCTCCCCTTCCTCGAGTCACCCACGAATATGAAATCTACTCTCTTACCTGGATTCGAAGAAAAACTCGAAGATTAATCTTGAATCTCTCCCTTTCTCTTGCCCTAGCTCCTCAAGCTCTCTTCCTTCTCTCTATCTTCAAGAACCAAAAGAGAAATAATGAATTTCTCTCCCCCTCATGGCCATATGGGCGCCCCACACTCCCACACAAGGCCCATTAGGCCTCAAGCCCAATAACTTGACCCAACTCGCGTTAACTCTCACTAACTCGCGCGTTAACTAAAACTCTCGATAAATAACTTAAAGTTACTATCTTACTTAAAAATCACGTCACCAAATGATTAAACACTTACATAGTGAATAATAAATTTGGGTCGTTACATGAACTTTGAAGTTAGGTTTATTAGGAGACAAGTGAATTCGGTTGCTCACACTTTAGCTAGGGCGGCCAATTCTTGGACTAGTTTCCATAGATTTGAGATTATTCCTTCATGTATTGAACTTTTGATAATTAATGAAATGCAGTAAGTTTGTTTGGTTCAAAAAAAAAATCTAATTAGAAAAGGAAATAAATAAAAGAAAAATATTTGCCTACGGTATAAAAATAAATAAAATGAAAACATAAAATAAAAAATAGACAAGAATGTTTCTAATTAAAGGTGAAATTTCTAGTCACTATACTACATAAAAAATAAGTGATAAACTCATGTTTTAATAAAGGGTTGATGCAAAATTGGAGTTATTTATTTATGAAATCTCATGTCTATGTATATGCATGGGGCGGGATTCGACTTCCGGTCATCCCACTTATCCGTCTTTAAGATGAAAATTATCCTTCATAAGAGATATTTACACTCTTTTTAGAATTTCTGTTAACAAATCTTTTTCACCTTTTAAAATAACAAATCTTCCTTAAATAAAAAATAATAACAAATCATGTTTTTTTCTTGGACTTTTAGACCTGATGGCGATCCCAAAATGCTATCAAGACAATTATGAATAGAGCTAATGTGAATATATGTTTATGGGTTATAATTCTGACGCTGACATTCGATACGGCGCCATCGATATCGGACTAGTGTACTAGGTCGATAGAAAACTCTACCTCTCGCTTTGGAGGCACGTCAGATATGTCATCCGGAAACACATCTGGGAATTCACAAACGATCGGTAACTCTTCTATCTTAACTCCTCCTTCGAGTTTCAATGATGCAAACATCATGAACATCTCGGCATGTTCTTTCAACGCTTCCGATACTTCCTTTCCACTCATCAAGTGCAAGTTCTCCTCCGGCTTCGGAAAAACAACGGCCTTCTCACGACAGTTGATATGAATCCGGTTGAAGATTAACCAATTCATACCAAAAATTACATCCATACCACTAAGTGAATACATACTAAATCCATACCAAAGTGCTTATCAAAAATGGTTACGGGGCAGTTACGACATACTTGTCGGGTAATCACTGAACCATTAGCAGGAGTTTCTATTTCCATCCTACCCATCATATCCGTTAAGGGAATACTAAGACGCTTCGCACAATCCAAAGAAATAAAAGAATGCGTCGCTCCCGTATCTATAATCGCAATTAAAGGAGTGTCATAGATGAAACACGTACCTCTAATGAGATTGTCCTCAAGGCTAGCATCCTCTCCACTCAAAGCAAACACCTTTCCCATCACCTTCTTGGGCTTCTTGCAGATTATACTCTTGTGGCCCTCCTCACCACAGTTGAAACAAAACACTCTTGTCCTACACACTTCAGTTTTGTGGCCTAACTTCCCACAATTCAAACACTTGTCCAATTTCTTCGGGCAATCATACGACATATGACCCCGTTCTCCACATTTGTAACAACTTCCATTCACCGGCTTCTTACCACCACTTGTATTACCCCTACCGCGGTTATCATAAGGTTTTCCGCGCTCTTGCCCTTTCCCTTTTCGGTCGTTCACAGCTTTGTAGTAGTTCACCTTAGCTCTACCATCTTCATCACAGATCCTACTCTTGTTCACAAGGGTCGCAAAATCCCTTATCTGTGAAAATCCAATCATATGCTTAATGTCTGGACGTAGACCACTTTCAAACTTCACACACTTGTCGTTCTCCGCTTCCAAAGTGTTGTAATGCGGGCTAAACGCACACAAAGTCTCAAACTTGACGGCATAGTCAGCTACCGTCATATTTCCCTGTTTCAACTCTATGAATTCCACTTCTTTCTTGTTCTTCACATCCACAGGAAAATACTTAACCAAAAATTCTCTTTTAAACATTGCCCATGGTATAGCCATACCACCGGGTCCTAGCCTCAACTTGGCATTCTTCCACCACACATTCGCTTCCTCACGCAACACATATGTCCCAAGGGTTGTCTTCCCTTCCTCGGAACAATCCATTGCTTCGAAAATTATCTCAAGCTCCTCTAGCCACTTATGAGCTCCATCCGGGTTGTAACCTCCGGTAAATGTTGGCGGTTTCTGCTTCATGAACCGTTCCAACCTCATCTCTACCTCTCTTCCAGGTTGATGATCTCTAACCACTATGTTGGTGAGTGCGGCCAAAGCCTCCGCAATCTGAGCATTCGTTCTTGCAGCAGCCATGATTCCTGAACGAATCACAACTAGACGTTAGAAAGTACTAACAGTGTTCCCTACACATGCTCATACGGGGAAAAGAAAGTCCTAATTGGTTCACACGAACCGACCTGCTCTGATACCACTATTGTAACACCCTAACCCATACTACCCTTAAAAACGTAATTTTAAAAACTTTTTAACAAGTGTAAGGGCAGAGTGCCACGCGGTAATTAAAACACAAGCATACACACAGAGCGTCATGAAGTTTAACATGAAAAGCAACAGCGGATTCAAACATACCAAGCATGCATATATATACATATATATATACATAAGCCATATTCATCCCTAAGGATGTCACTTATACAAGAACTAGCATATCAAAAGGTAACACCGATATACGATGAAATCCAAGCGTAATCCCCGACTCGATGTTACATTACCAGAGCATTTACTATTTACAAACTCTAATCAAAAGCTAGTACTAAGAGGAGTAATCTATTCTAAGTCTCCTCACCAAAAGGTACTTCAACACCACGCTAAAACCGCAGTCTAAACGTCGGCACCGTCCTCAGCCTGAATATCTGAACCCCCAAAGGTCCAGCAAATAACACAAAGCAGAGAGTTAGAAAACATAACCGCATATCATACGAGTATAAGAAAGGTCTTACACTTTCGAACTACATCATACATATTCTAACTCACGTCAAAACATCGCACCAAACAGTTATCAATTAATAAAGTTTAGCACAGTTCAACCAGATAATGTCACATACCATTTATCAAATATATGCGCATTTACCCTAATGTATCTAATGTCAATCATTCTATGTCATGCCATCCCTAGACACGACTAATGCATGTGGTACCAATTGCCTTTTACCCCTCATGGATAAGTTAAACAGTTTTACATCTTGCCGGATTGTTCGGAACTTACCAAACCTTCATATCCCTCATGGATAAGTTAAACAGTTTTATATCCTGCTGGATAGCAGCTCTAGATCTTATGGATTCATCTAATCCGATCCTCGGCTTCCTTATGGACTCAAAAATCCATTTAAATCTATTGGAACCCTAGTTTCCAATTCAACATATATATATACATGAATGCATGTATGTTTACACATATCATCAATATGATATTTCTAGCTTGAAGCTACTCATTATGAATGCGGGAACACAATCCTAACACATTCACTTAACATTACAAATTAATGTCAAAACATCACATTGCTCACTTTAAGCTACAACTTATTGCATACACGTTTATCATTCATTTAACGATTAACAATAAGCATTAACAGCATTAACATGTATCAACAAACATGTAAGGATACTCTTAAACCATGTTACAAGTGCCTAATCACACTTACAAACAATAACAGAAGTTGCAGGTTCAGTACTGTTCGCTAAGCGAATCCATAGCGAACAGGTAGCGAACTTATTCGCTAAGCGAATCTCAGTTCGCTGTAGCGAACTACATCAGAGGATTACAGGTACATGGCGAACAGGTAGCGAGCTGGTGGCGAACAGGTTCGCTGTAGCGAACTCCTGGTCGCTAAGCGAACTACACCAGAAAGAAAATCTGTTCTTGAGTTATCTAAGGCGGTTTAACCTCAAATCAACTCAAAAATTCATCCAAACATGTTATAAATTCTTATAAACAGCCATTCCAAACATATATGGTATCAAGGAACATTAATCATCCCTTCCAAACATCCAAATACCTCAAATAATCAAAATCATGCCAATTTCTTGGGTTTTAAGTAACTTTCATAAACTTTTCAAATATGATTCAAACACATACATATTTTTCATGAAATCAATCTAGTGATTAACACATATAAAGTGATGATGAAGAACATCACACACACATACAAAAGCTTAATCAAAAGTCTAAAAGAAATTGAGTGGGAGAGTTCGGGAATGGAGACATAGACAATCTCCCCTCTCCTTGCCACTCAAGAATCATGAATTCTAATCTCTTACCTTAAGCAAAGATGATGATCCAAGCCTTCTCTTGCTCAAGCTTTCTCTCTTGATCAAACCCTAGCCCTTGTTCTATGGTTTTGCTCTTGCTCTTACTCACTCAAAGTTCAAAGAAAATGAATTGTGAAACTATTCATGTGTTTGACTTGTTACTTATACTACTTTCCATGGTTATGAACCAAGCCCAATTGGCTTAGGCCCATTGCCTCTCACGCCCATAAGCCCAACACAAGTGTTCTCGCGTCTAATAACTTACGTTCGGCTAAATAATTATTCGTCGCTCACTAAAATAATAAAAGCCAATTAATAAATAAAATACATTTATTAAAATATACGAATACGAAAAATGGGTCGTTACATAAAACACTACCCAGCCCCGTACGGGCTGCGGTCTTGACGGACCGCCCATATTAAAAAAAAATTGACATTTTTTTAAAGAATAATGTAAAATAGCTTACCAAAATAAAATTTAAAATTGGTTTACAAGACTATGAAGGAAGAAACACATGAGGTGGGTGATTAAAATAAATTGTGAAAAATGCAAATGGATATGAAACTTTAGAATAAGATTTTGAATGTGAAATAAGATATTTTGAAGTTTGACGAAGAAATATAAAATAGATATAATTTAGTGTAGGGATTTAGGTGTTAACCAATGAAACTATTATATTAAGCTAAAATCAAATTAAACTAAAAATCTAATTCAACTTTCATTTAAACAAATTCTAAAAATTAAACTACACCTTTCAATTGGAAAAAAAATTATTCTACTTACCTTTCATAAACAAAAAATCTACGCTAAAAAAAAATACTAATATTCTACACATATTTGATATATTAATCCATCAATATCTATATTTTTTAGAAGGAAAATGTTTAAACTTACTAAAGTTACCATTAACGAAAGGCTAGAATACGCGCGCTCCCTTTCCTGATCAATGAAACAAGGTAGTAGTCATACTTATTACACAACATTTGATTAGATTTTTTATTTATTTTTTGGTAGGCTTGATTAGATTTTTATTTTTAGGTTAAAATGTTGGCAAAATTACCATTCAAAAATACACATTTTAGACTAAAATTATGTGCATAGATTATTTTGTAGATACCTGAATATATCACTTTTTCTATAGGGACTAAAAAATTTGATAATTTTATAGAGACCCAAACATAAATATTACTCCCTCCGATCACTATTATAAGCAAATAAAAAAAATAAAAAATTTAGGTTCATTGAAAAACTGATGTATCTGACCTATATTATAGACCAAATACATCAACATTTAATGAACTAAAAAATGATTTTTTTTGCTTATAATAATAACTAGATGAAGTATTTTTTTTCTTATGACATTAAATTATATGCAGGGGACCGGAGTTCGAATCCCGGTTATCCCACTTATTCACCTTAAAGGTGAAATTTATATTACTATACTAATTAAAAAATAAGTGATAAACTCATGTTTTGATAGAGGGTTGATGCAAAAGTGGAGTTATTTATAAAATCTCATGTCTATATATATATATATATATATATATATATATATGTAGGGGGCGTGGTTCGAATCTCGGTCATCCCACTTATCCGTCTTAAAGATGAAATTATCCTTCGTAAGAGATGTTTACACTCTTTTTAGAATTTCCATTAACAAATTTTTTTCTCTTTTTAAAAATAACAAATCTTCCTTAAAAAAAAAACAACAAATCCTTTATTCAAAAAAAAAAAAAACTACACATATAAATAACAACTCTTCCTTAAAAAAAATAAACAAATCTTTTTAAATAAAAATAAAATCTTTGGATATAATTAGGAAAAAATTTAATTGATATGTACCGACGGTGTAAAATAATTTTACACCGTCAACCAATACCAACTATATTTTCCGTCACATCACCCCACTTTCAAAATAATAGTTATTTATTGGACGATTGTGCAAAACTATTTTATACCGTCAGTACATATCAATTAAACTCTTAAAACCTCGCCAGGTACATTCAAGCAACAACAATATAATAAGTAAGTAGCCCTAACTCCTATTATTTTTTCTCATTCACTTTGATAGCTCTTTTTTTTTTCTTTTGGTACATTAAAACAATCACTAGATTCGTGAGATTTCACTTCTCAAGTCCATTGGGAACAAAAAGATCTTTTCCGGATATAAATAGCAGCAAACAGAGGGTTATTATACCTAGCACAAAGTGGGAACAAATGAAGGTGACAAACCATCAGCTATATGTCATGGTTTCTTCTTTTTTGTCTTATTCAGGCTATTTCATTAATACCAATGTCATGTTTTGCAGCTTAATCAATTTAATTTGGGGAAGAGCTAAGCTATGTCTCAGTGCTAATACTTTTGAAATTTAACATTTTGGGCTAAACTATTTTATACTCCCTCCGGTCATATATATATATATAAGGAACACTTTGGAAATAACACCTAACATTTATAAGTTTTAATAAAAAAAATAAGCCTCCTTGATATGTGTGTTTTTTTCAATGTGTTCCTTATATATAGGGTCGGAGGGAGTATAATGTTATTGAACATTTGCAATTCCTTGATTTGATCTTTTTTTTTTGTTTGAATGGCAATTTCTGTGCCATATGATACACTTGTAAATGCAACTAATCTAATCTTGATATCTCCTATTATTTCATATTATAATGCAACTGATAAACATTATACTTGCTCTCTCTGTACTCATGCAATAAAATTCAAGGATTGAACCTAACCGGGATATCATGGAACCTCGCATTATAATCTACAAATTTGAAGATAATGTAAGTCCTTTTATGTTTGAAGTTCTAGCAGTATGGTGTGTTCACTGTATTGTCATGAAATGATTTACTTTCTTTCAGTGATTTCAGTTCCAACTGCATAATGAGTGAAATAATGACGGTTTACCTCCCAATGCAACCTGAAATTCTGGTACACAGTAGACAAGTGTTGTCCACGATGTTCAGACACTTGTCGTAACACTTGTCTTAACAGAGAGAACAATAAATCAGAGCATTAAAAACAGATACTGAAAAGCATAAATAACACACATAATTGTTAACCCATTCAGCCTAACAGCCTAATCTGGGGGATACCAATCCAGGAGGAAATTCACTATCAGCAGTATTAATTCAGAGTTAAACTCCCCCGTTTACAACTCCTCACTTAATCCCTACCCAATGACACTTCTACCTAGGAACTCCTAGATATGAGACCCCGTCTCACTCCCCTCAACCTTACAACCAGTAAGGATTTCAATAACAACATAATGGAGACACTCTCCTTGACAAAGATGAAGACACACTTCAATGACATTAACACCTAGCCAACGACTAAGTTCACAATTTGGAGTTGCTTAAAAGCTTCCTCCAAGTACAATTCTCAACTCATTACCTACAGGTTTCTGAGTGAGGACATAGTGACCATCTCACAACCCGAGTGGTTCACTTTATGATACACCGGAAAATGTACTATATATTTAGTTAATTTAGCTTATGTTTTTACTATTTATTTCTACATTTTCATCGTATTACTTTGGTATTTTTATGTTTTTCAGTTACTTACACTGGAACATGCTAAAAAGGACACATTGATAAAAACAAAGAGAAATATAGCAAAAATGGATTAAAAAAGGACAAAAAGGACCACACAAGTGCAGCCCATATGGACCACACCTGCGTGACCCATCACAAACACCATTCATGCTGCTCGCCACAACTACAACATGTGAACCAATTTAAGTTAATGCAATAACAAGCTTCAGCACAACAATATACATGAAATTTCAACTAGCACAACAACACAAGTGTGCTGACCGCCAAACACATCCATGTGGCACCCGCCACAAGCTTCTTCAGCATGCATGAATTTCAATTGCCACAAGTCCCACATCGCCTATTTCAATTTTGTCTTGGTCTCCTAGCTACTAGTATAAATATGTGTCTTTTTTTACATTTTTACACACACCAACTTGTAACAGTTGAGGAAGAGAATTGAGACTAAATTTAATTCCTGGTTTCTTCTCTTAGTTTAATATTTTTATTTCCTGCTGTTGCGCTGTCGGTGTCAGTACTCAAGATTTCTTTTATTAATTCAGGTTCTTTATTTTATTTTATTTTCTTTATTTTTATGCTTATTTTATTTATTTTATTTTTCTGTTTTTATTTAATGTCTTTATTTTTATTTATTTATTTATTTTATGTCTTTAGTTTTAGTTATGTCTAGCTAAATTTAGCGTTGCTAGGATGTGTAGTAAGTAGCTAATAGGGGTTCGGTAGTTAATTCGTGCTTAATAGTTTTCAACCACCAGTTTTAAATAAATACGTTTTCAAATAATTCGTCACGAGAGTGAGGATTGTTTTAAAGGCAATAAACCAACATTGACGAGAGTTGAGGTTTAGGGCCAGATAGTTAAAACTGACCGTTAGTTCAAAAGTCCGCGAGAGCTATTTAGGATTAATGAGTTTTATATTGATTTTCAAAAGTACTTATATAGGTAAGTGAGCGCGTGAGAGCTGAGCATTTATTTTATCTAAGTATAACGCTAGTCAAGATTTGCGAGAGCTGAGATTAGTGTTTTTAAATCAAATATAATTCTTGAAACTGGCGACTGTTTTATTTTCTTAAGCAGTTTTTAATTAAACGTTGACTATAATTCGTCACGAGAGTGAGAATTAATTAAAGTAAAAATCAATAGAGCGAGAGCGTGAGATTTCTACTAGATAGTAAAAACTGAACATTAACTCTAATTCGCAACGAGAGTTGGGATTAGAGTTAATTAAATTATATTGCTTTTCAAAGAGTATTTTATTAGCGGGTGTGAGGACGAGAGTTAAGCACCACCTTTATAATTTATAATACTAGTCAAGATTTGCGAGAGCTGAGATTGGTATTTTTAAATCAATATAGTTTCGAAAATTTAACAAGTTTGTCTAGCACAAATTAATCATTGAACCCTCTGAAGCAACAATAGCACGTCCTAGCAATATTTTATTTACATATTAAAAATCTAAAAAATATTTATTTCTCTTATTTTAATTATTCAATTAATCATAACCCTTTAAATCATTAGCCTTAGATTTACAAAGCAACACTAGATAACGGTAGGTCGATTATTGGTCCTTTGGGTTCGATATCTTTTAAAACTACGCGACACAACTGTATACTTGCAGTCACGTTGTCACACGATCAAGTTTTTGGCGCCGTTGCCGGGGACCAATTTAGTCGATATCGTAAACTCCAGTGTTACACCGTAGAGACTAAGGCAATTTTATTTTATTTTTATTTTATCCCGATTAGTTCGTTTGTTGCATGCCAAGCACTCGCTCTAGAGGCGAAAGATTGGTGCAACTAGTTAGCGAACCCGAACGTCTTTTAAGACGTAGAAATTTAGAAAATCAATTAGAGATTCCTCTTCCCGATTTAGTTATGGCTGAAGCCCCACAAGAACGACCACTAAGGTCCTACGCTATTCCTTCGCAAGAAGAACCACACAATAGCATCGCTGCCCCCGCTATTGAAGCAAATAACTTTGAGCTTAAACCTTCATTGTTGTCAGCCGTACAACAAAACCAATTCTCCGGAAACCCCACGGACGACCCCAATTTACATTTGTCCATATTCTTGCAATACGCAGATACCGTGAAGGCAAATGGTGTCAGTCCCGAAGCTATAAGACTTTGTTTATTCCCTTTCTCGTTAAGAGATAGAGCTAGAGCTTGGCTCCAGTCCCTACCATCTAACTCAGTCACCTCATGGGATGAGTTAAAGAAAGTCTTTTTAGCCAGATATTTCCCACCCAGCAAAACCGCTATGTTAAGAGCGCAAATTAATGGATTTAAACAAAAAGACAACGAGTCTCTTTTCGAAGCATGGGAAAGATACAAAGACATGATTAGGCTATGCCCATATCATGGACTCGAAAATTGGCTAATTATCCACACCTTTTACAATGGTCTCTTGTATAATACAAGAATGACAATAGACGCCGCAGCTGGTGGCACACTTATGGATAAACCATACAACCAAGCCTATCAGCTTATCGAGAGCATGGCTCAGAACCATTATCAGTGGGGAAATGAGAGAACATCCGTAGAGAAACCTCAAATGAAAGGCGGTATGTACGAAGTAAACGAGCTTGACCTTGTTAAAGCCAAACTTGAAGCTCTAACTCAAAAGATGGAGAGTATGACCACAACACCTGCAGCCACCGTGGCTGCAACAATTTCAAACTGCGAACTGTGTGGAATTCAAGGGCACACTATCGCTGAATGTCAACTCTTGACGGAAGTCCCCCCAGACCAAGTGAACTATACTCAAGGAAACCCTTACAACCAAGGTCCGAGAAACCATCCATACCTTTCGTACAAAAGTAACAACGCTCTATATGCTCCCGCCCAAGCACCTGCTCAAGCACCA
Organism: Trifolium pratense; assembly: GCF_020283565.1. Classification (NCBI taxonomy): domain Eukaryota; kingdom Viridiplantae; phylum Streptophyta; class Magnoliopsida; order Fabales; family Fabaceae; genus Trifolium; species Trifolium pratense. Next base: position 57,097,370 of record NC_060062.1, on the reverse strand, counting down.
CCAGGTTTCCAAAATACTACATACCCTGCTCCTAGGAAGTCCAACCTTGAACTATTAATGGAAAACTTCATAACTACCCAAGCTCAAACCAACCTTCAAACTAGTGAGCAAATTAAGCAAATAACAAGCAAGTTAGATGTCTTAACCACTCACAATAAGATGTTAGAGACACAAATCGCACTAGTGGCACAACAACAAGCATCTACCTCTGCTCCTGCATGCATATTTCCTGGCCAGCCTCAGCCAAACCCTAGGGGACATGTGAATGCTGTTATATTACGAAGTGGGACACAATATGATGGACCAGCTGATCCTAGAACTAAAAATCCTGCGATGCAACCCAATTCCGATAAGACAACCGAGAAGGAGAGTGAACCAAAAGAAAAGGAGGATAATGGAGAGGAAACCAAAGAGAAAGAGAAACCTTACGTTCCTCCCCCACCATATAAACCACCCATCCCATATCCTCAAAGATTAGTACAATCCAAAAATGTAGGGCAATTTAAGAAATTTGTAGAGCTTCTACAAAAACTAAACATCACAATACCTTTTATGGAAGCTATCACACAAATGCCCTCATATGCTAAGTTCCTTAAAGATATCTTGACTAATAAGAAAAAGATCAAGGATGATGAGACCGTCATGCTCACTGCCGAGTGTAGCGCCATATTACAAAACGAAATGCCCCCTAAGTTAAAAGACCTAGGAAGTTTCTCCATACCCTGTGTCATTGGAAAGTACGTAATAGATAGAGCCCTATGTGATCTAGGAGCCAGTATCAGTTTAATGCCCGTAGCCTTATGTGAAAAACTTAAGTTAGGAGAATTGAGACCAGCTAAAATGTCAATACAATTCGCTGACCGTTCTGTCAAATACCCCTTAGGTATACTAGAAAACGTGCCAGTACATATAGGTCAATTCTTTATCCCAACTGATTTTATAGTCATGGACATTAGGGAAGATTCCAATGCACCCATAATCTTAGGAAGGCCATTCTTAGCAACCGCCGGTGCCATAATAGATGTGAAAAAAGGAAAGCTCGCCTTTGAAGTAGGTGAAGAAAAAGTTGAATTTATCTTAACACAATTCATGAACACATCGGCCATTGAAGATAGTTGCTATATGTTAGACGTCGTCAAAGAATGTAGAAAAGAGATGGAGAAAGATAAAACCAAAAATTCTGAAATTCTAAAAACTCCCATCCCTCCGACTCATAAAAATGGTAATGACGACCTAGCTAAATGTTTAAAGAAAAGCTCTTGCTATAGACTCGACATAGCTGAAACAAATGTCGATAACACATGTAACACCCTAACCCATACTACCCTTAAAAACGTAATTTTAAAAACTTTTCAACAAGTGTAAAGGCAGAGTGCCACGCGGTAATTAAAACACAAGCATACACACAGAGCGTCATGAAGTTTAACATGAAAAGCAACAGCGGATTCAATCAAACCAAGCATGCATATATATACATATATATATACATAAGTCATATTCATCCCTAAGGATGTCACTTATACAAGAACTAGCATATCAAAAAGGTAACACCGATATACGATGGAAGCCAAGCGTAATCCCCGACTCGATGTTACATTACCAGAGCATTTACTATTTATAAACTCTAACCAAAATCTAGTACTAAAAGGAGGAATCTATGCTAAGTCTCTTCACCAAAAGATACTTCAACACCAAGCTAAAACAGCAGTCTAATCGTCGGCACAGTCCTCAGCCTGAATATCTGAACCCCCAAAGGTCCAGCAATTAACACAAAGCAGAGAGTTAGAAAAACATAATCGCATATCATACGAGTATAAGAAAGGCCTTACACTTTCGAACTATCATACATATTCTAACTCACGCCATACAATTACCGTATTAAATACATAGAAATTTACCTAGTATGCTACTTACAGCAAACACGTCAAAACCAGTCAAGTAATGTCACATAACAATTACCAAGTAAATGTGCATATACCCTGATGCAATCTAATGCCAATTAATTCACTGTCATGCCATCCCTAGACATGACTAAATGCATGTGGTACCAAGGCGTCTCACCAACGGTGGACCAAGAACAGTTTTATATCTTGCTGGATATGTCGGAACTTACCGAACCATCTTATCTCCCTTGGATAAGCCAACACAGTTTTATATCCTGTTGGATAGCAGCTCTGGACTCATGGATTCATCTAATCCGATCCTCGGCTTCATTATGGACACATAATCCATTTTCGTTATTGGAACCCAAGTTTCCAATGTTCACATACAATCATGAATGCATGTATGTATGCACATATCAACCATATGATATTCTTTAGCTCGAAGCTACTCTTTTATGAATGCGGGAACACAATCCTAACACATTCACTTAACATTACAAATTAATGCCAAAACATCACATTGCTCACTTTAAGCTACAACTTATTGCATACACGTTTATCAATCATATAACGATTAACAATAAGCATTAACAGTATCAACATGTATCAACAATCATGTAAGGATACCCTTAAACCATGTTACAAGTGCCTAATTACACTTACAACCATTAACAAAAGTTGCAGGTTCAGTACTGTTCGCTAAGCGAAGCAGTAGCGAACAGGTAGCGAACTATTCGCTAAGCGAAGCTCAGTTCGCTGTAGCGAACTACGTCAGAGGATTACAGGTGCATGGCGAACAGGTAGCGAGCTTGTGGCGAGCAGGTTCGCGTAGCGAATCTCCTGGTCGCTTAGCGAACTACACCCGAAAGAAAATATCTGTTCTTGAGTTTTCTAAGGCGGTTTAACATTGAATCAGCTCAAAAATTCATTCAAACATGTTATAAATTCTTATAAACAGCAATTTCAAACATATATGGTATCAAGGAACATTAATCATCCCTTACAAACCTCCAAATACCTCACAAAATCATGATCATGCCCTTTTCTTGGATTTTAAGCAACTTTCATAAACTTTTCAAACATGATTCAAACACATACATATTTTTCATGAAATCAAGCTAGTGATTAACACATACAAAGTGATGATGAAGAACATCACACTCACATACAAAAGCTTAATCAAAAGTCTAAAAAGAAATTGAGTGGGAGAGTTCGGGAATGGAGACATAGACAATCTCCCCTCTCCTTGCCACTCAAGAATCATGAATTCTAATCTCTTACCTTAGCAAAGATGATGATCCAAGCCTTTCCTCTTCTCTCTTGCTCGTGATCTCCTAGCCAAAACCCTAGCTTAGCTTGTTCTTGCTCTTGCTCACTCAAAGAAATTAAGTTATGATACTATTCATGGTTTTGACTTGCTACTTATACTACTTTCTATTGTCATGAACCAAGCCCAATTGGCTTAGGCCCAAATGGCCTCTCACGCCCATTAAGCCCAAAACAAAGGTTCTCGCGTCTAATAACTTATGTTCGCGCTATCTAATTATTCGTCGCTCACTAAAATAATAAAAGCCAATTAATAAATAAAATAACATTTAATAAAATATACGAATATGAAAAATGGGTCGTTACAATCCTACCCCCCCTTAAAAGAATTTCGCCCTCGAAATTACCTATAAACAGATCGGGATAAGAATCTCTCATCTTACTTTCCAGCTCCCACGTTGCATGTAACACCCAAACCCATTATTTATATATTTCTACCTTTAGTAAAATCTTTTTCAAAATACGCAACGGAAAATCACATTTAATTTATTGAATATCGGTTCGAGTATTACACTCCTCTATCAAAATAATACTAATGTAATTAATTAGTAAAAACAGTGTTTATACAATTCTTTGAATCAAATAATGTATTTATTGATTATACAAAACAACCTAGATAAGGAGACTCTATATACATATAAAACCCCTTTTCCCGTGTCACAATCAGAGCGGAGCTTCGTCGACGACTCGACATCGAATACCACAAAACCTGTAAATCTGGACCCCCAACGGTCCAGCACATAACACATAAAAGAGAGTTAGGAAACATACTCAAAATATAAGTGTAAGTAAATGGTACTTAAACACTTCTTCATAAAAACATGCATAATCATACATTATACATATACCTCACCATCATTCATGCATATTCATATATCATGCATATACTTCATTTATCACATAATCAATCACCCACAAAATACACCAAATATATAGTTTCACGTCGTCTCGGACAATACCAAAACATCAACAAATACACATAACTCAATTACAAATAGGAATACACATAAAGTTCCTAATGTAATCTAACACCACAAATACACGGTTCAGATTATGGTCATGACGGACCCTGCGTTGTTCATTTTATAGTCATGACGGACTTTACTCCTCACATACGGATTAACAATCAACATTTACCAAGTACGTGTCAAACATTATTTATCATAAAATGCACACATAATCCCTAATGCAATCTAATGCTTCACATTCATGCTATGTCCTCTAGACACCTCTAATGCATGTGGTACCATCTTCTTTATCAGAGTATCTCACCTCTAATATCCTTCTTTATCGGATAAATATAATCCGATATCCTTCTTTATTGGAATATCCAATATCACATATATTCATGAATGCATGTATATGTTTTTCATGAATTCACTCACAATCATTTTAATTAGCATTAAGCTCTTCATTTACTAATGTGGAACACTATCCAACATTACTTCTTTATTAAGATAACACTATACCTTAATATCCTTCTTTATCGAATAACATAATTCGATATACTTCTTTATTAGAATAACATACTCTAATATCCTTCTTTATTAAGTTGATTAACACCTTAATATACTTCTTTGATATTTAAACAAACATCATCAACAATCAACAACAATTATAATTCACAAATATAATCAACAATTCATCAACACATCATTCTTCATCAACAAGCATCAACAAGCATCAACAAGCATCAACAATCATCAACAATCATGTAAGAATAAGCCACTGATTGAAAATACATGCAAAGGAAGACAGCAGATGAAAAATTGGTGAAAACTGCAGTATTTCCGCCTGGGGCGGAAATTTTTACGTTTGAGGCGGAAGTTTACGCCTGAGGCGGAAATTTTTACGCCTGAGGCGGAAAAATATCTGAAAGGCTGGCTGCTCACTATTTTTCCGTTTCAGGCGGAAATTATTGTGCCTGAGGCGGAAAAACATGCGTTTTCTACACAAAAACGCCCAAAAATCCCATTTTTCATGTTATAAATCCCAAAAGAGTTTGTATTCAAGTGCTACAAACATATCTAAACACAAAAGGACGGTTCATTTCACCGATCTACCATTTTTACTACGAAAAAGTAGAGATTTAACACTTTTACTCAAAACTCTCAAGAACACAAAGTTCTTGAGTTTAATCTTTCATAAACTCGTTTTTTAATCATTAAATCCGTTCATTAATCATGTTAAAAGCATGTTAAACATATTAAGAACCTTAGGAACGATTTCCATCAAGAAAATCCGTTCTAAGCTAAAACGAAAATGGGGTGGAGGAAGTTCGGGTGAGGAGAAATCGACATTCTCCCCTTCCTCGAGTCACCCACGAATATGAAATCTACTCTCTTACCTGGATTCGAAGAAAACACGACGAAGATCTCGAATCTCTAGCTCTCCCCTTGCTCTAGCTCCCAAGCTCTCCTCTTCTCCTCTCTCAAGAACATAAGAACATGAGAAAAATGAATTTCTCTTCTCCCTCTCATGGCCATATGGCGCCACACACACACACAAGGCCCATTGGGCCTCAAGCCCAATTGGCTTGGCCCAATAACACGATAACTCTCACTATTCGCTTAATAACTAAAGTACTCGATAAATAACTCTAGTTATTAACTTAATTAAAATGCCACGTTAAATAAAATATTTTAACACATTAAAATTAATAATTTGAAAATTGGGTCGTTACATTGCATTCTCACCAGCCGGTCCTCCCCACACGACTTTCACGGATGCAATCTCTTTGTTTCTCAACCTCTTCACTTCTCTTCCTTCTATCCTCAAGGGTACAGTCTCAATGGTCAAGTCATCCCTCACTTGAACATCGTCCGATTCAATCACGTGTGTCGGATCAGACACATACTTGCGCAACTGTGATACATGGAAAACATCGTGCAAATTCGCCAATGATGGCGGTAATGCAATCCTATACGCCACTTTCCCAACTCGCTTCAAAATCTCAAACGGCCCAATAAACCTCGATGTTAACTTTCGCGACTTCAACGCACGTCCTACTCCAGTAGTCGATGTAACTCGTAGGAATACATGATCCCCCTCTTGGAATTCAATGTCCTTCCTCCTCTTATCATGATAACTCTTCTGTCGACTCTGAGACGCTTTCATCTTCTCACGAATCATCCGAATCTTCTCGGTTGTTTCTTGTACAATCTCTGGTCCAAGAATTGCACCTTCTCCAGTTTCATACCAACACAGAGGTGTCCTACACCTTCTCCCATACAAAGCCTCAAACGGTGCCATTCCGATACTAGAATGGTAACTGTTGTTGTATGTAAACTCTACCAACGGCAAACAAGAATCCCAATTCACGTTTTGCTCCAAAACACAAGCCCTCAACAAATCCTCTAAGGATTGTATCGTCCTCTCCGACTGACCATCTGTCTGAGGATGATAAGCTGAACTCAACCTCAACTTCGTTCCTAAAGCTTCTTGCAAGCTTTCCCAAAATCTGGAAGTAAATCTCGGATCTCTATCCGAAATAATACTTGTTGGAATACCATGTAGCTTCACAATCTGCTCCACATAAATCTCGGCCAACTTAGGCACCAAAGTACCTTTCCTGATAGCAATGAAGTGAGCACACTTCGTCAGACGATCTACCACTACCCAAATCACCTCGTTACCTTTCTTGGTCTTCGGTAAACCTCCCACAAAATCCATTGCAATGCTATCCCATTTCCATTCTGGTATAAACATTGGTTGCAACAAACCAAACGGCTTCTGATGCTCAATCTTCGATTTCTGACAAGTTAAGCAGGAATAAACAAATTCAGAAATTTGCCTCTTCATTCCCGGCCACCAAAATAACTTCCTCAAATCCTGATACATCTTGGTTACTCCAGGGTGAATACTCAAACCACTTCTGTGACCTTCTTCCATGATCATTCTTTTCAATTCGGGTACATCCGGTACACAAACTCTTCCGTGAAATCTCATGACTCCACTTTCGTCAATCTTGATATTGGTCTCCTTGCCTTCATTGATGAGTACCCTCTTCTCCATCAATTTCTTATCCGATTTCTGACGTTCTTTGATGTCCTCGAGAAAAGGATTCGTCAATCTTAACATTCCAAGCTTCACACTTGAAGAAGTAACCTCACACACAAGACTCAAGTCTCGGAATTCTTCAATCAACTCTAACTCTTTCACCATCAACGATGACATATGCAAAGTTTTCCTACTTAATGCATCGGCCACCACATTGGCTTTTCCGGGGTGATAACTCAATCCAAAATCGTAGTCCTTTAAGAATTCGAGCCATCTTCGTTGCCTCATATTCAACTCCTTCTGGTCGAATAAGTATCTCAGACTTTTGTGATCACTAAACACTTCAAACCTTGATCCATACAAGTAGTGTCTCCACACTTTCAAAGCAAACACCACTGCGGCTAACTCCAAGTCATGCGTTGGATAGTTTCTCTCATGAACCTTCAGTTGCCTTGAAGCATATGCTACCACATTACCCCCTTGCATAAGCACTCCGCCAAGTCCTAACTTCGAAGCATCGCAATACAGGACGAACGACTCTTTGGCATCGGGTAAAATCAACACGGGTGCAGTAGTCAATCTTCTCTTGAGCTCTTGGAAGCTCTTCTCACAATTACCATCCCAAACAAACGCTTGATCTTTCCTCGTCAACTTGGTTAACGGTAAAGCCAACTTCGAAAAACCTTCGATGAATCTTCTATAATAACCGGCTAAACCAAGGAAACTTCTAATCTCAGAAACAGATTCCGGCGTTCCCCACTGTGACACAGCGTCAACCTTCGCAGGATCTACCGCGATTCCTCCACTTGAAATTATATGCCCTAGGAAACTCACCTCTTTCATCCAAAATTCACACTTCGACAACTTGGCATACAACTTCTTCTCCTTCAAGACTTGCAAAACAATCCTCAAGTGCTCTTCCTCGGATTTCGAGTAAATCAAAATGTCGTCGATGAACACCACCACGAATCTATCCAAAAATGAATGGAAAATTCGGTTCATATATTCCATGAAAACTCCGGGTGCATTGGTCACACCAAACGGCATAACTGAATACTCGTAGTGCCCATACCTCGTCCTAAATGCAGTCTTAGGTATGTCTTCCGTCTTCACTCTAATCTGATGGTATCCGGATCTCAAATCGATCTTACTAAACACGCAAGCTCCAACTAGTTGATCCATCAAATCATCTATCCTCGGAAGTGGATATTTATTCTTGATCGTCACTTTGTTCAACTGACGATAGTCTATACATAATCTCATGCTCCCGTCTTTCTTCTTTACAAGCAATACCGGCGCTCCCCATGGCGAAACACTCGGCCGAACAAACCTCTTCTCAAGCAGCTCTTCAAGTTGCTTCTTCAACTCATTCAACTCAGACGCTGACATTTGATACGGCGCCATCGATATCAGACTAGTTCCAGGTACTAGGTCGATAGAAAACTCTACCTCTCGCTTTGGAGGCACGTCAGATATATCATCCGGAAACACATCTGGGAATTCACAAACGATCGGTAACTCTTCTACCTTAACTCCCCCTTCGAGTTTCAATGATGCAAACATCATGAACATCTCGGCATGTTCTTTCAACGATTCCGATACTTCCTTCCCGCTCATCAATTGCAAGTTCTCCTCCGGCTTCGGAAAAACAACGGCCTTCTCACGACAGTTGATATGAATTCGGTTGAAGATTAACCAATTCATACCAAAAATTACATCCATACCACTAAGTGGAATACACACTGTAACACCCAAACCCCTTAACGCGTATTTATTGAATATAAATAATAAGAATAATGCTTATTCCCACGAACGTGTTTTCCACGAGAACAACGAAACGCCTAACCCAACGCATAACCTCGTCTCTCTCTCTTGCTTATCCTTATTTTTGAATGTAGAAATTGGCACTCCACTCATATCCTCCTTTGTTTCCTTCCTACTCTTCTCTTCTTCATTAGACCAGTTTCATTTCTTGTATCAATATCATCAGTGTCATGAGAATATCATTTTTCTTACCAATTTAAGAGTTATTTTTTGTTGAAATTTTAAATTTAGGTTATGAGGATGTAATTTATTTGTTGACAGGAATTAGATATCAATTTTTGTTTGTTTATTCAAACTTTATCAAAATCAGATTGCAATGGTCAAGAAATAGAGTACACTAATCGATGGAATATTAAGAAGAATGGTTGGGGGCTTTAAGCAAATAGTTGTCGCTAATTTGCGATGGAATATGATTATGTTTGAAGGATATTAATTTATCAGCTATGATGTTCCTATTTAATTCATGATTCTATTAAAAGTGGTGATGTTTGAAAATCAAAAACTTTTAGCAGAGACGGTGGGTGAGGTGATATACATAAATAAATAAATAAATCACACCCGCAAAGAGAAAAGAGCCAATAGCCAATAGCCTCATGACATGTTTTCATTCGTGATTCTCGTTGAGATGTAATTCGTGATAAATAGCACTGCTGAAATAATAAAACACTTAAGAAAATTCAGGCGTCACATGTTATAATACAAAACCACGGCATAATTAAATCAATCATGCTAGCACAACGGAAATTAAAAATGATATTTATCATAATGTATATCATACAATGATCATAATTGTTCACACAATATCCCTAGGCTCTAGGCCATATCAACAAAGGATATTATGTTTACAACCCAAAAGATAGGATTAGCAAAGTTAAATATGCCATCACGGGCTTAGATACAAATCAAGCGAATAACCCATCACGGTATTACACCTAATCAGAGCAATTCTATACAACCCGTCAAAAGAGATATACAAATATATCTAAAGGAGTAGTCTAAGCTAAACTCCTCACCAAAAAGCGCACTACACGAGCACGAGCAACCTCTAACTTTGATCGGGATCCTCAACCTGAGAATCTGAACCCCCAACGGTCCAGCACATAACACAAAACATGAGAGTTAGATCACATAATCAAAATATAAGTGTAAGCAAAAGGTACTTAAACACTCCTTCAACAACAACAAGCATATTCATAATTTATAAACATGCATCACCATTAACTACTCAATTACAAGTTCTAAACATGTATAATCAAGTACCAAATAATCAATCTACAATTCATTACACTTAGCCAAATTATATGTCACATATCACTTATCAAGTAATGCACACACATATAACCTAATGCAACTCTAATGCTTCAACTTCATGAATGTCAATCCTAGACATTACTAATGCATGTGGTACCATCTTCTTTATTAGAGTATCTCACCTCTAATATCCTTCTTTATCGGATAAATATAATCCGATATACTTCTTTATTGGAATATCCAATATCCTATTTAATTCATGAATGCATGTATATGTGTTCATGAATTCACTCACAAATAATTAGCATAAGCTCTTCATTTATTATGTGGAACACTATCCAACATACTTCATCATTAAGATTTAACAAAACCTTAATATTCTTCATTTATACTTCATACATGATTAACAATCATTATAAGCATCAACAAGCATCAACAAGCATCAACAATTATCAACAATCATCAACAATCATGTAAGAATAAGACACTGATTCGAAACTACATGCAAAGGAAGATCGCAGATGAAAAACTGGTGTAATCTGCAGTATTTCCGCCTGGGGCGGAAATTTTTACGTTTGAGGCGGAAGTTTACGCCTGAGGCGCAAAAGTTTACGATTGAGGCGCAGAAAAATCTGAAAGGTTGGCTGCTCACTGCTCTTCCGTTTCAGGCGGAAATTATTGCGCCTGAGGCGGAAAAACATGCGTTTTCTACACAAAAACGCCCAAAAATCCAATTTTTCATGTTATAAATCCCAAAAGAGTTTGTATTCAAGCAAAACAAACATATCTAAACACAAAAGGACGGTTCATTTCTCAGATCTACGCCATAAACATCGAAAAAGTAAAGATTGACACTTTTTCATCAAAACTCTCAAGAACACCAAGTTCTTGAGTTTAATCCATTAGAAAGCTCGTTTTAACCATTATTTCCGTTCATTAATCATGTTACAAGCATGTTAAACATATTAAGAACCTTAGGAACGATTTCCATCAAGAAAATCCATTCCAATCTAAAACGAAAATGGGGTGGAGGAAGTTCGGGTAAGGAGAAATCGACATTCTCCCCTTCCTCGAATCACCCACGACTATGGAACCTACTCTCATACCTGGATTCGAAGAAAACTCGAAGATTTGATCTTGATTCTCCTCACTTCCTTGCCCTAGCTCTTGAGCTCTCTTCTCTCTCCAACTTGTCAAGAACAAGAACAAATGAAATGTTCTCTCTTGACTTGGCCATATGGCCGCCCCACTCATGTTCACAAGGCCCATTGGGCCTCAAGCCCAATTGGCTTGGCCCAATAACACGATACTCTCACTATCGCTTAATAACTAAAGTACTCGATAAATAACTCTAGTTATTAACTTAATTAAAATTTCTACGTTAATAAAATACTTTAACACATAAAAATTATTAATTTGAAAATTGGGTCGTTACAACTCTACCCTCCTTAAAGAATTTTCGCCCTCGAAAATTACCTGGAAATAACTCTGGATACGAACTCATCATCTTGCTCTCCAATTCCCAAGTCGCATTCTCACCAGCGGGTCCTCCCCATACCACCTTCACCGAGGCGATATCCTTGTTTCTCAACCTCTTCACTTCTCTACCTTCGATCCTCAAAGGCACAACCTCGACCGTTAAGTCATCCCTCACTTGAACATCATCCGATTCAATCACATGTGACGGGTCTCTAACATATTTCCTCAATTGTGACACGTGAAACACATCGTGCAAATTCGCCAATGATGGCGGCAAAGCAATCCTATACGCCACTTTCCCCACTCTTTTCAAAATCTGATAAGGACCAATAAACTTCGACGTCAACTTCCTCGACTTCAAAGCACGTCCAATTCCGGTAGTCGATGTAACTCTTAAGAAAACATGATCACCTTCTTGAAATTCAATGTCTTTCCTCCTCTTGTCATGATAACTCTTTTGACGACTCTGAGACGCTTTCATCTTCCCTCTAATCATTCTAATCTTTTCCGTAGTCTCTTGCACAATCTCCGGACCAAGAATCATACTCTCTCCGGATTCAAACCAACAAAGCGGTGTTCTACACCTCCTTCCATACAAAGCCTCAAAAGGTGCCATTCCAATACTCGAATGAAAACTATTGTTGTACGTGAACTCGATCAACGGCAAACACGAATCCCAACTTACTCCTTGCTCCAAAACACAAGCTCTCAACAAATCTTCCAAAGATTGTATCGTCCTTTCCGATTGGCCATCCGTTTGAGGATGATAAGCCGAACTCAACCTCAACTTAGTCCCTAAAGCCTCTTGCAAACTTTCCCAAAATCTCGAAGTAAACCTCGGATCTCGATCCGAAACAATACTCGACGGAATACCATGTAACTTCACAATTTGCTCCATATAAATCTCGGCCAACTTAGGCACCAAGGTACCTTTCTTAATAGCAATAAAATGCGCACACTTCGTCAAACGATCTACCACTACCCAAATCACTTCATAACCTTTCGTAGTCTTGGGTAAACCTCCCACAAAATCCATCGCAATACTATCCCACTTCCATTCCGGGATAAACAAAGGTTGCAACAAACCAGACGGTTTTTGATGCTCAATCTTCGACTTCTGACACACTAGACAAGCATAAACAAACTCAGAAATTTGCCTCTTCATTCCTGGCCACCAAAATAACTTCTTCAAATCTTGATACATCTTGGTTACTCCCGGGTGAATACTCATTCCACTCCTATGACCTTCTTCCAAAATCATCTTCTTCATCTCGGGCACATCGGGCACGCACACTCTTCCATGAAATTTCACAACTCCATTCTCGTCAACTTTGAAATTAGCTTCTTTTCCTTCCTCAACTACTATTGCCAACTTCTCCATTAACTTCTTATCCGTCTTTTGACATTCTTTGATATTCTCCAGAAAAGGATTCGTCAACTTCAACATTCCCAATTTAACACTCTTAGGAGTCACTTCACATACTAGACTCAAGTCTCGAAATTCTTCAATCAACTCTAACTCTTTCACCATTAGTGATGACATGTGCAACGATTTCCTACTCAACGCATCGGCCACCACATTAGCTTTTCCGGGGTGATAACTCAAATCAAAGTCATAGTCCTTCAAAAATTCGAGCCATCTTCTTTGTCTCATATTCAACTCCTTCTGATCGAATAGATATTTCAAACTCTTGTGATCACTAAAGACTTCAAACTTCGATCCATACAAGTAATGCCTCCATACCTTCAATGAAAACACAACTGCGGCTAACTCAAGATCGTGTGTCGGATAGTTCCTCTCGTGAACCTTCAGTTGTCTCGACGCATACGCTACCACTTGACCTTTTTGCATAAGCACACCTCCTAATCCCATCTTCGAAGCATCACAATACACGACGAAAGATTCCTTAGCATCCGGTAAAATCAACACAGGCGCGGTAGTCAACCTCTTCTTAAGCTCTTGAAAACTTTCTTCACACTTCACATCCCAAACAAACGCTTGATCCTTCCGAGTCAACTGCGTCAAAGGCAAAGCAAACTTCGAAAATCCTTCAATGAACCTTCTATAATAACCGGCCAATCCAAGAAAACTTCTTATCTCAGAAACAGACTCCGGCGTTCCCCATTGCAATACGGCATCAACTTTCGCTGGGTCAACCGCTATTCCTCCACTTGAAATCACATGACCAAGAAAACTTACTTCTTTCAACCAAAATTCACACTTCGACAATTTGGCATACAACTTCTTCTCTTTCAAAATTTGCAAAACAATCCGCAAATGCTCCTTATGTTCCTCTTCGGACTTTGAGTAAACTAAAATATCATCGATGAATACCACTACAAACTTACCCAAGAATGAATGAAAAATCCTATTCATGTACTCCATAAAAACACCAGGTGCATTGGTCACACCAAAAGGCATCACCGAATATTCATAATGACCATACCTCGTCCTAAAAGCAGTCTTTGGTATATCCTCCGTTTTCACTCTAATCTGATGGTATCCGGATCTCAAATCAATCTTACTAAAAACGCAAGCTCCAACCAATTGATCCATTAAATCATCTATCCTCGGAAGTGGATACTTGTTCTTGATCGTCACTTTGTTCAACTGTCGGTAGTCAATACACAACCTCATACTCCCTTCTTTCTTCTTAACCAACAACACAGGTGCACCCCACGGCGATACACTAGGTCGAATAAACTTCTTCTCAAGTAGTTCTTCTAGTTGCTTCTTCAACTCATTCAACTCTGACGCTGACATTCTATACGGTGCCATAGATATCGGACTAGTACCAGGTACCAAATCGATCGTAAACTCTACTTCTCTCTTCGGCGGTACATCTGACACGTCTTCCGGAAATACATCGGGAAATTCACAAACAACCGGTAACTCTTCCACCTTAACTTCACCTTCCATCTTCAAGGATGCAAACAACGCATACACCTCTACAGGTTCCTTCAACGACTCTACTACTTCCTTCTTACTCATCAAATGCAAACTCTCCTCCGGTTTAGGAAATACAACGGTCTTCTCGCAGCAATTGATATGGACTCGATTAAATATCAACCAGTTCATACCAAAGATAACATCTATTCCACTAAGTTGGATACACACTAGGTCCATTCCAAAGTGTCTACCAAACACGGTTACGGGACAGTCACGACATACGAGACGGGTAGTTACAGAACCATTAGCAGGAGTTTCTATTTCCATACGACCAGACATTTCACACACAGGTATACTAAGACGCTTCATGCAATCAACGGATATAAAAGAATGTGTTGCTCCCGTATCAATAATCGCAATTAAAGGAGTGTTATAGATGAAACACGTACCTCTAATGAGATTATCTCCCTGATCCGCATCATCTCCACTCAAGGCAAACACCTTTCCCATAGTCTTCTTCGGCTTCTTGCACATAGGACTCTTGTGACCCTCTTCGCCACAATTGAAACAAGTCACTTTCACTTGACAAACATCCGACTTATGTCCTAGCCTCCCACAGTTGAAACACTTGTCCACCTTCTTTGGGCACTCATAAGACTTATGACCCAACTCACCACACTTGTAGCATTGTCCACCACCTCTCTTCTTTCCACCACTAGACTCAACAACCTTCTTCCCCTTGTCACCATAAGGCTTCCCACGGTCTTGACCTTTTCCTCTCTTGTCACTCATGGCCTTGTAGTAATTAGTCTTGGCCTTTCCATCATCATCACAAATACGGCACTTATCCACCAAAGTTGCAAAGTCTCGGATTTGAGAAAATCCGATAAGATGCTTGATGTCCGGGCGCAACCCACTTTCAAACTTGACACACTTAGCCTCCTCAGCGTCCACGGTGTTGTAGTGTGGACTAAACGCACAAAGTTCTTCAAACTTCACGGAATACTCCGCCACAGACATGTTCCCTTGCTTGAGCTCCATGAACTCCACCACTTTCTTGTTCCTAATATCAGCCGGAAAGTACTTCCTTAAGAACTCTCCCTTGAACATCTCCCAAGTGATTACCACACCACCAATTCCCATCCTCAGCTTAGCATTCTTCCACCACTTGTTAGCTTCCTCACGAAGTACATAAGTACCCAAGGTCAACTTACTCTCCTCGGTACACCTCATAGCCTCAAAGACAATCTCAACTTCCTCTACCCACTTGACAGCAGCATCTGGAGCATAGCCTCCAGTGAAAAGTGTCGGATTATGCCTCATGAATCTCTCTAACCTCATCTCATCTTCCCTCCCGGGTTGATGATCTCTAGCCACGATGTTGGTCAAAGTAGCTATCGCATCTGCCATCTGATTGTTAGCCCTTCCAGCCATGATCCTGAACAACCAACCAATCCAAGAACAGACTTAGAAAGGTAATATCAACAGTGTTATCTCTACACAAGTTGAATATATGGGCAACTAATCCTAATTGGTTCCACATGAACCGACCTTGCTCTGATACCACTATTGTAACACCCAAACCCCTTAACGCGTATTTATTGAATATAAATAAATAAAACACTTAAGAAAATTCAGGCGTCACATGTTATAATACAAAACCACGGCATAATTAAATCAATCATGCTAGCACAGCGGAAATTAAAAACGATATTTATCATAATGTATATCATACAATGATCATAATTGTTCACACAATATCCCTAGGCTCTAGGCCATATCAACAAAGGATATTATGTTTACAACCCAAAAGATAGGATTAGCAAAGTTAAATATGCCATCACGGGCTTAGATACAAATCAAGCGAATAACCCATCACGGTATTACACCTAATCAGAGCAATTCTATACAACCCGTCAAAAGAGATATACAAATATATCTAAAGGAGTAGTCTAAGCTAAACTCCTCACCAAAAAGCGCACTACACGAGCACGAGCAACCTCTAACTTTGATCGGGATCCTCAACCTGAGAATCTGAACCCCCAACGGTCCAGCACATAACACAAAACATGAGAGTTAGATCACATAATCAAAATATAAGTGTAAGCAAAAGGTACTTAAACACTCCTTCAACAACAACAAGCATATTCATAATTTATAAACATGCATCACCATTAACTACTCAATTACAAGTTCTAAACATGTATAATCAAGTACCAAATAATCAATCTACAATTCATTACACTTAGCCAAATTATATGTCACATATCACTTATCAAGTAATGCACACACATATAACCTAATGCAACTCTAATGCTTCAACTTCATGAATGTCAATCCTAGACATTACTAATGCATGTGGTACCATCTTCTTTATTAGAGTATCTCACCTCTAATATCCTTCTTTATCGGATAAATATAATCCGATATACTTCTTTATTGGAATATCCAATATCCTATTTAATTCATGAATGCATGTATATGTGTTCATGAATTCACTCACAAATAATTAGCATAAGCTCTTCATTTATTATGTGGAACACTATCCAACATACTTCATCATTAAGATTTAACAAAACCTTAATATTCTTCATTTATACTTCATACATGATTAACAATCATTATAAGCATCAACAAGCATCAACAATCATCAACAATCATGTAAGAATAAGACACTGATTCGAAACTACATGCAAAGGAAGATCGCAGATGAAAAACTGGTGCAATCTGCAGTATTTCCGCCTGGGGCGGAAATTTTTACGTTTGAGGCGGAAGTTTACGCCTGAGGCGCAAAAGTTTACGTTTGAGGCGCAGAAAAATCTGAAAGGTTGGCTGCTCACTGCTCTTCCGTTTCAGGCGGAAATTATTGCGCCTGAGGCGGAAAAACATGCGTTTTCTACACAAAAACGCCCAAAAATCCCATTTTTCATGTTATAAATCCCAAAAGAGTTTTTATTCAAGCAAAACAAACATATCTAAACACAAAAGGACGGTTCATTTCTCAGATCTACGCCATAAACATCGAAAAAGTAAAGATTGACACTTTTTCATCAAAACTCTCAAGAACACCAAGTTCTTGAGTTTAATCCAATAGAAAGCTCGTTTTAACCATTATTTCCGTTCATTAATCATGTTACAAGCATGTTAAACATATTAAGAACCTTAGGAACGATTTCCATCAAGAAAATCCATTCCAATCTAAAACGAAAATGGGGTGGAGGAAGTTCGGGTAAGGAGAAATCGACATTCTCCCCTTCCTCGAATCACCCACGACTATGGAACCTACTCTCATACCTGGATTCGAAGAAAACTCGAAGATTTGATCTTGATTCTCCTCACTTCCTTGCCCTAGCTCTTGAGCTCTCTTCTCTCTCCAACTTGTCAAGAACAAGAACAAATGAAATGTTCTCTCTTGACTTGGCCATATGGCCGCCCCACTCATGTTCACAAGGCCCATTGGGCCTCAAGCCCAATTGGCTTGGCCCAATAACACGATACTCTCACTATCGCTTAATAACTAAAGTACTCGATAAATAACTCTAGTTATTAACTTAATTAAAATTTCTACGTTAATAAAATACTTTAACACATAAAAATTATTAATTTGAAAATTGGGTCGTTACACACACTAAGTCCATTCCAAAGTGCCTATCAAAAATGGTTACGGGGCAATTACGACATACTTGTCGGGTAATCACTGAACCATTAGCAGGAGTTTCTATTTCCATCCTACCCGTCATATCCGTTAAAGGAATACTCAAATGCTTCACACAATCTAAAGAAATAAAAGAATGTGTCGCTCCCGTATCTATAATCGCAATTAAGGGAGTGTCATAGATGAAACACGTACCTCTAATGAGATTGTCCTCTTGGCTAGCATCCTCTCCACTCAAAGCAAACACGTTGCCCATCACCTTCTTGGGCTTCTTACAAGTCGGACTCTTGTGGCCTTCCTCACCACAGTTGAAACACACCACTTTTCCTCTACAAGCTTCGGTCTTGTGGCCCAGCCTTCCACAATTCTTACACCTATCCCCTCTCTTTGGGCAATCATAAGACATATGACCCCGTCCTCCACAGTTATAACAACTTCCATTCGCCGGCTTCTTACCACCACTTGTAGTACTTCCACCGCGGTTATCATAAGGTTTCCTGCGTTCTTGTCCTTTGCCTTTTCGGTCGTTCACGGCCTTGTAGTAGTTCGCCTTTGCCCTACCATCTTCATCACAGATCCTACTCTTGTTCACAAGGGTCGCAAAATCCCTTATCTGTGAAAATCCGATCATATGCTTGATGTCTGGACGTAGACCACTTTCAAACTTCACGCACTTGTCGTCCTCCGCTTCAAAAGTGTTGTAATGCGGACTAAATGCACACAACGTCTCAAACTTGACGGCATAATCAGCTACCGTCATATTCCCCTGTTTCAGTTCCATGAATTCCACCACTTTCTTGTTCTTCACATCAACAGGAAAATACTTAACCAAAAATTCTCTTTTAAACATTGTGTAACACCCTAACCCATACTACCCTTAAAAACGTAATTTTAAAAACTTTTCAACAAGTGTAAAGGCAGAGTGCCACGCGGTAATTAAAACACAAGCATACACACAGAGCGTCATGAAGTTTAACATGAAAAGCAACAGCGGATTCAATCACACCAAGCATGCATATATATACATATATATATACATAAGCCATATTCATCCCTAAGGATGTCACTTATACAAGAACTAGCATATCAAAAAGGTAACACCGATATACGATGAAATCCAAGCGTAACCCCCGACTCGATGTTACATTACCAGAGCATTTACTATTTACAAACTCTAGCCAAAAGCTAGCACTAAAAGGAGAAATCTATGCTAAGTCTCCTCACCAAAAGGTACTTCAACACCAAGCTAAAACAGCAGTCTAAACGTCGGCACAGTCCTCAGCCTGAATATCTGAACCCCCAAAGGTCCAGCAAATAACACAAAGCAGAGAGTTAGAAAACATAACCGCATATCATACGAGTATAAGAAAGGTCTTACACTTTCGAACTACATCATACATATTCTAACTCACGCCAAAACATCGCACTAAACAATTATCAATTAATAAAGTTCAACACAATTCAACCAAATAATGTCACATACCATTTATCAAATATATGCGCATTTACCCTAAGGTATCTAATGCCAATTAATTCACTGTCATGCCATCCCTAGACATAACTAAATGCATGTGGTACCAAGGTGTCTCACCAACGGTGGACCAAGAACAGTTTTATATCTTGCTGGATATGTCGGAACTTACCGAACCATCTTATCTCCCTTGGATAAGCCAACACAGTTTTATATCCTGTTGGATAGCAACTCCGGACTCATGGATTCATCTAATCCGATCCTCGGCTTCATTATGGACACATAATCCATTTTCGTTATTGGAACCCAAGTTTCCAATGTTCACATACAATCATGAATGCATGTATGCATACACATATCAACCATATGATATTCTCTAGCTCGAAGCTACTCTTTTATGAATGCGGGAACACAATCCTAACACATTCACTTAACATTACAAATTAATGCCAAAACATCACATTGCTCACTTTAAGCTACAACTTATTGCATACACGTTTATCAATTGTAACGACCCGATTTTTAGTAAATCGATATTTTATATATTTGCATATATTTTGGGTTAGTGTTAAATATTTATTTACGCGACGTATAATTATTTATCGCGAACATAAGTTTGTGAGCGAAACCTTTGCCATGTTAGTGGGCTTGGGGCGTGTGATAGAAGCTTAATGGGCCTAAGCCATTGGGCTTGGTTCATGACCAATAGAGAGTAGTATAAGTAACCAAGTCAAACCAATGAATAGTATCACAATTCATTTTTCATGAGAAGTTTGAAGTTTGTGAGCTTAGAAGCAAGAGCAAAGCTAAGCTAGGGTTTTGGCTAGGAGAGCAAGTAGAAGAACACGAGCAAGGAGAAGAGATTTAGAGGCCAAGAATCATCGTTCAATCTAAGGTGAGAGTGGTTAAGCATAAGCTTGGGTGATCCAAGAGAGGGGAGGTGTCTAGCCTCCATTCCTAAACTCTCTCACCCAATTTCTTTGGGGTTTGGGTGAAATTTCTTTATCATAAACATGTCCTTTTCATCTTAGTATGCTTAATGAACATCTAGGAGGGAATATGTATATGTTTGATGATTGTTTTGCATGTTTATGCAACTTTGCTTATTTTGCAAGAAATTGACATGATTTTGATTGTTTGATGTATTTGGATGTTTGGAAGGGATGATTAATGTTCCTTGATACCATATATGCTTGAATTAGTTGTTTAAGAGAATTTATAACATGTCTAGATGAATTTTTGGTTGGATTCAATGTTAAACCGCCTTATTGAAACTCAAGAACAGATATTTTTCTGGTGTAGTTCGCTAAGCGACCAGGAGTTCGCTGTAGCGAACATGTTCGCTGAAGCTCGCCAATGCTCGCCATGAGCAGGTGACTCCCTGGTGAGGTTCGCCATGTCTCGCTAAGCCCTCGCTTAGCGAAGGCCTCTGCGACAGCAATTTTTGTTGATGTTTGTAAGTGTAATTAGGCACTTGTATCATGGTTTAAGGGTATCCTTACATGATTGTTGATACACGTTGATGCTGTTAATGCTTATGGTTAATCGTTATATGATTTGTACGTGTATGCAATAAGTTGCAGTTTAAAGTATGTTTAATAATTGTGTTGTGTGATGGCATTTATATAAAATGTCAAAGAAGTATATGTATTTTTGTATATCGGGTTGTCCGATAAAGAAGAATATCAGTTTGTCTGATAAAGAAGTTTAATGGATTATGTTATCCATGTAGTGAGCAGTTGATACGAATCAGGGTGTGGTAACGGAAGCAAACAACCAATAACGAAGGTACTAGGTACCACCCTTATTAGTCGAATTCTATTAAGTGTTTTAGGTGTTTGTTTGTTGGGTTTTAGCGAAAACAGCAAGGAAATAAGCAATGTTAAACTACACCAATAGCCTAACACGAGATTAGCACTCAACACCAATTGAGCTAATCGGACTATTTTCAAGGCGACGCTTGCAAATAATCAGGCGAAAATTGTAGACACAATTTCTAATTGGACTGAAATGTTCTTGTTTATTGAATAATCGCAAATGATCAAATGACATGCATATATGGCCGAAAAAACAGTAAGGCCTAATTAAACACAATAAAACTAGTAATAAAAATGCAATTAACTAGAAATAAAATGACTTAATGCAATCAGCTCATGATACTCCTTTTCCATGATTAGTCACACGCCTATTTAAGGCCTTGAGTGTCCCATTTATGCTTCTTTTGTAACCATCTTGGAAAGGCTTTAAATGGCTGAATTTTATTTGTCTTAATTGATGAAAATGCTTAAAATAACCAAGTAATTAAACTCAGCCCTTGATGAGGATTCCAAACAGTCCCCACGCCATTAACTTCCCTTTGAATGTCACTTGTGTTGATTTTCAACTCCTCTTGGTCAATTTTCGTACCATCCCCTCCCCCTTTGAAAGGAATTGACCTCAATTCTTGAATACCATTATCATCTAAATACGGTGAGAGATCTCCAACATTGAAAGTAGCATGTACTCCATATTCTCCGGGCAAATCAATCTTGTATGCATTGTCATTGATCTTTGATATAACTTTGAAAGGACCATCAGCTCTAGGCATGAGCTTATTCTTTCTCTTGCTTGGGAATCTTTCTTTCCTCAAATGGACCCACACAAGATCACCTTCATTGAATAACTTAGGCTTCTTATTCTTGGACCTTTGCTTGTAAACTTCATTCACGGCCTTGATTCTTTCTTGCACTTGCTTATGTAGCTTGATCATTGCTTTGAGTTTGGCCTCGGCATCTGGATGAACTAACTCCTCTTTTGGCATAACTATCAAATCCAATGGCAAGTAAGGATTCACACCATAAACAACTTCAAAAGGAGAATGATTAGTAGCATATGTAGGGGACCGGTTGTAGGCAAATTCAGCATGAGCTAGCTTCAAGTCCCAATCCTTTTGAGTTTTACTAACCAGACCACGCAGCAAAGTACCAAGAGTTCTATTAGTCACTTCGGTTTGTCCATCGGTTTGAGGGTGATGGGAAGTACTAAACAGCAACTTAGTACCTAATTTCCTCCATAATGTGTTCCAAAAATAACTCAAAAACTTTGAATCACGATCGGAAACAATAGTTTTAGGAACTCCATGTAAACGCACAATCTCACGAAAGTACAAATCAGCAACATTACTAGCATCATCTGTTTTGTGACAAGCTACAAAATGTGCCATCTTTGAAAACCTATCAACAACAACCATAATAGCATCTTTACCTCGCTGTGTACGGGGAAAAGCCACAATGAAATCCATGCTCACATCCATCCAAGGACCACTAGGCGTTGGCAAGGGAGTATACGCCCCTGGTTTGAAAGAACTCTTTGCCATATGACAAGTAACACACTTGCTAATGACTTTTTGCACATCTCCTAACATCTTTGGCCAATGAAAGTGTTCTTTTAAAATCTCCAAGGTCTTTGTAATGCCAAAATGACCAGCCAAACCTCCACCATGAGCTTCACGAACTAGTAACTCACGAATTGAATGCCTTGGGATGCAAAGCCGATTCTCCTTGAATAAAAATCCATCCTGCACTATGTACTTTCCAAATGCTCCATTCTCACAATTAGAGTATATTTCACCAAAATCCACATCTTCTTTATAATAATCTTTCAAAGTCTCAAAACCAAGTAAGCGAGTTTCAAGAATTGAAATTAAAGCATACCTCCTTGAAAGTGCATCAGCCACCACATTACTCTTACCATCTTTGTATTTTGAAGAGAAATTAAAAGATTGAAGAAATTCAACCCATTTAGCATGCCTT